>NC_053123.1:5236147-5589897 GCF_010015445.1 Perca fluviatilis
TAAGAACAACTGTGCTGCACACTGTATTGCGCCACAGATCAGCTGTTTAGGTCAGTCTTTCAGTGGTTAATGTAGTAAACAAATACAAGAAAATATAAATGAGTGATTATGACCGCTACGACGAAATGCCGATCACTTTGGAGACGAAAGAGGCCAAAGAATACAGAAGAAACTTTGCACAGTGTGACTGAACAGGCCGGAAAAGACAGTGGGGAAACTTTTGTGGAAAAGAGAGGGCTGTATGACGGCAAGGTAAAGTGGTGATTCTAAATAAATATAGCGTTAACCTAAACCAATATCGTGTTTTTTAAAAGTGGCTAAAATATATGTTTTTGCTGCTGCCCCTGTCCACAGCAGTACATTGCTCAGCTTCTGTGCCTGTCCTCCTGCCTGCTTCTCCAAACTGGGGGTGTGCTGACCGCCATCTACTGTAGCTAACACACTGACTATGGAGAAGTAGCTCATACAACCCCACTTAATGCCCCAGAACTGACATCTTTATCATATATGACACCTGATTGTCTTTTTGTATTTACGCAAGAATGTGTCTTGCATCAGAGAATTGAGGCTTTAATCCCTGTAATGTAGGGGTTTATTTTTGTCTCTCTTGTCAGTATAATCCATGAAGGTATAAAGGTGACCTTGTAGCTTTCGTCTGATTGTGTATGAAAGTCTGGTAATAGTGATTAAAATGCTTTTACGTCTTTGTTCCTTACCAGGTCAGCTTTTCTTGCTGCTCACATCCCTCTTTTCCTTTACCCTTTCCTGCACACTGTGAGCAAAACACGTCCGTTTGAGTACCTGCGACTTACCAGCCTCGGAGTCATAGGTAAACTTTACTCCCGCTTAGTCCTGTTTTATTTCTAGATTGGTGGTTGTGTCCACAAAACTGTCTTCATCCCTCTCCTCAAGCGTCATTCTGTGTTTACTGCAGGTGCCTTGGTCAAAACCGATGAACAAGAAGTGATTAACTTCCTCCTCACCACTGAAATCATCCCGCTGTGTCTCCGCATCATGGAATCAGGGAGTGAGCTCTCCAAGACGGTACTGAACTGTTCCAGTTGCTTTTCAAACGGTCCTCTAACTGACATACGTATTCCCTAACTTGACCTTTGGCATACAGTAATAGGTGGTTGGAACCTGTGTCCAACCCCTACATTATCTCCTTTTAGCTACTGTTAAGAGAGGACTGTTTAACTGCCCAAAGTGTTTCCTTTTGTTTTTATTGTACAAGCTCCTGCTGCTAGTCTTTTAGAATTATGAGCCCATAAAACTGCTGTAGTGCAAGATGAATTGTCTTTTTATTTATTTATTTATTTTTTACTTTCAAGTTATAGAAAAATAAATTGTATATTTTTTGGCAGTTTTGGTGCATAATGGGACTCTAACATCTGCTAACGCCTCACTATTCTGTTCATTTTGTTTGAAAGGTTGCTACTTTCATACTGCAGAAGATCTTGCTGGATGACACAGGGCTGGCCTATATATGTCAGACGTATGAACGTTTCTCCCATGTGGCCATGATTCTTGTAAGTGTTCTTTGAGAAACCTTTTGAATTTGATTGAGTTTACATTCCGAATCTGCACAGTGTGACACTTGGCATTGATTTTCACAATATAATTTTGATGTTTTTCTTTGCAGGGCAAAATGGTGCTCCAGCTCTCTAAAGAACCATCAGCTCGCCTGTTGAAGCATGTTGTTCGCTGCTACCTTCGCCTCTCGGACAATCTCAGGTAGAGCAGCCTGTTTTAACGTTGGGTCTTGATTGAATGGTGATTTGTGTTAGCTTGGCTCCGCCCTCCTACGTACTTCCGCTCAATTTTCATTTTCCTTCAGTACTCCGTCTAGGTTTGCGGTATATTCTTGGGTTTTCTCCAGCCAAATATTTGGCGATCCAATCAGCGAACAGAGGGAGTGGCTGAGAACGATGAAGTGGTAGCCATTCGGTCCATTGTGGCAACGCTGCCGAATATCCAGAAGTTAAAGCCCGAGCAAGAACACTCTTTGCTGAGTTTTTGGTGGCCATAATGTTCTGGCCCTCCTCCCCACGGGGTTCGGGAAAAGTTAGATTTTCCAGCTCTCTCCGTTACATACCTGCAAAGTCGCTTTTCGGTGACAACTTTAAAACAAGATCCTTGACAAGACATCTCACACAACGTGGTACAGAAACAGGTAGCTTTGACATGGACTTATACCCAATAATCGGCATGCTACTACGAACACACAGGAAGTGAGAGTATGCTTTCCTAATTGCAGGACCCCGGTCCCAATTCAACACACTAATCTCCTGTCAAATACTGTATGACAGGCGACCATCTCTCTAAATAAATAACCATCCTGAATTGTAGTTTTGCGGTTATACTTTCCATACAATTGACAGCTTTAACTCTTTGGGACCACTGGTCTAGGGTGGGTGGGTGGGGCTTAAGCCAGTTTCTCGTAATCATTTTGTGTACTACTAACACCAGAGCTCTGAGCATATACAATTTGTTTTCTCCCAACCCTCTTAAATGCATGTTCCCTAAAATTAATCTCTGTGGTTCAACTAATATGTTCAACCCTAATATCTCCCCAATTACCCTCATTACCTCCTTCCAGTATATTTGTAATTTTGGGCAGTCCCAGAAGATGTGTGAGAAATCCCCAATTACTCCACACGCTCTCCAGCACAGGGGGCTAGACCTCTTGTCATAGCCATATATAACAAAGTGTGTTTTGAAATACCGCATTCTCAACTTCCAGGCAAATTCCCTCCAATTTGGACTATTTAGGCATTTATGCCAAGACACCCAAGACTTTTCCCAATCATCCTCCGGAATAAAATCGCCGTTTTGAATGGGAAAATGTCATCCACGAGATCCGAAGAGTTTTTATTTGGCGTGGGTCTGTGCTAATATGGCACCGGTGTCTTAACGACCGTTATCTACCGGACCGAATAGCAACGCGGATTTCTGATGGGTGATGTGTCACCTTTTTCAGCCCTTCTGAGTTTGTAGGTATGTCCGTTAGTGATGAGGGAGTTGGCTAAGGCGAACGCTAGCAATGCTAATGGTCTCCCCTCTTGTTGCACATGCTCATGACCTACGTCACGACCAAAGTTAGCCATTGGTTATGGCAGATCCAATAGTTTTAAACTTCAACAGAGTAGCTGCCTTCAAGGAAGTTAACACTTGTCAATGGAGAGTGGCCAGACTCTCTGTACAAATGAAATGTACCAGAGTCTGGTAGGACCAGGCTAGATTTGTGTGAGACTGTACAACTTTTAACAGGGAAGAGAATATGACTGAAGAATTTGATCATTAGTAGTTGCCACTAGGAGGAGCCATTACCAAAATACAGATTGTGGTGGCTGTCAGTTAAATGGCTTGTCAGCCTGTGGTCAGAACTGAATGCTTGCACTAATTGTTTGTTAGGTAATGATCCAAAAATTAATTTACTGCTTAATATAATTGATTTTCAATGAATTTCTAAATGTTTGGTGGTTACAGCCTTACAGATGCTGAAGTGAGCTTTCTTTCTCCTTTTTAAATCATTATAAAACAGATACTTTTACCCCTTTTGGCTGCTGTTAGGACTTAGAAGCAATTTTTTAATATTTCTTTGAACTTTTCCATTATTATTATTATTATTATTATTATTATTATTATTATTATTGTATGTTCTTGTTAATCAGTGTGCCATATCAGCATTAAGTCTGCCATCATGTACCGAGCCCGCTCAGGCAGTGTTATTTTTTTCCTTTTGCAGCGCATTCTGTGAAGAAGGCAACATGTACTAGCCAATCGAGGCAGAGTAGGGTGGGTCTTCGCTGATGCGGATGGGGAAAAAAGTCAAACTACCATAAATAACAGGCCATGCTCCTGCCAATGGCTATAAAAGAGGTCATTTGGCATGCGGATTGGAATATGTCAAAAAAACTCTTGCACACTTATTGCTTGTGTGCCGTTGTTTGAGCTACTGCATGCCAATGGTGGCATGCTCCTGGTTTAGACCGTCATCTAGTAACTGAGTTGATCATAGATGAGGTGTGTCAGGATCTCTCTAACTAATCAATCATGCATTTCCTTTTAGATAATCAGACTAGCACATGGTAGGGTTGGAACACCCTCCCCCCCCCCCTCATGTATACCCTGAAAGAATTTGTAAAATGTGTATCATTCTTTTAAGAGACCACCAGTTAATAGGCGAAACATGTTACTTTTTTTTTAATGGGATTCAAATTAAACTATAAAGCATTACAGAATAGTGCAATCATTAAAATAATGAGATGATCCCCGTTCAAATGTTTACATACCCTTAGATCTTAATATTGTGTATGGCCCACTTTTGCGTCAATGACAGCTTGCAGTCTTTTGCGATAGTTCTCGATGAGTACCTTACTTTCTCAGACGGTAGAGATGCCCATTCTTCTTGACAAAAAGCCTCCAGCAGAGATGGGGACTCAAGTCTGAGACTCAGACTCAAGTCGCACTAACAGTGGACTTCAGACTTGAATCGGATTCGACCCGAAAGACTTCAGACTTGACTTGCGACTCGACCCGAAAGACTTCAGTCTTGACTCGAGCTTGGAGACTCGTCAACAACCTGTTTTCATGCAATTATTGCTTTTTAAATCTAGAATGTATTCATGTATTTCTATTTTCTTTTATTGGCGCATATACATTGGGGAAACGTATGACGAGCATGTCCCCTGCCCTTTGCCATAATGTGCAACGTAACTCATGCGTTATGCCTTATGTGCGCGCACTCGCATATAAGCAAATGGCTACAGGCATGGTGTTTGGCACCAAGATAAATGATGCCGGATCAACAACATCGAACTTCATCAGGCATCTCAAAACGCACCCAGATAGGTCAGTCACTCGCTAATGTGAAAGAGACGTTAGATTTAGCATATATCGTCGCAGGTAACAAGCTAACCATTGCAAAGTGTTGTGCTAATGCTGGGAACAGGCAAATTGTATCTTTATAGTTGTGTCCATATGATGTGACAGACATAGGTTAATATTTCACCAGGTCCGAGGGCTAGAGGGATATGTTAAGTAGACGCCATAAAGTTATCCTACAACTGATTTTGATACTGTACTGTATGGATGGTAGCTACAGGACATGCTTTGAATTCATAAGATTTAACAATACAGTGTTGACTTGACTTGGACTTGTGGCAAAAGACTTGAGACTTGACTTGAACTTGCCCCTCAAAGACTTGAGACTTGACTTGAACTCAAGTTAAACTAACTTTTCTCGCAAATCCTTTGCCAGCTCTTTTTCTTTCCCCATGGTTCATTAGCCAGCAAAGTCAGTGAAACCCTGGGTGAAATCTTCAGAGGTTTCACAAGAGATGGAGAGATGTGAGACTGCCCTTTTAAGTAATATCAATAATGCATATCGAGAAAGCATATTGCAGAGGTTAAGAAGTAATACTTGAAATATAGATTGGTCTTTGATGATAATAAGCAGGAGAACCTTCCACAAATAGCAGCCTTTACCTAAGGAATAAGCTCTTTATGAGTCTTTCACATACAGTATGTGTATGTAATCTTGATATACTGTAGGTAGAGAAGTACAGACTTTTATAGGTTTACAGTTGGAGCCACCAACACAAGAAGCTGTTGCGTTGACTCAAAAGTACATTGGTTTGTGACATGTGGTATTTCCTTCCTCAGAGCCAGAGAGGCCCTGCGTCAGTGTCTGCCAGACCAGCTGAAAGACAGCACCTTTGCCCAGGTGCTGAAGGACGACACCACCACCAAGCGCTGGCTGGCACAGTTGGTCAAGAACCTGCAGGAGGGCCAAGTCACCGACGCTAGAGGCATCCCACTGGCTCCGCAGTGATGAGGACAGATTGTGTTTTCAGCTGACACAGAAAGACTCTCATCACTGCCTAGATTTTGTATTTTGCCATATGCGGCGCTGAGACTGTCTACAAAGTGAAGGACATAATAGAGGAAGATTTGCTTTTGGATACATAATTTACACCAGTTTTACTGCCAGTATGTCACTTCCACAAACAAAGTCCCGACTCCACAACTGAAAAATAGTTTTTTAAAGAGCCAGACTGATCGAAGATTTTCAAAGCCGATACTGATAACTGATATTTGACAATAATTTAATCCAATAATGAAATATTGGCTGGTATTTGTTTATGACGTTAATGTTTTTGGCAAGATCCAAAATGAAAAGTTTTTTTGAGTGTGATATTTTTAAAGTTTGAAACAAAAGATTTCACTATCAAAACAATCCAAAAAAAACAGTCCTTTTTGAACAGAGAAATGCAAAAGACTTGAAATAAGAAAATAATGGTCAAAAACATTTATTGCTGCAGTTAACCACACGGCAATGTCTATCTGGATGTCTGTGTCGGTTGTTAATATCAGCGCTTCCAAAATATCGGTCAGCTCTAGCTTTTCCTGTTTCTCACTGTAATTTCCTGTAACATTCCACTTCAAAGTAGGAATTTTTTTTTTTTTTTTCTTGCATTTCAAATAAGACTTTTAAACCTTTATGACTGGGTGTGTCTCCTTTTTTTGCTAAGCTCCTGTGATCTGATTTCACAGTATATACAGCAGTTTAGTGAAACAGTGGATGTATTTCTCTATAGTTTTGTGTTTAAGGGCTTTGTATGTGGAGGCCCAGTAATGCATAAATGATCTCTGTCCAGAGTGAAATCTCAGCAGTTGGTCTTGTTTAAGATATTTTAGAAATAAACTGTTTTCAAAGTGAATAGTTAGTAGTGAAGTTAATAGTCCCTTTGACATTTGGTAGGAGGAATTGCTTTCAGTCTTGTTCACTGGAAAGACTGCGCAATGCTGATTTTGAACATATGTTGCTGGTTAATTTTCTGTCAGTTGTTTTAACTATCTTTGAATCTTAGCTTAACAAATTCAGCAGCTCTGGTGAGCAGTATTTTGATAAGGTGTCATTGTCACTAGTGTTGCTGTGGGTGAAAAAAAGCTGTTTTTCCCAAGAGGATTTTTATTTTATTTTTTATATCGGGTGATAATGCAGTCAAAGTTTTGAAAGTTATTTTCAAGTTAGGTTCGTTCTTTGTCAGTCCGATGGGAAATGGGCTCACCTGTGCTCACTGAGTGCACACTCTTAATAGCCCCACAGACTACGCTGATGAGCCTTAATTTCCTTTCACCAGTACATTAACAGATTGTGGCCCCCATATGTTCCATTATCCTCAGAACGGCTGAGATGGACAGCATCCATCGCGGAAACCCCTACGCCCAAGCCTTCCATTTGTGAGCAAATTGTATTCCCGTAGGATACCTTTCTAAGTATGCGTCGCGCCTTTTGGTCGGTTTACCCTTTATGAGGCAAGAGCTACAGTAGCTAAAGTCATTATAGGCCTCTGGTGCTGGGACCCTTTCAAATGGAAGAGTACATTAGCTCGTCTGGGTTGAGAATGGCTAAAGTGATGTTTTCCATTTTTATGTTGCTATTTGTGATTCGGACGTATACATTGTCAGCCACTAATTTTCACCCATGATTTCCTTTTGAGTGTTAAAACGGATTACAATTGTAATCAAGGCATTTCCTTTCGTTGTCCTGGAGAAATACAAATCAAAGTTAGTGAACATTGTAATAAAAACTGCATCTTAACAGCTGTTTCCCATTAAGGCTCTGCTCTGCCTTGATCAGTGTTTACTCCTGATTGTAATCTTTTGATATCAATTTCAGAATATCAGTATTTTTTTTTTTATAAAAGGCACAATATGTATTTCTCATTGTTTTGTGATTTGGCTTCTCTCCCAAACAGACTATTTCCCAGAATTGTGTTACCCGTTATCAGTGCTGATACAGCATCATGGGAGTCACTCTGCAGACCATCAAAAGACAGAACTAGGAGAAGCAGACTGAGGGAAGTGAGCCTCCCCAGATGCAGCGAGGGGTCTGCGGATGGAGGAGTGAGGGAGTGGCAGGAGAAGGAAGGAAGGCTGGGGGGGGGAGGGAGGGGGAACAGGAGGAGGGGTGGGAGCAGAGCGTACCAGCGTGCAGCAGCAGTGACCAGAGAATCACGTTTCTCAGACCCAGTAGTGAGAGAGAGGGGAGGAGAGAGGACACTGAGCCATATTTCCCTTTAGACACTCCCAGGCTTTAAAGGCTCTGAGCTCAGCTAACAGGCCCTGGACTCTCCTTGATTCTGGATCTCAGCGTACAGGGCCAGTGTGACATACACACCTCCCTTAACCTTATCCCGGGGTCCTACCCACCCATATCTGAGGCCAGCTGTCTCCTTAAGAGTACGCACCTCTGGAGGTCGAACTCATAATATTCCTGGTGAGAACTGTACTTTTGGTAAGTATAACCTTTTTTTTTTTCCCTATCAAGGAAAAATGCAATTTATAGTTTGTCTGACTCACTCGTTCTTTCTTTAGCTGCTGTTGCATGCAGGCTTTGCTGAAGTGATGCTTTGATGTCTCAAATTTCTGCCTCTGGTTTTTACTGTGCACACACCTCCCTCCCTGCCACAGTTTGGAGTTATAAATGGATTTCATTGGACTGACATGGCCTATTTACTTGTTTGTTGAATTCTTCACATACTTGTATGCAGGAAAAATGCAATTATGAGTAAATATCAGGACACAGATCTCACTGTACAGGGGAAATGAAACATTGTTATGAATAAGGAAATAGATTTAAACTACACACAAGAAGCATACAAGATAAATGTATGAAGCGGTTTTTTTTGTTGGTTTTTTTTTTTATGTCTGAGTTGTTTATTCCCAACATCCATTCTGTTAGATATGCCAATTAGTCATGTCTTTGTGTATGTGTGTGTGTGGTCAGTGAACTCCCTAAAGAAGTGGCCTTGTGTGACTCATCTCGCCTAAGCCAATCCAAAACACTGAAGCATTGCCCCAAAAATAAAACAACATAATGTGACCTAATTGCAGCTTAAAGGTCTGCACGTTAAGTATAAAGGAGGGAGGTTTAAACTTTGAATAGTGGAGAATCTGAAAACCTCGGATGGGAAATAAAAATGTCTTTGACGTGGCTCTGCAGTGAAAGCACAACACATAAAAGCGCACATCAGTTTATGGAGCAAATAGCTGTGGAAAATAAGCATCACTTTCATGGTCGGTCTGTTTTTTTCAGTAGGAGTGTGATATTAAATTGTGAAGCAACTGTGGATGCATTCCATGTATCACGTCAGTCATACTGTGGTGAGAACTCAGTTTATTTTTTTTTCTTGAACTTGCCAGGGGGAGTGGGGGGGGGTTGGCACAGGGGATTTTTTCAGGAGACAATGAACGGAAAGAATAGCTGTCAGGCAGGAATACAGATATACAGACTTTAGAAAACCTTCCCTTCCGGAAGTGTTTGAGCCACATTTATCAGTGAACAACAGAGATAGCAGGAGTTTCTTGGTTTTCACTGATAAGCAGCAAGACTGAAGCTAATTTAGGTCTCTCTACTTTTAATGAGCCACATTATGAGGGTGCAAGGATAGAAGGGTTGTATGATGGTAAGATTGCAAAACACTTTTTTTATTTTTTGTTTATGATTTGGGGCTATAGAAAAAAAGTTGACATGTTTTATAAAGCAATGGTTTTGTATAACTCCGTAGATAGAGTAGTTTCAACCCTTTAAAGGTCCCATATTGTAAAACTTTTTTTTTTTATTATGAAGCAGTCAGATTGCTATACAAATACTGTGAAGAGTTTAAAAAACAATTATATTTCAGGGGGGGCTGGTGCCAGCCCTGCCCCTGTCACAATGACAATGCTGATCTTTAGCAGGTATCATATTCACCATGTTAGCGTACTGAGTTATCATGCTAACATTTGCTAATTAGCACTAAACACAAGCTGAGGCTGATGGGAATGTTGATGGTTTTGCAGGTATTTGGTCATCCAAAGGACTATGGGAACCCTGAATGCCTGTATTAAATTTCATATTAATCCATCCTGTAGTGGAAATATATAAATCTGTCCCAAAATAGATGACCGACCCACTGACAGATCGACACACAGACATTGCCATCAGGGTTCAAAATTATTGTTTTGGGGTTTTTTTGGCTGGTGAGTGAAGCAAATCTACCAGCCACTTGCATATTTTACCTGCATTTGGCTAGTATGGATGGTGCTAATTTTTAACCCTGATTGCCATCCCAAGGGCCAAGGCATGAGCGTGTCTAAAACAAATTGTTGCAAGATTTTGTAGCGTTATTTCATAACGATCCAAATCAAATTCTTAGAGTGACTGCTGTATGTCTAGTATTGATTTTTATCTGATGAGGCTGAGATGAGCACAGGCTGCTGGGTGTGTGTGATGTTTCTTAGTCAGCACAGGAGTTGAGTAAAGATTGATGGTATGAGTGGATTAAGATTTAAATGCTGACTCGCCCTGAAAATATCTTGGCGTTTAGTGCCTGGAGTCTACTACATCCTTGCAGACACTACAGCAGAGCAGTCACTTGCCAACATCCCACTACCCAGCTGATTGTCATTTAGTGAGACAAAGCAGAACAGCTGATTATTGGAGGTGATGAATGGACATGTTTCACGTGGATCAGCAGAGAAGTCCTGTATACTGTATGGACAAAGCAAAGGGAACTAGTAATGTCCTTCCTAAACAACAACTTCCCTACAGTAAGGCACTGAAGCAGCTGTACTGAGGTTTTGTATCGATTTAAACCAGAGCTTTAACAAAATGAATTTTGTTTGGAAACAGGGAAAAGCATCTGGAACGAGTTTCCAACATCTGCTTCTTTTTAGCGGCGCATTTCCATTGGCATGATTCAAGAATAGCAATGGATCCTGAAGGTTCACGTGAGTAAATGTTATTCCCTCAGACTGATGATATAGATTTGTGATGATTTTGCAAGTTGTTTGAAGATGTATGGTCTAACGCAGGGGGTTTCAACGTTTTTTAGGCCAAGCACCCCTTAGCTGAAAGAGAGACGGAGCAGGGACCCCCCCCCACTGCATATTAGAATAAAATTGAGTTGCATATTAAGCTAAGCCTACAATAACGTGTAGGGCAGCCTAAAGCCTTTACACATACTTTTTTGTGGTGCATACAATACTAAGATATTTAAATAATTATTGACATATTTATACATCATGTTGTAATGTTAAACATACATGTAGCAGTGAATCATTGAAGCTTCTTTATCTGTGGATGTATACCTTAGTGTCTACCTTACTTACAGGCCAGTAGCATGTCATCATTGTGGTGTAAATTTAAGCTAATACTATGTTGGACTTGTGTTTATGTATATTTTCAGACATATTTAAATGTTTAAACCATAACTTAGGGCCCCCTGCGGTAACCCTAAGGACCCCCTGCTGAAGATCTCCAGTTTAATGGAAGTTAAGCTCAGCGTTAAGTCCATATATCCTAATTGAATCAGTAATGGCAAAACCAATAAAACAATCCTCTCCCTGGCCTGCAGTTCTGATGGTGTAGTATCTCAGGTATGTCATGACTTTTTACATGTGACTGCAGGCATCGAAGATGACCCAGATGTCAAGGTGATGATGGCAGGGTCGACTCTGAAAAAGGTCAAGTCCCGGTCGTGGAAGAAGCAGCGGCATTTCCGCCTTCTGGAGGACGCCGTGACGATCTGGTACAAGTCCAGATGGGCAGGGAAAGGCCACTCCACTTGTGAGTACCAAAGCGTGTGCGCATGTTTGCATGCATGACATATAAACTTTTATTCCTAATGATCTTCCCTGGTCCCTGGTTGGGTTGTTACCTTCTGACAGAGCCAGGTAGAGCTGGGCAATATGGAGAAAATCAAACATGAGAATACTTTTGACCAAATAGCTTACATCAGTGTCGATATTGCAGGGTTGACTATTGGTGCTTTCACAAAATAGTTACACAATGAGATTTTTGATATATAATCATCAGTAACGTGGATATAATGACTGGGTAAAGGCAAACAACTTGAACAGTCTGGTAAGTTCAGAAAATGACATCACTTTACTGTAATACAGCCATAAAAACCAGGAAAAGACAATTATCTAAAATTTAAGATGATATAAATGTAAATGGACTGGATGGAGTATGCCCTGCTATGCCATGCAGTGCCCTGCTACGTCATGCTTCTATGACTTCCATACCTAGAGATTGGCATGGTTTTATTTATATTTTATATTATATTAGCCTAATAGCTGGTTTGATTTGCATTGAGAGATGATTTCATGGAAAGTACCCCATGCCAATCTATATTAATTCCAAAGGCCAAGGGAACTTGGGATGCATAGTATCCTGGATCCATGAAATAACTGGCCTTTAAAAATAAAAATCTGCCTGCCTCTATGGGAATTTAACATATGGCTGTACTTACTTATGCCCCTTGTATTTTAAGGAAGAAATGTATTTATTTACAATACATTATTGATTCACAAATAAAATTGGTGTCCTTAAAGGTTGGATTTTTCCTCATTTCTTTAATTAAGGCATTACGATCAATTTCCAAAAGATGATTTTTTATTCCTTCTTTTAGTCAACTTTAGCATGGGTGTATTAAATTATGCTGAGCACTGTAATATGGAAATATTGCCCAGTCCTAGAGCCAGGCTAGCTCTAAACTTTACTTTAACCATCCACTGATCATGTCTCAGTCTCAATAAGTGACGTGGAGGCTGTGCGCGAGGGCCACCAGTCGGAGGTCCTGCAGAGCACCGCTGAGGAGTTCCCCGCTGAGCTCTGCTTCACCTTGGTCTTTCACGGTCGCCAAGGCAACCTGGACCTTGTGGCCAAGACGCCCGAGGAAGCCAAAGCCTGGATCGAGGGAGTGCGCAAGCTGATTCACAAGGCTCAAACGATGGATGAGAAGGAGAGGCAGGACCAGTATCCTTTTACTGTAGCACTGTGTTTATGGTATGAAAAACAAGTGTTAAATCTGCTGTTAGCTGATATCAAACACTGGCTTTTCTCTGCACAAAGCTTCAAGAAGTCTTGTGAAGTGTGTATCATTCTGAAAAAATGTCAGGTAATGGATTGAAGGTTTATTTATAAGCCTACAAAAAATTGAGATTGATCTAGAGGCAAACAATTGGAGTGACACACACTCCATGATTCTTACACTGTTTAAAAAATATTCGGTTACACATTACTTGAAGGTATCAACATAAGAGTGACATGACACTGTCATGAACGTGTCATAAACATTATAAACAAGTCAAACATTTATTTTAATTCATGACAAGTTAGGGTTATGGTTAGGGTTAGAGTTAGGGTGACATGACACTGACAATGTTATGTGTTCATGACACTGTCATGTCACTCTTATGTAGATACCTTCAAGTAGTGTTACCAAATATTCCTTTAATTGTGTTTAATTGTTTTTCTATAGAAAGAAAAAAAAAATGTTCTGTGCAAACAGGTTTTAGATTGGTGGTTATTCATAATGTGATGTACTGAGTGTGACTGTTAGTGTGATCTCTTGTTTTGGGAAATGTAGGTGTGTGTAGGTTTGCACATGCATGTGTAGCCTATGTGAGCATGGATAAGTGTTGCATATTGATGTGATTTTACATATATTATGGAATGTCTGTGATGTAGTGGGTGTGTATTGTGTGTCTAGTGTGGATCTCAGGAACAGTAGCTGACTGCGCATGAGATTATTTTATCCATGGGGTTTTCTAATAGAACTCTCAAGCGGATTGTAACACTTTTGAATAAAGTTTTTTTTATTATTATTATTTGAATTGTTGTTCCACAACACTTGTGAGCTGGCGTTTCCCTCAGTATCCTCTCAGGTGGGTCCGCGACTGGTTTCAGAAAGCTGACAAAAACAAAGATGGGAAGATGAATTTCAAAGAGGTGCAGACACTGCTGAAGATGATGAACGTGGAAATGAATGAGGACCATGCTTTGAATCTGTTCACGGTGAGCTATGAACCTCTTTAGATTGGTTTAATTAAGTTCACTTGTTGCTGCAGTGCATTTCTCTTATGGCTGCACAATTAATTGCAATTTTATCGAAATCGCGATATGGACTATCCAAATTGTAGGGGCGGGGCTGCAATATTTGTTAAAGTCAAAATATGTGTCAAACCATTCTGAATTAAGTATTGTGATGTTGCAGAGACGTCCCATCATCAAAATCTTTTTTTGGTACAGATCCTGGCAAAAATCACACTATAATCATTTTTATTTTAATATTTTTCAAGGATCAAATGATAATTTCCTCCAGTATCGTAAATCATATCACAATTGCATTGTCAGTCAAAAGAATTGCAATCAGATATTTTCCTCTTATCATGCAGCCCTTATCTCTCTCTCAACCATCTTTCATAAAATTGATGTGGAGTGACAAATTTATATTTATTTTAGTTTTTTTGGGTATGTGTGTGTGTGTGTGTTTGTGGGTGTATACATGCATGTATGTGGACGTGGATAAGTGTTGCATATGGATGTGATTTTACATATATTATTGTAATGGGATGTCTGTTATATAATGTGTGTGTCTAGTGTGGACACCAGGAACAGTAGCTGACTGCTACGGCATCATTTAATGGGGATCCTTTTAATAAATAATGAACAATAAAAACATATTTAAACAGTGCAACAAAGAAAGCTGATGCTTTATTTCCACAGAAGGCTGACAAGTCGGAGAGCGGCTCTTTGAAAATCGAGCAGTTTGTCCATTTCTATAAGATGCTGACCCAGAGGGATGAAGTGTGGAAGGTGTTCCAGGACTACTCTGGAGATGGAGAGAAGTTGCTGTTGGAGGAGCTGGAGACCTTCCTGAGCATGGAGCAGCACGAGGGAGGGCAGAGTTACCAGCTCGCCATGATGCTGATTGACCGCTACGAACCATCTGAATCAGGTAAACATGGCCGGTGGTGGGATGTAACTAAGAACATTTACTCAAGTAATGTACTTAAGTGCAAATTTGAGGCACTTTTCTTTTCATGCCACTTTCTACTTCTACTCCACTACGTTAGGGGTGGGAATCCCCAGAGGCCTCACGATACGATATCATCACAATACCTATGTCACGATACAATATTATTGCGATTTTAAACATATTGCAATATTCTGCGATATATTGCAATGTACTACCTTTTTTCCAACTTCAAATTTTTCCCAATTTCAAATTATGTCCCCAAAGGACAATTTTGTCAACATCTGTTTTATCTAAAAAGATCAATTTCTCTGTTTGTTCATCTCACTTCAATTTTATTGCTGCAAAATGGGATTGTCCAGCAGACAGACTGACCAACACATATATCATAAAAGATCGATACTTGGCGTCTGTGTATCGATACAGTATTGCCACGAAAAATATCGCGATACTATGCTGTATCGATTTTTTTCCCCCACCCCTACTACATGTCAGAGAGAAATATTGTACTTTTTCCTCCACTACATTCATCTGACAGCTTTAGTTACAAATGAATATTTTTGAAAACAAAACTCATTTAGTTTATAAAATATTTTTTTTATTACAAATTAAACTTCCCAACAATATATATATATTGTTGGGAAGTTTAATTTAAGTTTAATTCCTGCTGAAATGATTAGTACGTTAAACACTTAGTTGATTGACAGAACTGTTTTCATTGTTTCCAGTTTCTAAAATGTGAGGACATTGAGTTCTTTTACTTTTAATACTTTAAATACATTTTCCTGATGATACTTACATAATTTTACTTAAGTAACATTTTAAATGGAGGATTTTTACAGTGTGAAAGGCCTATAGTACTTTTATTAAGTAAAGGATCTGAATACATCTTCCACCACTGGCTATACTCTGGTTTGTAAGCTAGCTGAAACATGCTATTATTGATGTTGATAGTCTTTATGTGCTTTTAGAGGACTCACTGTACATTCTTTGTTTAGTTTGTCAAGTCAAGTGGAACCAAAGGAAATACGTTCTTATCTGAAACCCAAGTCGAACATAAAGATAGTCAGTTGGGTTATACAGCATTCATTTACATGCAAATAAACCGGTCCGACCTGAACATACACCCCGTCAGCACAAGCTCTAATGTTAGCTCGTGTTTTGACGTGCACGCACTTAGCTGATTAAACACTTAGTTGATTGACGGAACAGTTTGGATCCTTTCCAGTTTCTAAAACACATATTTTTCTGCATTGAGTACTTTTAATACTTTAAGTAAATTTTCCTGATGATACTTACATACAGTACTTTTACTTAAGTAACATTTTCAATGCGGGACTTTTACTTGTAGTGTTTTTACAGTGTGCTATTAGTACTAAAACTTCTTCCACCACTGGAGATGGCTGTGACTGACAGTAGTGCATCTTCATGTCACACATGATGTCTGTGGAAAGCCTGGACCTCATTAGGAGTTGCCCAGTTGCACTACTGCCCTGACATACAGCCGCACATGATTGATACAATAATAGGAACGTGCACTAATGTTAAATATGTATTGTGCATAAATATTTAATATTCACTGAGTGTGTGGATTCCTTTCTTTCCAGTCTACGTATATTTACGGGTGGTGATGGCACAGTGGATATGACGCATGTCTTTGGTGTGGGAGGTCTGGGTTCAATTCCCACTGCGATACATCAACCAATGTGTCCCTGAGCAAGACACTTAACCCATAGTTGCTCCAGGGGCATATAGACATATATATAGCAATTGTAAAGTCGCTTTGGATAAAAGCGTCAGCTAAATGTAATATTTATGCAACTCAGCAAATACATATACCATGTGACCTGTGCTCAGTGGTGGAATTTAACTAAGGGCATTTATACAAGTACTGTACTGTACTCAAGTATACATTTAAGGTGCTTGTACTTTACTTGGGTCTTTTCTTTTCATGCCACTTTCTACTTCTACTCAGCTACATTTTAGAGAGAAATATTGTACTTTTTACTCCATTACATTAATGTGACAGCTTTAGTTACTTTACAAATTAAGATTTTTGCACACAAAACACATGTAGTTTATAAAATAGGATGTTTTATTATTAATTAAACTACTCAACAATATAATGGTCTAAGTCCAGCTGAAATGATTTGACAATTAAACACACAACTGTTTTGTATGTGTTTCTAAAATGTGAGGATGTTTGTTTGTTTGCATTGAGTACTTTTACTTTCAATACTTACTTAGTACATTTTCCTGATGATGCTTACATACTTTCACGTAAGTAACATTTTCAATGCAGGACTTTTACTTTGATACAGAGTATTTTTACAGTGTGGTATTAGGACTTTTACTTAAGTCAAGAATCTCAAGACTTCTTCCACCTCTGCCTGCGCTGCCTCTTGATCTGTGACTACTAAAGTCATATCATATCCTCTGTGCAGCCAAGAAGCAAGGCATCATGTCGTTAGATGGCTTCCAGATCTACCTGTGCTCACAGGAGGGCTCCATATTTAAACCTAAGCATCTGGATCTTTACCAGGACATGAGCCAGCCGCTTAGCCACTACTTCATCTCCTCCTCACACAACACCTACCTCCTGGAGGACCAGCTGCTAGGACAGAGCAGCCTGGAGGCATACATCAAGTAAGGGCTGCATGCAACACGCTTTATTCTTAGTACGCGCTTTAAAGTCCCATCTTATGCTAATTTAAGGTTCTTACTTTTAGGTAGGTATTTTAGGTTTCTACTAGAACATGCGTATATGCTTTAATGTTCAAAAAACATTATTTTTTTCATACTGTCTGTCTAAATAAACCTGTATTGACCATCTATCTGAAACGCTCTGTTTTAGCGTCTGTCTCTTTAAGTCCCCCTCTCGAAAAAAAGCCCAGTCTTCTGTGATTGGTCAGTGTTACCGGGTCTTTCACATCTGTGCTCTTGGAGTCTCTGCAACGTCATTGCAGCCAGGGAATGACTGTAACGGCACTGTAGCAGCGCTTTCTACCTATATATATATATATATATATATATATATATATATATATATATAGTATATTGTGACATCACAATCGTGCGGAAGTCCTAATGGCTCGTTTAAAGGCACACTTTCTAAATACAGCATGTGTGCATTTGTCTGTGGATTGAGAATTTTGATACTTTCGCAGTATTTATATAGCACCTCAACCTGTTTGGACTAGAAAAAGACATGGCAATCTCACTTTTTTTTATAATGGACCTTTTTCACAGCAGACATTTTGACTTGTCATAGTAGCAAGAAAAGCACAGCTGAAATTGATCACCTTAACGATGGCTCAGTTCCATCAAGTGTCCCAGTAAGATATTTCAATGAGTCAGCATGCACAATACCAGGACCTCTCCTAAGTGGAATGCAGCCATCAGTAATGGTTTGAATACACCTGTGCTTTTCCTACTATGACATGTCAACATGTCTGCCGTGAAAAAGGTCTATATAGGATCTTTAATTGAAACAGAGGTTAGGCAATCGCAGTAAAGTGAATTTAATGTACTTATCAGAGTTCAGTGATCAACTTGATAGGGAGTTGACTTTCTTAGCTTAAAACTAAAGCTGTGTGTGTGAGCACAGTGTTACTAATAAACATCACATTTCACAATACACACTGCATCCTCTTTTTAATAGGGAACATATTTTGCCCTTTTGTGTGTGTAGGGCCCTGAAGAGAGGCTGCCGTTGTGTAGAGGTGGACTGCTGGGACGGCAGTGATGGTGAACCCATTGTGTACCATGGTCACACTTTTACTTCCAAGATTCTTTTTAGAGACGTAATTTCAACTCTGAAGGAATATGCGTTCAAGGTGAGCAGCACTAGCACTATTTGCTTATAAAGGGTTGGTTTACTCAAATAACACAGAAAACATATTTCATCACTTACTCCTAGCGGTATTCAGCCATGCAACAGTTCACTTCATATCATATTTTATGTGCCAGTTTCTTTGCGGGGTGCAAATGTTCCACCAAAACAAGTTCCTTGCCGAGAACATTTTGCAGAGCCACCGTCACTGTGTTCATAACTTAGTGGTGTGAATGCTGGATGCTAAAAAGCTGACACTACTGAATTGCTGGCTGAAATGTGTAAGAAGAAAGTGTAGTAATAGTAGTAGTAGTAATAGTTGAAAAAGTTGGAATAGGTTTAATTAGGATGAATGCCATTGAAAAGTTGAATAATACCAATGCCATATGTGAAAAAGTAGAATATTTAAAAAAATAAATAAATAAACATTTTCCCAGTAATTTCTGGTCTCAAGTGATTGGAGTTCCTGTCACTCAAGGCTTACATAGCCAAATGTGTAAGTCTGATTGCTTCTATAGTAACATGTCTGGGACCTGCACAAATGTTACTACATTTTAACTTAAAATGATGTATGAAGAGTGACAGTTGTGGAAATAAGAGCAATATTCTTTTTGTAGAAGTTTTTAAAGCTCCTCTCCTCCTCTCCACTTCAGCTGTGATATCGCCCTCTCTAGCTCTGAACATTACATCCAATACACACTTATGTAAAAATCTGAGAAGGGCATTTTTACTAAGCTTCAAAGAAGGTGGAATATTTTTTTTAAGTTTTAATGGGATTTGAAAGCTGAATAATACCCGTAACGTATAAAAGATGTGAGACATTTTAAAGTTTGAATGGAGTTTCTATCTGAAAGCATGAATGGGTAAAAAAGTATGAAAAGGTGTGGAAATGTATAGAGTTTGTGCAATTTCCTAGAAAACATTGAATATTTCTGAAAGTATGAAAGATATGAATATGACAAGTAATAGCATGTCCTAAATGAGCTGAATATTTGAATGAGGTTTCTATATAGAGAAATGTGGAAGGGGTTAAAAGGCTACTGAGGTATAAAAATGAAGAGAATTGTAGAAGAACATAGGTTGTGAATGCTTATAAGACAGAATAATAATAATAATAATAATAATAATAATACAGATAAGCTTTAAAAGCCAGTATTGTGTCTTTTCTTTCCTGTTTGATAGGCATCGGACTTCCCAGTCATTCTGTCTCTTGAGAATCACTGTGGTGTGGAGCAGCAGACAGTCATGGCCCAGCACCTTAGCAAAATCCTGGGTGACACACTACTGACCACCCTTCTGGATGGGCAGGTCCCTCAACAGCTTCCTTCTCCACAGGTAACAATCTGTTTGGGTTTTGTTCTTTTGTTTGTGGTCATACAGTATATACACTTCAGAGGGCGAGGCACCGAGGGATTCATTTTTTTTTTTTTAACCAGCTGTGGCGGGCAGTTAATTTGCGGGCCCTGTTAACCGGTGTTACCCAAAGTAGCTGACAACACAACCCTGTTAATTTCACCCAAGGAAATAATGTTTACTTTAGACCTTAGTTTACCAGGACTAGCAACTCAAATGCATTCAGGTTTGTTATAGGCAGGAGACATGGTTCCATTAATGAACCTTTATCACAATAAGAAAATTACCACATTAACAACAGTGAAATTCTAAGAAAGCCTGATGTTAGTATTTAGCTCAAAGCACTGCTGTTTCTAAGTAGAGCCATACAGAGTCTTGTTTCATCTTAAAATAGTGTAGTGTGGCTTTTACATGCTGTTTGTATATTGTAGTTTTAATGTGAACACCTCATTTTGGTGATTTTGAGGGGAAATTTTGTTTTTTTTTCTCCCTGGACCCTACTTTCCTATGTTTTTGTGTCAAAGGGAAATTGGTCAAGAATAAAGCAAGACCGCTGCAGTTTGCAGCGGTGAAAACAAGCTGTAATGTTACGTTAATGGGCAGTTGCGCACCTTCAATTTAGTGTCTGAGTGACAACATTCAGAAAAGGATCCCTACAGATACCTTTTTGTTAAAGAGTAAGATCCTTTTTGTTTAACATGAAACATCCCTGAAATCGCTATCGCCAAAACCACCAGACTCCATTAAGCGACGAAATTTGAAGAAATCGACGATGTACAGAACAGAAAACCCTGTTCACCAACTGCTCCAAACAGCTCTATTGTAGTCCAGCCTTTACTTCAGAGACAGACGTGGTCACTTTGGAACACACGTTATAATGCTCGCCTAGCTGCTAGCATGGCACACTCTCATACTCTGCTTCTGACTGGCTAGTAGTCCTTACCTAGGTACTGTCAGGGCACGCCCTCATACTCTGCTTCTGACTGGCTAGTAGTCCTTACCTAGCTACTGTCAGGTCACGCCCTCATATTCTGCTTCTGACTGGCTAGTAGTCCTTACCTAGCTACTGCGCATGTGCGAGTCCCAACAAAGATGGAACAGAAGTGAGATGCCTCACTCTGTAGCTAAAACAGAGAGCTCAACACACAGGGTGAAAAGAGGAGCTGCAGCAATGTGCAGTACAACAAAAATATGGTTTGAAAACCTATTCTAGTACAACCTCTAAATACAATTATGAACCTGAAAATGAGCATAATATGTGAGCACTTTAAGTTACATTATTTCATGGTTAGGTTACATTTATTCATGCATTAAAGGGATAGTTCTGATTTTTTGAAGTGGGGTTGTATGAGGTACTTCTCCATAGTCAGTGCGTTAGCTTTAGTAGATTTGGGAGTTTGGAGAAGCAGGCAGGCGTACTAATACAGAAGCTAAGCATTGTACTGCTGTGGACGGGGGCAGCAGCTAAATGTATTGTATGAAACTTAGGTATCATTTACAATATAGACATTTTAAAGATGAATGGTTTGTGTGTGGCCTGTTATGCATCTACCACTGAAAGCATAACCATAGTATAAATTCCAAACGTTTTTTACATTAGAGCACTTACGGCAATCAATGCTAACTTGAAGTAATGGCAGATCAATCCTGCGAAGAATTCCACTGAGGATTTTGGCAATTAAATAGGTGCATTCCTGCGTTTAGTTGGGAGACAGCAAAGTGCAGGAAGATGGACCACCTTCATGAGCAGTCTGGGTACTCAGCCCATTCAACTAACATGAATGGGTTTCTTTATCTAACTGGGTTAAATGAAGTTCTTAAATCTACTCATTTGTACTTTGAAATGAACAGAAAAACACTGCAAATAAAGTGGAGTCGATTATCACGTACAGCATGCAGACTAACAGCTCTCACCAATCTGTGCCTGTGTTGGTGTTCATTACAGGAACTGAAAGGAAAGATTTTGCTGAAAGCCAAGAAGCTTAACAATCCAGAAGACTGTCTCGATGGAACCCAGACAGATGAAGTTAGCGACGAAGAAGCAGAAGATGCAGAGAGCCCGACTAAAGGGAACCCACCTGCTAGGAAGGTACATCAACCTGATACTTTATGAGATCTGACATCCCTTAATGTTGGTCAAGAAAGTGACTTTATTTCTTGTAGCATGATTTGACCATGCTTCTTAAATATACACGTTTTCCTTTACAGATAGTGGAAGTAGAGAAGACAGGGAATGCTATAAAAAGTGATTGTAAATCAAGACAGAAGTGTATGGAGCTTGATTGTAGAGACAGACAGGAAGCTGGGTTGGGACATAAGAGACAGCGAGGCGAGACTGGAGTAGAAGAACGGAGATAGTGAAAAGAAACAGGAAACTTATTTAAAAGAAGACCGATATGGGAGAAAGAAAACAGCATCCAATGTCCGTCACCTTAGCTGGGGGAAAAAAGCTCAGTGTCCTCTGAGGAAACAGCTATTAGAAAATATCTAAATTATAAAAGTGAAATGCTCCGTGCAGCTGCTGAGAAGCGAGACATGAACTGGAAGCATTTGTGGCTCAATAATTTAATTACAGGTGAGGAGGGAGAGAGGGGATTCCAATCGTTTTATCCAGATTTATTAGCTGCATTAAAGCTTTGGTTGAGCTAAATTCATCTTTGAAGATATTTTTTTTTCCCCTCAAACTGTTATTGCTGTAATTTATATATATTTTAAATAATAATAATTACCCAATAAATGACTTATCCACATGAATAATCAAAGTAACAGTGTGAGATACCTGTTTTCTTGTCCACAACTGAACAAAACTGTTAAAATAAAATGTAAAAATGCATCAATAAAGTAATACGTACCTAGTACTGTGTCCCAAATTTAAATAAAACAGCTGAGGCTAACAGAAATTGGACATTTTCCTTGAAAAGCAACGACAACATCACTAATAAATACACAGTAATTAGCTCAATATTTGTATACAAATATATATAAATGATACAGTACGTAGTGCTGAATAATTTATGCTTTTATTGGAATTGACTCACTCTGTTGTTAGAACACACATTACACACAGTCCATACTCCGTACTTTGGTCCATATGGGAACTTGAACCGGTGACCCTCCGCTTCTCAACCCAACTTCCTGCAGACTGAGGTACTGCCACCCGCATACTGTATATATCTGCATAATAATAATATCCACATAATAGTGTAATAATTGCTGATATTGAGTGAAAAAAGTAAAGACAACACTTGAATATGTCCGTATCAGTGGAATGAAACCAGATGGAAGCTGCTTGTTTAAAATAGTTGCAAATGTTCATGCAAATATTAAAAGATATTGAAAACCACTTGATACTGTATGAATTGTATCTATCTATTGCTTTGCATGGGTTACTAAAGAAGTGGCAAATAAGGTCAATACTCATGAGATAGTTAGGAAACATTTTATCCTGTTTTTAATTTGTCGCGGTGTGGTTACATCATGATAATGTTCTGGCAATTACGTGTAAATTCCCAAGCATTCATTACGCAGCTCTTACCTTACCATGATGCAATCATTTGCACCAAACAAGTTCCACATTTCAGATATTGTGGAAAATAAATAAACCAAACTTATTTTAGTCTAGTAACTTGCTATTTTGTTTAAATTAAGGACAAATTAGTTTGCAGTTATTATACTTGTGTATAATAACTCCCCCCTATTTTGTTACAGTTTGTTAGTTGTGGACAAATTACCAGGTCATTATTATTGAATCCCTAGCCTCTAATTTACAGGGATACGGTGACCCATAGCAGCTCACCCCTAGATGTTATTAATGTTTAAAATGATGGGAATAGGATTTCTTTGTTGATTAATTTACCATTTTATTCTCCCATTTTGCAGAAGTCCAAACTGTCCAGGGAGCTGTCGGACTTGGTGGTTTACTGCAAGAGTGTGCACTTCCGTGACTTTGAGCATGGTCGTTCACACGGCAAATGCTATGAGATATCCTCGTTCTCTGAGAACAAGGCCCAGGCGCGTGCTAAGGACGAAGGTACATGAACATGAAGGGAACAGTGGACATCTTTAAAAATCTTAAGTGCATTTCATATCCCTCAGATAAAATATGTTTCATGACTATGAAATGTTATCCATGTGTTACAAAGTGTACAGTATCTTTCTTTTGACATTTTTATATTATTTATAACTGTCCCTGAGTCATAGGTAGAGGAACATGTAGCTTCTCTGTGTTCATGCTGTATCAGGGGTCTCCAACATGTAGCTTTCCAGTAGCTCGCCAATAGGTTGACAAACTGAGACACAAAATGACCACGATATTAAAAGTGAGGTAGCTAACTTTGCGGGCCATAGAAGTGAAAAGTGGTAATGTTTTCTTGGACCAAGGGCGTAAATCCCAGGAGTCGGAGTGCGCCCGACCCCATCTAAGGGTTGTCCCCCCCCTAGAAATATCATTAAAACAATGCTGAGTATTGTAAATAACATAATGATTTACACTTAAATATCTGGGTAAGCAGTAAAACAATACAAACCCCAAAAAGTGCTTTTTAAGTTTAGAAACATTTTGAGTCCCCCCCTCCCTTGCCTCAGAGTGGTTTGGTCCACTGCATGCTTTAGGATCTGCGCTACACCAAAGCCGGTCTACGGATATATTAGAAGTTCTTTGGCTACACTCACGGTGACAGTCACATCGGCAGTGACAGGAATGTAGTAATTAGACGGTTCAAAGCTGTCTTATTCACATTAAACATGAGATTAAGTTTTTCTTTTCTCATATAGAAATGATGCTGAGTAATTAATGAATTAGTCATGACAAAAACGTTCGTTATGTTAGTGTAATATAGTGTAACGTTACCTAGCTTGTTGGATAGAAATGCACCCACTACAACTAACGTTACTACGGCGATAAGCCTTACGTTATGTGTGTGAACTTATATTAGGGTTAATTTTGGAGATCTACAGTTGTTTTTTGCTCAATATGAAATTAAGTGGCTGATCAGTTAAGTGTATATATCCTCTGTCCCAGACATAACCTAATATTTATGTGGAGGACGCAAGATCATTTTAGAATTATAATATGACCGCGTGGTGAATCTATGAACCTAACTCATATTCACACATCTGACGTTAGCTTAAGATTTGTGTTGTTGTTGTCTAGATAAAATGACAGAGAAAAGAATAACAGACATGCAGTCCAAAACGCTGAGTAAGTACAATAAGTCCTCATATCAAGACAATTTGGTAACATCTTTATAAGAATGGGTGCTTATGGAAATACTAACGTCACTATGTCACAGGCAAAGGAGACAGAAAGAACTGAGGAACAGGGAGACCAGGGACAGTCAGGTGGAGAGTCTCAAGTAAGTGTGTTGAGCTTAGTTAATATTTTTGGAGGTGTGTGGCTGTCAGGGTTAGCAGATGAGCTTTACCAGTGGCTCACTAATTTACATTATGATCAGCTAATTTAACAAGTGTACAAAAGTATTGTATTTCTTTTATAAGGGGACACTTTTTCAAAATAAGTCATTATGTTTTAAGGTATTTTTGTGGCTTGATTATAAACAACTTAAAAATAAATACATGATTTTAAAGAAGAATATTTCGGTCAATTTAGTCAGTTTTTTATTGAATCACGAGAAACACTGAAAAGAAGGATAATGGTACAGTCTCCATGCTACACTAATGATAGTATTAAGGCTTTCCTCTGTGTACGCATGTCTTCTACGAGTATAATTGTGGCTGTATTATTTGTGTCCCCTTCAAAAATTGCTCTTCAGAAATTTTATGTTTATTGTCTACTGTTAGATCAGATTTACGCCCTTGTCTTGGACCCTGATGGGAATATTTTCAGTGATGTAGCTAACTATGTGGGCTAAAAGAAATGTAAAATAAGTAATGCACCTTGATGTGAAGTGAAGATTTTTTATAAGCTTTGGTTATTGCAATTCCATACGTGTACAAACAGTAGCTTCACTCAGCTTATGTGTGTTATGTAATTAAATGTGAGCGATATGATGCAAGTAGCTCTTGGCCACTTCAGTAGCCCTTACATGAAGTACGGTTGGAGACCCCTGTGCTATAGAAATAGAGTGGCTTTATTCTCTTTAAACCTCTCCTCAGGGACAGATTTTGTGCAGTACAACACACTTTGTGTTAGCGTGTAAGATCCTTTGTGTTTAACATAAAACATCCCCGAAATCGCTATCAGCAAACCCATCAGACTCCATTTGGACAAAAACATAATGATAATAATTTTATTTCTTCATTCAAAGACGACAGAAAGTCAATCAAATGTTGCATTGGTTTGTCTCTTTACAGTTTCAACAATCACTAATTAGGTTGAAATGAACCCTTAATTCACCCTAGCCATGTGCAGATATGCTGGATCTAGATCTGTACACTCTAAAGAAGTCTGGTGGGTTTGTCGATGGTGGGTTTGGCGATGGTGGGTTTGGCGATAGTGATTTTGGCGCTCTTTCTTGTTAAATTATTATATTATTTATAACTGTAACTGAGAATAGATGGGGGAACACGTTTCTCTGTGTTTACGCTATAGAAATTGAGTGGCTTTATTATCTTTAAACCTCTCCCTTAGGAACAGATTTTGTGCGGTACAACACTCGGCAGCTGAGCAGGATCTACCCCGATGGCTTAAGGACCAATTCCTCTAACTACAACCCCCAGGAGATGTGGAATGTGGGCTGCCAGATAGGTGAGGGGAAGGGTGATGTTGCCCTCTGCTGGTTACACCAAACTTACTTACAAACTTACCTCTGAAATCACCGATGTGCCCTGTTTCCAATCTTAATGAGTGCTATGATGGCCACAAACAAGCAATTTCATGTATTATTTCAGCCAATATTTAAGTGCTTTCAGGATCAGAAAGATTGAATTGTGCTTTTGATACTTAGGATTCAGGGTATGGATGTAGACACAGTCAGTGCTGTCAATTCAGCCATTTGGTTACAGTTTAATCTGCCAAATGTGAGTAGCACTTAACATAACATACAACTTTAACATAAGCTAGTGCTGTCGCTGCTGGATGAAAACCTTGTATATTCCCAATGCAAAATTAAAAATCAAGAAAGGACAAATAAAAGCTCTTTTTGATTTGGTCGTTGGTTTCAAAAGCCCAACATGTCACAGAATCTTCCTACCGAAAGACAGGCACACAGTCCAGGGAAATGCATAAATACAACATATAAATAATAATTGACAGTAGACAGTGATAGCAAACATGGTCCCCAGCCAAAATTGAACCAGGAACATTGCAATGTGTTATGTAACTTATGTCACTCACAATTTGAACATGGAAATACCCATGTGAACATTTTTGACATATGGCCCTAATCCTCTTCCGTAAGGGCCAGCAGTTTAACAGGACAGATGTTTCCTGTCATCAGGGCTAAACCGACGCCGTCTGTTCTGGATGAAAGGCTGGACTTGTCACATGAACTTTGATAGCTAGATAGAATACTCTGAGTCTAGGAAATCATGTGATACAGCCTGCCAAGAAACATCACAGTACATTGCATTATTTCCCTTCTCCCTCTTTCCCAAAGTGGCTCTGAACTTTCAGACAGCTGGTCTGGAAATGGACCTGAATGATGGGCTGTTCAGGCAGAACGGCTGCTGCGGCTACGTCCTCAAGCCTGACTTCATGAGAGACGGCAACACTCAGTTCAGTCCAGACAAACCCGAGGAGCAGCAACGCTACAAACCCCTCCGCTTATCCATACAGGTTCAAAACTACATGACAGTAGTTTGTTTGTCAGTGTGTAAATTTGAGGCAGGGTGTTGCAGAAAACTAGCATGAAAACCACTGAATAACAAAGAAAAAAGACACTAATTGCTGTTCTTCTGTGCAAGTACATGTACAGTGGTGTCTGTATCTAATAGGCAAATATGTGTGTGTGTTCATCAGGTGATAAGTGGGCAGCAGCTACCAAAGGTGAATCAGAAAGAAGGCTCTATTGTAGACCCCCTGGTCAGAGTGCAGATCTTTGGAGTGCCAGGGGACCAGGACATGAAAGAGACCCCTTACATTAACAACAACGGTGAGTTTTCTCTGTACAGATGATATGTGTATTTCATTTATATAGATAGTTGTGATAAGGGCCAGGATGTGAAAGAAAAATTAGTACTTGTTGCTTATTGCTCCTCTGCATGTTTAAAAAAAAAAATTAATAATTCTGTGTTGCTTGGCTGTGTTTTGTTGCTTGCTTGCGTGGCTACATTTACCAAATGTTTATACTGTTGATGTATTAACGTACTAATGTCTTGCTGCTTCCCGTTGCTCTGCATGGCTTCTTGAGGAGGCTTATTTTGTTGCTGTTGCTGTCTTTATGGCGTCTTGTTGTCTTCTGTCCGTACATTTTAACCCATAAAATTGTCTAGCTGTTTCCTGTTGCTCTGGTCTCAAAACACCTGGCCAAAGGAGTTGAAAATTTGCCGGCTGGCTAACATTCACAGAAATGTTGAATGTTAATGTGCGTTGTACTTGAAATGAAAGTACAAAGTGAAAATGTGAAACCTACAAGATGAATTGAAAAATAATTGTGCAAATAACAGTACCATCCCAGTTGGTTGTACTCACTGCTCTACTGCCCTCTACCTGCAGGTTTTAACCCAGTGTGGAATGAAACTTTAAATTTTGTCATCCACACCCCCGAGTTGGCCCTGGTTCGCTTTGAGGTGGAGGACCACGATAGGGCGTCAAGGAACGACTTCATTGGACAGTTCACTCTTCCATTTATGTGCATCCAAGCAGGTGAGCAAAGAGTACAGTGAGCCAAAGCATGGCACTGAAACTCCCAGAGTTCCAGCTCACTGCAGTATTTATTAAATATGTACATTCAATCATATGTTGCATCACATACCAGATGCAGGAGAACTCAATACCACTCTGTTAGAAAGCTTTTTCTTTACCAAATTCTTCTCAACGCCTTTCCCCTTCTCAGGATATCGTCACATACATCTGCTCTCCAAAGATGGAATAGCTATCCCTCCCGCCTCGCTCTTTGTCAACATCAGCATCTCAGAGCTCACATGAAGAAGTCAAATCTGAGGATATGAAGCCAGAGGCGCTCCTGTGTCTGTGGCAGACGAAGGATGCGTACAGGATACACCAATACTTTTATCAGATATTGGGCATTTGCAAGACAAGACCAAAAATTTTTTCGGGAACTTAAAATATCAATGCTTGGATAATGTGTCAGATATCTGACTTTGTTTCTCAGCATTATTCACTCAAAACAAGATATTGGATGATTGCAGTAGTGTACTCTATTCAAATAGATTGAATCAGATAAAGGGACTCATTTTAAAATAGGGTTGATGCATTTCCTTTACAAAGAAATTAGGGCACTACTAAGAAACAGGGTCAAAAGATGTCATGTAGTACTATAAGCTTTTTTTAAGAAAGATGTCTGTATTTATTTAGTTTGCAATTATCAATTCAACTTTGTATGTAAATATCGCCCGAAAACTTTTAATTGTCATTGTCTGAGAATGAAGGAACTTGAAGGATTGCTGCATGTCTAGAATGTCTAAATATACCATTTGCCTTTAAGTGTACTGTATATGCGGAAGCAACAGTACCTAAAATAACTGAAAGTGTAATAATAGAATGTTGCATCATGTTGGGATAATCTTATTTCTATTTACTAATGTACAAATTCCACAAGGTTATGTTGTGTATAATATAAATGTTTGTGTATATATAGGCCTGTAAATACATGCAATACATTTTCTGAATGGTTCAACATTCAACATCTGTGACTCATTTATTGTTCAAGTTCATTAATTCATTCACTTTATATACTATAGTTCTTTATCACAAGCAAATATTAAAGGACTTGAAGAGAGCACACTTTTCTAGTCTTAACGCCTACTCAAAGTGCTTTTACATACTGTAGTACAGGAACCATTCACTATTCACACACATTCATACACTGGTGGCTGAGGCTGCCATGCAAGGTGCCACCTGCTCATTAGAAAAACATTCACACACATTCACAAACTGATGGCGCAGCAATGGGAGCAATTTGGGGCTCAGTGTCTTGCCCAAGGACACTTCGACATGGGACTGCAGGGTCAGGGATCGAACCACCATCCTTCCGATTGGTAGTCCGCTCTACCACCTGAGCCCTGGCCCTGCTATCTAGCCACATATATTGATATGGATATAATATGGAAATATTGCCCAGTCCTAGAGCCAGGCTAGCTCTAAACTTTACTTTAACCATCCACTGATCATGTCTCAGTCTCAATAAGTGACGTGGAGGCTGTGCGCGAGGGCCACCAGTCGGAGGTCCTGCAGAGCACCGCTGAGGAGTTCCCCGCTGAGCTCTGCTTCACCTTGGTCTTTCACGGTCGCCAAGGCAACCTGGACCTTGTGGCCAAGACGCCCGAGGAAGCCAAAGCCTGGATCGAGGGAGTGCGCAAGCTGATTCACAAGGCTCAAACGATGGATGAGAAGGAGAGGCAGGACCAGTATCCTTTTACTGTAGCACTGTGTTTATGGTATGAAAAACAAGTGTTAAATCTGCTGTTAGCTGATATCAAACACTGGCTTTTCTCTGCACAAAGCTTCAAGAAGTCTTGTGAAGTGTGTATCATTCTGAAAAAATGTCAGGTAATGGATTGAAGGTTTATTTATAAGCCTACAAAAAATTTAGTTTGATCTAGAGGCAAACAATTGGAGTGACACACACTCCATGATTCTTACACTGTTTAAAAAATATTCCTTTTATTGTGTTTGTTTTTCTATAGAAAAAAAATTGTTCTGTGCGAACAGGTTTTAGATTGGTGGTTATTCATAATTTGATGTACTGATGTTAGTTTGATCTCTTGTTTATGGGAAATGTAGGTGTGTGTAGGTTTGCACATGCATGTGTAGCCTATGTGAGCATGGATAAGTGTTGCATATTGATGTGATTTTACATATATTATTGTAATGGAATGTCTGTGATGTAGTGGGTATGTATTGTGTGTCTAGTGTGGACCCCAGGAACATTAGCTGACTGCTACGGCTTCAGCTAATGGGGATCCTTTTAATAAACAATTAAACAAAAATGGAAAGTAATGGAAATAAAACATGAATAGAGATGACCATCCCTTTCTATTTATGAATGAACATGATGATCTTGGGAAAACAGTCAACGAGTGTAATCAAGCCTGGTCCAGTATGGTGCGGAAGCTAGGTCATTTTTTTTTTTTTTAGATAGATAACAACAACAAACAGCAACAAAAGAAAAAAAAGTTTGCTCTACCCATGAGATTATTTTATCCGTGGTATTTTCTAATCAAACTCTCCAGGGGCCTCTATAAACGTTGCGTACGCACGAAAAGCTTGCGTACGCTGGTTTTCACGGACACTTTGTGATGTATAAAAATTAACTTGACGTGAGAATGTGCGGGCCATCACGCCAACTGTTGAGTCTTTTCTGGCTCTGTAACGTGGAGAATTTTAACTGAAAAGTGCCGAAAATCAATCAACATTACAAAATAAAATTTCAACTACAGTTACTGGCATACGTCTGTGACGTTGTCCATGAAAAAAACATAATTTTATCCACTGATACTCCATAAAAGTTGGATCATATTATGTGGAAATTGTTTAACATCTTTCACACTATAAACTGTTTAATTCGCAGGCTACTTAATCTCTGTTAAACATGAGGATGGGAAATAAATGATAAATCCACTTAGAAAATACTTTCAGTCATCCTCTGTATTTCCCATAGATGAAATATCTTACTGGCAACAAAAAGATCGGCACGGGAAATGCAAGTGTCTGTGAGTCTTTAGTTGCTGAGGCTCAGACATCCATGGCGCACAGGAGGCGGGACGCACGGATCCATCTCCCCAGGAACAAACGCTGTGTCGGGGGGACTACCTCATGTGATGCGTAACTGATCCCGTGGATGATTTGTAGGCCAATAAGTGAACAAGGTGTACCCGGTGCACCAAACACTCGGCCGTCTTGACTGTCTTAATTCTGCACATATTTCTGTTACTGTAGTCCTATTTACTATTTCATTATTTTATCCACGGCAGGTGACGCTGGCCTCACTAACCTCTCCTCCTCTGAGTCGGGTCTCCCTCGCGCTGGACTCAGTTTCACTGAGCATACTAACACTTAAAGTGATGGTTCGGAGTAATTCACCCTAGGGTCCTTTGCACCATGACCTCGAGCCAAACACTTCAGTCTAACATTGGCGAGTTAGCGTAGTAAGGTTATGCTGAATGAGCATAGGCGCGCGGGCTAATGGACCGCGCTTGTATCTTATAGTTACCCAATAATACTGCCCAAAATGATACCAAACGTCTACAATTAGTACAAATAGGTTATGCTCTCCTAAACGATGGATAGGAGTTTGTGGACAACAGAAGTTTATGTAAATAACACTTGCCTGCTGGCTTCTGCTCTCTGCTGTTGTTGTGCTGTAGAGAGAAGTGCTTAGGGCCGGCTCTACAAAACAACTCGCAAGAGATGCAACAAAAATATTTTTAATTTAACTTTTTTTAAAGTAAGTGCTGTAGTATAACTAGCAGGAGACAAGTTATAATTGAGGTAAGTTTGGAGACATTACCTTATTTAATCATTGAATTAATAAATATTTTTGTTGTAACTCTTTCGGTGTTGTAATTTGTAGACCGGCCCTAAGCACTCGTCTAACTGCGGTAGCAGCAGCAGCAACAGAGAGCTGAAGAGAGCAGGCAAGTGTTCATAAACTTCTGGTGTACTTACAAACTTTCCAATCCATCGCTTTTATGAGAGCATAACCTATTTGTACTACTTGTAGACGTTTGGTATCATTTCGGGTATTATTAGTGGGGTAACTTACAAGATACAAACGTGGGTCCATTAGCCCCTGCGCTAAGCTATTCAGCTGATAACGCTACTCTACGCTAACTCGCCCAATGTTAGACCCAGGTGAAAAAAGCTTCTGGGGGGGTGTTTGGCTCGAGGTCATGGTGCAAAGGACCCTAGGGTGAGTTACTCCGAACCATCACTTTAATAAATAAAATAAATGGCATTACATCAGTGAGTTCAAACTGCTTATTTTGCATAATTTGGACTGACACTGAGATGCATGTTGTTCTGTAACTGGTGTGGCGCTGCCGCTATTCTCTTGATTTCCACTTCGACATTAAACATAGCATCTCATATTTCGAGAATGCACAAAGACAGTTCACTTGAACATAAACATGAGGCTGTGTTTCAACACCCATCCCAAGAAGGACGGTTTGAAAACCTGTCCCAACCTCTGAATCAGCCCTCCACCTCTCTCATTGAGCATGATGAAGAGCTGGAGACAGGGGGACTGGATGATAGTGTGGATGAAGACCTCTTTTTAAAGAACTTGTCTTTATGTTTTACTTGAAGCTTCAGGCTAAGCTACTTTTACCAGCATCTGTAATTCAGACAATCATTGAAGAGGTCCAAGAAGTACATGATGTTGCTCAGTCACATCTCTTTTCAAATCTGAAAGATAAATTGTCTGTGCTTGGGGTGCCAGACATGACTATTACAAATGTCAGTGAGCATCCCACAAAAGATGACATATTAAAAAAGGGCAACAACATTTTACGTACAGATCAGCGCCGCAAGTCTGTGTTCAAAAGGAGCTTCAATTATGTTGAACCTCTGCCTCTCTACTTAGGTACAAATGACTCAGGAAAGGAATGCTTTGCACAGTATGTTCCAATAAAGGAAACGCTTAGTTTTCTCTTTGAGTCTGAGGCTTTCAAAAAGCAGTATGAAACGGCCCATTCTCGCATCTCTACCCATGATGTGTTTGAGGATGTATGGGATGGACAGAATACCACTGAAAATGTATTGCTTAAAAGTGAAACATCATGGTTAGCCTTGATCCTTTATCAAGGTGCTTTTGAGGTTGTCAATCCGCTAGGATCGGGCCGAAAAAAAACATAAGGTACTGGCAGTGTATCTGACGCTTGGAGACATATTGCCCTACAACAGATCAAATATTGATCATATGCAGCTTGTCCTTCTCTGCAAGGAAAAAGACTTCAAGTTTTTCGGACAGTTCATGGTTTTCAGTCCACTGATAAGAGATCTCGAGGATCTTGAGGACAGTGGTATTGTTTTGAAGAATGGCAAAGTTATTTGAGGTTGTGTATGTGCTATAGCTGGAGATAATCTTGGTTCTCATGGTATTGGTGGTTTTGTGGAAAATTTCAACAAGAGTTCCTTTTTTTGTAGGTTTTGTGATATAGACAGACAGACATTTCAGTCACATCAGCATTATGTACACGAATTAGGAGCAACAAACACAGACTCACTGTGTGGCATAAAGTTTGACTCCATATTCAACCAGCTACGTAAAGTAAGCATACCTTCTTTAAACAGTGTGCCAGAAAACTGCACAACTTTAAGAACCTGTGTGCTACTCTAGCAGAGCGACACCAGCTCCTTCAAGCATACTTAAGTGCTGGCAGTCTGTTCCCTCCTGTCATCCAGGTTGAGAAAGGAACAGAATTCTTATGTTGGTGACTATAATGAGAGCATCAATGCAGCAACTGCACCATATAGCTTCCCCCATGACACTACTGTAGCGACTAATGCTGTCACTGTCAAAGGGACAAAGTACAAAAAAGGAATGCATGTTGTTCTTGAACGAGATGATGAGGGCCTTCACATATGTGAGATTATGTTAATTTTGATCCATCATAGTGATGTTGCCTATTTTATTGTGGGGAGGCAGAAGGCTGTGGAACTTGCTGGTTTTGGTATTCACAGTCTAACAGACCATGACTCAAACTACATGTGTGTTAAACAAGACGACCTTCTTGATTTTTATCCACTAATGGGGTACACGCTGAATTGAACATCAGTGATCATATTTCATCATCCCCTCCAAGAGTGAAATAGCAGCACTGGGGGGGGGCATTAGACAAGCGGTGTTGGCAGTATTACCTAACCTACCAGAGGATAAACTTAAGTCCATCCTCATAAAGTTGGAAACTATTGGAGTGGAAACCAGATCTGATTTTCAGTTCATCAAAGAGGAGGACCTCCCTGCCAACATTACACCTATCCAGTGTCAGAAGCTTCTAAAATCATGGCAAAACGAAGGTATGTCTTAGATAATGTTTATAAAGTCCTTAAAACACGAAAGCTACTTTTATCAAATTAAAAGCTGGTTACCTTTATACACTATACATATTACATTCTTTAATTTATAACATTTAGGTAGGCTAAGGAATGCTTAAGTACATAACTGAAAATGTTGGATATTATTGTATTTAGTGGTGCTATTCTAAGAAAATGTTCTTTCTCTTCTTTTTCTCATAGACCAAACAACATGTTTGACGCTGACTCCTGTAGAACCATCTGAGATTTTCTTCAGGTCAACTACAGAGGATCCCCAATCTTCTGAATCCACCGACACCTCCACCACTCCAAGTCTGCCTAGCAGTAATAACTCCAGTATGAATTTGAATTTACATGCCTGGCCTGAGAACTTCATTGTTCCATGGAACCAAATGCCTGCTGGTATCAGGACCGCCATTGCACAGGAGTAATGTCCATCTGCTAAAGACCGCAGGGAAATGATACAAATCATCATAAATGAAATGAGGCTGACTGAATTAAATCCGTCAAAAGTGGCCAAGATGATTGTAAAGCAGCATCCTGGAAGCTTTGCTGATGTCATGAGAGATGGCACTGTAATGGGAAGTGGCTATGGATCTCTTTTGACTCAATTAAAAACACGAGTAGAACATGTTAATCGTGGAAGTGTTCTCTCAAGACGAAGGATGCTGAAACGGGTTCCAAATTCAGCTGCAGACATACCTCGAGGACCAGTTGACCAATATGGTTGCGTGAGATGGCAGCCTGACTGTCCACAAGGGGAAACTTATGAGAGTCTCAAAGAGAAGCAGAGTGAAATGAAAGACTTCTACCGTGTTGAGGGTCCAGCTGGAGCAGACAAGGGATATTAATGGAAACAACCTACTTCCTTCAAAGAAAAGCCATCAATGCCAGCCCACCTCCTTCGATTGCTGAGCTGAAAAATGAGTGGCCCTATCTTTTCACACCGAAAGAGCTGTACAGCCATTTCAAATTACTCACAGACATTGTTGTCCTGGATAAGACGGAGGAGGCTATGAAAACAAAAGGGGAAGCTGATCCTTCAGTTTTTTTGAACAGAAGCCAGCAAGGACTAATATAGATGAGGTGAAGCACATCCTAGGGATGTACAACCAAGAAGAAGAGTGTGATCCATGGCCAGTCATAATCCTCCTGCTTATGGCACACTTCAAAGAAACACCTGAGGGACTCCTTCTGCAGGCAGATGTAAGTGTGAAATGATTATATTATTAAGTTTTTAAAAATTATATTGGTATGATGTTGTTACTAACAACAGTCTTGAGCTTAGAAAAATCACTGTACATTTTGAATACATTTTTCTTTGTCTTTTAGGTGTTGGCAACAGCAGCTGACGTTGAACAAACACTACAGCGTCCTGACTCTCCAAGACTAATTGTCTTAGGTAGTCTATTTTCTTGTAATCAGTTATAAAGCATTGTCAAGACAGAGGCTATGAAGGACACACGTTAGTTTAACGTGGATATGTTTATGTGGCAACAGAAGAAAAAAAATGTGCATGTAAACCATTTGTTTATTTATGTTTAGGTGAATTGCTCCCAGCAAGCGTTTGGATGCTGAGCATCGAGGGTCAGGTGGTTGTGCCTCCACATCCCAACTTCGTGGCTGGAATGGCAGCTTTGTTTTCTAGCTACTACATCTTCAATCTGGTGTACCAGGAGCAAGCATCTTGCACAGTGGAATTCATTCAAAGGGAATGTGCTTGAAGTAGAATGCGGTTGATCATTATTTTGTAAAGTTTGCTATTATGACTAACCAAGATTTTATTTTGCTTTTAAGTGTACTTACAGTAAATCCCTTTAACATGATTTTTGAGGGTATGTTAGTGGTTATTTACCCAAATGCTTTATATCATTGCAGAACCAACTCCTTGTATAATAATAATAATCATTCTGAGAGCTGCTAAACTGTTTTGTTGTTTTATAAACATTGACAATAAAGATCTATTCAATGATACATTTTGAAAAGTAGTTCTGCATTATAAACTGCAAACTTGCTTTGTTATTTTTTTGTATTGCATTCACAAGAAATCACAGATGAAAGTTCATTTCATATTTATGCATGATTTTCTATGCCCACCCAGCCCCCACCCTCCCCACTATGGCACAGTGATGCCTAAAGCAAACACACAAAAAAGGATCTGTATGCATATATATATATATACACACACACACGCACACATATACTGATACATAAACATAGACCTACCATACACACCTACCTACATGTTTTCTTTTTAACAAAAAAAGTATTGAGATTTGCATGACCTTTGACAATCATTCAATTATTCATGAGGTATAAATGAGACTCAAGTTTTAAAGAAGGCACTTTGTTGTGGAAAACAGAGTCATAGGAATAGTACAGCACAACTGAAATGACATGAATAATAATTACCAGCCTAATATTTTCTTTTGCATTTTTTCTGCACTTAAGCTGATAGGGCAAATTAGCTTGACTTGCACAGCCTGATGTATTTTTCAATCTCTTGTAGAGCAGTTTTCATGAAGTTTATTTTCATGTGATTTTGTGATTTCAGATGCTTCATCGGACTGAACCCCTCCAGTGGGACCAAGACGACAAAGATGGTGAGCCAAAAAAGTGGGAAAAACTTGCAGTTTACTTTTAAACACAGACCCCGATCTCCTGGGTGAAAGTCTTATATTTGTTTGACCCATCCACTGTCCCTTACGCAGACATTTGGCGCTCTTAAACTTCGTAACTTTACTTCCTGCTTTGGTCCTGTCATACCTACTACGGCCGATATAGGGCGCCGTCACTACAAACGGAAACATAGGTCGTAATTGCTGCTTATACAAATGACCTATGTGGCCGTATTATCGGGGGAGGACAGTCTCCACTGTTCCTTTTGGCAATGATAGCCATCTACAATCTGAATTGACCCCGGCATTTGTTACACCCTCTCTTCAACGTTGTGTCTCGCTGTCTTCCTCTTTTTGCGCAACCTCCTCAGCTACTTCCTGTACCTCGTTGGCCATTCCTTCTTCCTCCTCCTCCTCCTCAACTTCTGCTGCTGTCCCATCCAGTGTACCCAGCAGGGCTTCCTTCAGGGTGAGGCTAACGGCTCCAGAGTCCCTCACCACCCCCTGCTCCACTGCCATCTCTGGATGGTGCCTCTGCAAATGCTTGACCACCTGGAACTTCTGTTTGGCTTTGTAGGAGCAGTGGCGGCAGCAGAAGGGTTGTTGCTTGGTGTGCGAGAGGTAGTGATGTCTGAGACCTGCCGGCCACCGGAAGGCCTTGTGGCACAAGCCGCACGTGTATGGCCGATCGTCACTATGCTGCCGCTGGTGGGTCTTCAGTATAAAAGTAGTCTTGAAGGCTTTGCCGCATTTCTCACAGACGTAAGGGCGCAGGTCGCAGTGCTGCGTGTCCCGGTGGGAACGGAGAGCGTCGGCTCTGTTAGTGCGGTAGTCACACTCCTCACAGGCATATGGCTTGTCCCCTGCAGAGGACAAATAACATGTTATGTCTCCCAGCAGTATAAATGACTCAACAGTGAACCTGTAAACTATACTTACAAAACTAAATTCAGATGAGTGCTTGAAAAACTTTTGAAAACATTTGAAAATCATGCAAAAAAAATGTGCATGAAAAAGATATGTGTTGGAAATTTTGGGAAGTTTGGCTGAGCATTGATAAATATTTACATAAAAATCCTGGCTCTCATTGATTAACAACTGACCGAGGCAAAGAGGCAAAAAACATTGTTTAAGTAGTTCCCAAATCTTTTAAAAGTGACCAAGTATTATACTCGTCCAGCTCTATGTCCTGCTGATACCTGTGTGCTTGGTCATGTGGTACTTCAGCTGAGTCGCCCACTTGCATTTGTAGCCGCACTCTGGACAAAGGTACTTCTTCTCTTCTTGGTGAACCCTCATGTGAAGCTTTGGTACAATTTATTATAAAACATAGAAAAAAAGAAGGTATTATTTTCAATATGCTTTCGTTTTAGGAAATACAGTCGATGTCAAATTAGAGTATAGGGATTATAAATAACAGGGGTTCTCAAACCTATTACTCAATGGTCTTCATATGATTTTTATTCAAGGTCTGAGGTCCGGAACAATTGTCATTAACAAAATAACATTTAATCACTTCGAACTTTTAAGCAGCATACATTCAAGTTAAGTACTGGGTTTTACTGATCAACTTTTGAACTGGTACCGCTACCTGAAATTTGGTACCGGTACCCACTTTTACCTTTCGTTAGTAGCCTACTTTCTCTCTTATATCAAAAAAATATTTTAGTTGTACAATAAGACCAAACCTATTTATCCTATTTACATTTTTATTTAGACCATTTTACACACCACACAAATTACCCCATTTGGCTCCATGATGGCTTCATGCACCACTAAGCAAATCTCAAATGAATGAACGGGGCTCCGCCTCAAACGCTGTATCCAGTTCTTATTATACATACATGACCAGCCCCTCTAAAGCTCACTACTTAACACGTTACATTGCATTTGTATAATGCATACCTGCAAACTCAGAAGGGCTGAAAAAGGTGACACATCATTCCCCCATATATATCCACCCTTTGCTTTTTTTGATAACTCTGCAAACCCTTGGTGTTCTCTCAATGAGCTTCATGAGGTAGTCACCTGAAATGGTTTTACCTTCACAGGTGTGCTTTGTCAGGGTTAATTAGTGGAAGTTTGTCCCTTATTAATAAAAAAGCAAAGGGTGGCTACTTTGAAGAATCTAAAATATAAGACATGTTTTCAGTTATTTCACACTTTTTTGTTAAGTACATAATTCCATATGTGTTCATTCATAGTTTTGATGCCTTCAGTGAGAATCTACAATGTAAATAGTCATGAAAATAAAAAGGAAACGCATTGAATGAGAAGGTGTGTGTATATATATATATATATATATATATATATATATATATATATATATATATATATATATATATATCACACTACCACACTACAACAACCTAACTGACCTTTGGCCAAGGTAGTGCTTATACAACTAGCTTACAACCATTTTGTTTTGAAAGGGAAACAATGTTAAAGTTGTTTGTATGTGTAGGCTATTCATTCGATTTGAGTTTATTTTACTACTTTGCACAATAAAAATAGTTTAGCTTCTGTAACTGTTTCATGGATTCTCCTTCATATAAAGTTATTGTATAATGTCTTGGAGCCAAACCCTTTAGTAATAAAAGCTTTAAACATGATGACATTAACATGTTTTTGTGATATTCTATGTACTCCTGACAGTAGAATAAGCCATTATAAACCTATATAAAGGTGGCCCATTATTGTTATTTATTTTAATTTATTTTAAGAAGTTTGATTACATTATATTTTCGATTTGAATGCACAATTGTTTTTTAAATAACAAATAAATAAGAATTCAATACATTACATCTATGTTATTTTGTCTTAGTTAGGAAAGTAATGTTTAGTTAGGAAGGTCTGGTGCCTTTATTCTCTTCCACATGGTGGAAGGAAGGTATGATGTGGAAGGTATACAGTTTATTATTAATTCAGCAACGGTATCGGATCAGTATCGGGTATCGACAGATACACAAAGCCCTGGCATCGGTATCGGTATCGGGACTGAAAAAGTCGGATCGGTGCATCCCTAGTTAGAATCCTCTCCAGTGAAACACAGACATACTTTTACACTGTTTAGCTGTCAGCATTTTAACCATGTTTACTCCAGCTGCTAGCTAGTGGTAGGCTAACGTTACCTGCTGTTGAGTGTAGTGTTACCGTAACTAGCGTCCCGTGCGGCGATGTTTCAGTTCCCTCTAACGTCCATTTTCGGAGCATCAGAGAGAAGAGCAGGCATTTAAGCGGCATCTAAATAACACACCGAAATCCGCGTTGCTATTCGGTCCGGTAGATAACGGTCGTTAAGGCACCGGTGCCGCATTAGCACCGTGTCTTGGACCCCCCCCAAAAAAATAAAAACTCTTCGGATCTACACGATTCACGTGGATGACATTTTCCCATTCAAAACGGCAATTTTCGCCGAAAAGCGACAAGTTTGCAGGTATGGTACAAACGGCATGTTGTGGTTCTAAGGAGGTATTGTGCCAGACAATTTCTTGGCCGGGCACATCAACCCCCTAAAAGACACAACTTGTTGATATAACACTTTTTTTTTTCTTTTTTTTTACAGATTAAACAAACAAGACATAATGTGTTAATTAACAAGCTTTAGATGTGTTGGTAGGTGGATATTTTATTTACCATTGGACAGAGCCAGGTTAGCGGTTTCCTCGTTTAAATTCTTTATGCTAAGCTAACTATGTCCTGGTTGTGGCTGCATAATGTGACGGACAGATAGGATAGTGCTATAGATCTTCTCTTTTTTCTTTTTACACCAACATAAATAAAATTTTTTGATAATTATCCCTTGATTATGCTATTATGCTATAAACTTTGAGCTTACCTTCAACCTAGATGGATCAGTGCATGTGTAGCTGCACTGCTCACAGCTGTAAGGCTTCTCTCCAGTGTGTATGCGAATGTGCCACGTGATCTTCTGCTTGTTCCGGGTTGAAAACTCACAGTCTGTGCATTTGTACAGACGCTTGCCTCCGTGTGATCGCAGGTGCTGCTCTAACACCAGCTGATGGTGACACGCAAACTGACAACAGCTGCACTTGAGAGGCTTGTCCTCGGGAGGTCCATCCTCGTGTTCGTTTAGAAGGTGTTGCGCTAATGTCTGCCGCGTTTTGGAAGCAAAGGGGCACAGCTGACACGGATGTGCAGAGTGGGTTCTCTGATGAATCTCGAGGCTCTCCTTTGTCTTAAAAGACTCCTGGCAGGTGTTGCACTGTGCCTGAGGGTGCTTGATCTCTTGGTGGGTCTTGAGAGTGATCTCGCTGCCACATGTGTAGTCACACTGCTTACATGAGAAACAGACCTGGAGCTGGTGCACACGTTTACAGTGGTTTCTCAGTGCAACTTCGGAGCTAAACTGAGCATCGCAATGAGTGCAAGCGTGGCGCAACTCCCCCGTGTGGCATCGGAGATTGTGCCGTCTTACGTCGTCGAGCGTGTAGCCACTGAAGTCGCAGAATGAGCAGAAGTGTGGGGGCTGTTTGTCGTGGATGCGCATCTTGTGCTGACGCAATTTGGTCGCGGCACCAAAGGTCTTGTCGCACATATCGCAGCTGTGGCGACCGATTCCTGTGTGGAGAGACTCGTGCTCTTCGAGGCGATAGCGCCTTGTGGTGCTGAAAGGACAATATCGACAACGGTGAGGTTGTACACCTTTGTGTTTGAGTGCAACGTGTTGCTCCATGCATCGTTCTTGTTTACAGGTGAAAGCGCAATGCTGGCAATGCAAACGTTTAGCAACGGCAACCTTTTTTTTGGTATGGGCACACAAGGTGTGACGGGTCAGAGACATTTTGGATTTGGCTACGAATGAACACATGGTGCATTGGACTTCATCTGGCTTCAAGCAGCCTCTCTTTTTATGGCTGTCTAATGCCCTTTTCTGTTTGCACTGAAACACACAGCTTGGACAAGAAAAGATCTGATGTTTCTCAGGAACTTTCCCAGTTCTGTCGTACTTTTCCACCAAGTCCTCTTTTCCTTTGAGCGACTCGCTACCACTCTCATCCTCCACTTCTGGAGTGATCGCATTCTCTGTTTTCCTTGAGATTCTTCTGCAGGTTGAGAGGTGCCGCTCAACTGTTGCAAGTCTGACTGATGAAAAATTGCACAGCTTGCATTTGAACTTCCCATCTTCTTTAGCATAAAGGGACTTCTGCAGTGGTACATTGCTTTGTTTGTTACTAGGAAATAATAGCTTTTTTGCAAGTTTAACTTTCAAAAGCTTTTTTGCCTGAATTTTGCTTTGCTGCTGTCCTGATTCACTGGATGCAAAAGCATTATGAACAAAGCCTTTATGATTTGTTAAATGAGATGTACATACTCCCTCTTCTTGCCGATTGAATTCCTGATTGTTTGAATCTGTGGAAATTGTATTTTGTGAAGAAAGAAGCTCTGCCTGATTGGAATTTGTTCCCTCATCCAGTTGTCTGGATCCTTCCCGAGCTACAGTAGAGTCTTCTGCTGTATTTGAAATGCCTACAAAAGTCCTTGTTTTTCGCGGAAGTGCTGGACACTTCTTTGAAAGGTGGCTATCAAGGCCTCGCCTCTGTTTGAACTGCGCACCACAGGCCTGGCACTTGTGTCCCTTTATCCTGCCACGGCACAAAGCCTGGCAGTGGGACTTCAGAGTGGTCTCCTTGCTGGTTACATAACAGCACTTGTTGCAGCGGTAAATGTCTTTAGTTGGCACCACAAGCAACTTGACCCGTCCCTCCAACACCATGGCTTCTGCTTGGTCCTTGTCGTGCTTCTTCATAGCTTTCAGACGGATCTCAGATTCTGATTGCTGATTTTGCTCAGATGGAAAAGTGGAGCTGATTGTTGCACCATCATTCTCCACCACAGGGGTTTGAGTCTGACACTCCCTAGGTTCAACTGGTTGACTTATATTATTCAGAGGCTCACAGTTATCATCTACGTCACTTTGTTCACATTCTGCCTCTGTCACAGCCGCATTGTCATTCTCTGATGAAGATGCAGAGAAGTCTGCCTTTTCTTGTGATATGTCCGAGGCAATGCAATTTAAATTGGATGAGCTTGGAGTATTGTCTGCACAAATCTCCTCCTGATTATGCAATGAGGAGGTCTGATAGTCAGCGGTCGATAGTGCCGTTAAAACAAGAGTACAGTACTCCTCTGGACTGTTCGCAGATGGAGGACCGTCTGAAACTCCTTCATTAACAACCTCTTGAGAAGCAACATCAAAAACATCCACAGTAGCCACAGTTTGTGAACCAGCTACAAATCCTTTGCCAGCACTTTCAGGCAGATCAGATTGTTCTCTTTGAGAAGGTGGAGGTCCTTCAGAAGGGGATTGTTCAGACTGCTCATGAGCTGTTGAGGGCTTATTGTAAAACTCCTGCAAGAACTGGGTTGAGTTCCTCTCCTTCTCCTTGGCAGCGTAGTTCTCTAGCCATGCTTTATCCCCAGGTACGTAGCTGTGAGCTTTCCTCTTGTGCAGGAAGAGGCTGATGCTACTGAAAGAGGAATAGAAGCAGAGTGCACAGCGGAACTCTTTCAGCTTGGTGTGTTTGCAGTTCTCGTGGTTTTGAAGGGCTTGTCTGTAGCAGGTAGTGTATGTGCAGTATTTGCACTTATAGACGGACGGCGGTTTCTCCTCTCCAGAGTGTTTAGCCATCATGTGATTGCGGAGTTCGTATTTGCGTTTGCAGGCATACGCACAGATCTCACACATGAGTGATTTGGCCTGATGTCGTAACTTGTGGCTATTCAGCTGGTCCATGCGGTGACAGCGGTAGGGGCACTGGTCACACTGATACCTAGGACAGGAGACAGGAAGTTCAGGCTTAACAACAATAACGTCTTTACAACACTGTACCCACTAACCACGTCATATACAGAGCAGAGTCTTAAAGCAACACTATGTAACTTTTCCCGATTCGGTCCCCCTACAGGTTGGAAGCGGACTTGTCCATTACATTACATCATCCAGTTCAGTCGATCTACAGATCCGCTACCCGATCTTGCAAACTTGCATAATGTAATGTAATGGACAATTCCTCTTCCAACCTGTAGGGGAACCGAAGCGGGAAATGTTCTCTAGTGTTGCTTTAACTTCTGCACACTTCAATAAAAAAAGTCTTTCATACAATCTTGCTTTCAATCTAAGTATTACCACATGATACTTCCAGCGACAAATGGACATAACTACTTAGACAGCAGAAAAGTTGGAGTTTGCATACAGGTATGTAGTCACTGCTTTTGTTTCGTTCTGTTTTTGGTACTCTGTAATGTTTTGTCTTACAATAAAAAAGAGACCAAAAAGTACATCAGTTGTAAGTAGTGCCTTAAGGAAGGGGCAAGTGTGGGGCAAAATTTGTTCATTTCCTTTTTTTCCAGAACATAAAGAAATGAGAACAATTACATTAACTTTATTTTCATATTACCTTTTTAAACCTATCAAAATGGAAAACCCTGAGCCCTAACCCATTAGCAAAAATTGCCAGTTATTGGTGACTTGACAAATCTGCTTTTGAAAGAAATGAAAACATCTTCAATTGGCATACTTTTTTCGCTGTTAATTTAAAGTTAAATATAGCCTTAAAGTGCAGACTTATTTTTAGTCTGATTGATTAAGTATAGGCCTATATTATTTAACTTAATTATGTTAGTTCATACATGTCTCTGTTTTAATGTTTGTTAATTGATTTAACTTTAATAAGTGGCATTGTTCACATACTTGCCTGTGTACTTTATGTGTACCTGGAAGATAAAAATCAGGGTCAAATGATCCCTTGCTGAAACTGGAATATCTTCCTTAGGAACTTCCAATATTGTACAGCATGAATATAACTAAACACTGACACTCGAGGAAGCTTCTATATTGCTAAAGTTGAGATTATAGAAGTGGCAGTGGCTCCATCGTACAGTGGATTTGCCTCTCTTTAAATCTGTCAGCCATTGTTTTAGTCATTTGTTGAGGATATATACCGCTACCCCTACTGCTTATGGGCTTAACTAACTGTTTGTGCGTCTCGTCAATACGCTCCAAAGGAACATAAGATATGCAGACTAGCTACCCTGAGTTTGAATGTATACAGCAAAAGATGGTACTGTGTGCCGTGTGCAGTACCAAGATGAAAACATAACCAATGGTTGTATGAGAAATGGCTAAAGTATGTACCTGAGGTCTCCAGCATGTTTCCTCATATGGACGTTCAGATAGTGTTTCCATTTAGTGACGTATCCACATTCAGCGCACATAAAGTTCTTGTCGTCGGAGTGAGTGAGCATATGTTTGGAGAGGTAGGACTCATCTCGGCACCTGAAGTCACACAGGCTACACTTGTGAGGCTTCTCACCTATTACAGGGGGGAAAAGAATAAATCAGGGGATGTCGTGCAAAACGTAGTAGCTCTTTACAGGAGCTACCCAAACAACACACGTGAAAAACTGACAAAACTGATGATACCGATGATAAAACCATTAGAATATCAAAAACAGATCTGGTTAATTTTTTAAACGGCACTATTAATGTATAAAGCAATGAACAGCCTACTCCCTGGCAATATTCAAAAAAATAGTTTTTTTAATAGAGATGGGCGACATAATTTCAGGGGGGAGTCCATTTGAAAACATCTTGGTGTCCGTACAACATTCAAAGCTTTTTGTATTTGTATATGTTGGGTGAAACTGTGGAACGGATTGATGCGCCACAAGCATGACCCAGTTCAAAAAGCAATACAAAAATATGGTTTTCACAAGTTACAGGGAGGAGGAAGGTGTTCTCACAGATTTATATGTTTATTTACATTATTTATTTTCTATGGTGAATATATTTATACCTACGTAAATATGTGAGTTTTCTTTTTTGTAGTGTGTAAGTATATTACAGTACATATGTAGGAAATTGTAAAGAATGTGCTAAAGATATGTGATATAATTATGAAGCCATTCATGATGTTTATTATTATATAGTAGTGGAAAAGGGGTAGGATTAAATAAACTTCTGCTTCTTCCTATTCCTTTTCCTTTTCGGACATGTTAAATTAATATTGTGTTTTTGTTTTGTTTCTGTTCTTTTAGCTTTTATTGTATTATTTTTAACATGTTCGAAATAAAGCCTTCATTCATTCAACATTAAAAATCCATTCCCGGGATACATGATAACCTCTGTGGGATTGCAGGGAGCCAGCTTTCCATTCAGCCCAAGATGATTTGTCCTGGGAGATGGGTCAATCCTAAATGGGATGGATTAGCACATAGGAAGCTGGGTCCAGACTAGTTGTAATGATAGCCAGACTGATTCTTTTAAGAGGATGGAAGAATGAAGGGGTGCTGTCAATCCAGGAGGGGGGTTGTGAGATGGCTAGAGTGGCAGCGTTTGGAAAAAATGTCATATTAACGGTTTACCAGGTTGGATGTCTACACTAGAAAATGGGGAAAGTACCTGAACTTTCTGGAAGACTCCTAAGAAGCTTTGTGCTGTGGATAAACATGTATTATAGGCTCATGGTGTAGTTATGGATACATATATGTTTGGTTTATGGTTTATTGTCTATTTTGTTGAATGGTCTTGAATATTGTAGTTATTGTGTCTGGGTGGGTGGTGATGATGGGGGGGGGGGGGTTGTCCATGTTGTGAGTTGTATTTTGGAAGAAATATAAAAAATTGTTAATCACAAAAAAGAAACATTCCCTCCTCACCACTGTGGATCAGCATGTGTCGTTTCAAGCCCCGTTTATGCGAGGTCACGTAGCTGCACTGAGCGCAGCGATGGATCTTCTCGTTGGCGTGCAAATGTCCAATGTGCTGCTCGAACTCCACAGGGTTAAATGTGACGAAGGAGCAAAAGTCACAGCGGAGCTTGTCGTTCCCCGGGTGACCGTGCCGCTGGTGCTGGAGGAAGACGCTCTTATTGGAGCAAGAGAAATCACACTGCGAGCAGTGGTAGGCCAGGTGTGACGGATAATGAGCCTCCATGTCCGTCTCACTCTGGAAGACGGCACCGCAGGCGTGATGACGACACTCTACAGCCCTGACCCCGTGGACATCGGCGGTGTGTCGGAGAAGTTCTTTGCGCGAAGAACAGTGGAAAGAACAGGCGTCGTGGAAGCAGGCCGCCGGCTTGCTGTCTGACAGGATGTTGTGCGTCTTCATGTGGGCCTTGAGCGACCTGCTCTGGCGAAAGCTTTGACCGCAGGTGGGGCAGGGATAGCTGTGACCGTTTACGGCATCTTCTGCCTCATCGGCATGCACGCTGGCAAGGTGGCGGCGGATTGCGTTACGCTCCACGGCGGAATATTCACACAGGTGGCAGTGGTGAACCTTTTCCCCTGCCTCGCGGAGTCTGTGTATGCGCAGCTTGCTCTTGCTGGTGAAGTAACGCTTGCAGGTGGGACACTGGAGGCTCGGGTCAGGGAAATGTAAATGCAGGTGCTCCTGCAGGTGGGAGCGCATCTTGAAGCAGCGCCGACACTTGGGGCAGGTGTGGGTGCGATAGGTGTCCTCCGATCCCTCTGCAAGGTACTCTGATGGACAAGAACATATGGAATTCCTTTTGAACATAATGACAATGTTTGTCATAAAAGTAAGCATATTTGACAGTGACACATTTCCGTGCTTGAGCTATGTTACTGGTTACTGATTGCACGGCGTTCAGCGTTCGACAGGTCATGAATGTTTTCCCAAGATGGCGCCCGCCTGTATACGTTGTGGCAAACCAGGGGAAACGGGTCAGCCAGTCCAGCACAGGGCACGGGTACATAGGCTCAGACTGGGGGAAGTGATTGAGGGAGTCTATCTGCCTGTGCAGGTGCTGCAGCCACTTGGCACCTGGCACTGGTCACACCTGCAGCCCATCAGGTAATCAGAGGGAGGTGTTAAGAGAGCCAGCCCAAGGCTGCAGGGGGGAAGGAGACAGTGAGCAACAAAGGCCCAGAGGAGCAACATGTTGGGAGCTGATGGTCAACGAGGAAATTGGCCAGGAAAAGACTAACCTCTCCCTCTGCTTAAATCCTCCCAGGACTACACCTTGTAAAGGCTGACCTACCCCAGATGGGAAGAAACCACAGCTGCAGTTTGTACCCTTACCTTTTTTTTCCCGAGCTGCTTCATTAAAGAACACTTTCTGTTTAAGCCGACTGTCTCTGTTTCCTATGTTCATTGTGAATCTGGCGTTCACGTCCCCTGGGTTGCCACAACGTGAATGGTACGGTCTTTATAATACATCTTTTTAATAAACTGTCTGTACACTTACAAAGTTCTCAATGCTTCGGTTTACATTGCTACCATGGAAGTGTGGTGCTATTTTGAGCCTTGTTAGTGGTATAGAAATAGAGATTTCTTTTTACTTTACCAGTGCCCCGACGACTAGCGTTATAAGCTAATTAGCGGGTTGCGCTAAAACTGGTCACATTCGATTAGCATGAAAACAGATCCCAGAGAACGGTCGACTCGGTACACAAGTGTTATTAACCCCTAGTTCATTTTACACCGGATTTCTCCTTTAAACAACGATAAATCATACTTTTGTCTTTGTTACACTGTTTTCTCCTCTGGTGTTTCTTTACACAAGTGCAACAATAGTATTTTAAAGGGGACCTTTACCAACTACATTAAGGATTCCAATATGTTATTTCCATGGCCTAGGAAAGTTCAATCAATATTTGTGAATGAGTCTCTCTCTCTCTCTCTCTCTCTCTCTCTCTCTCTCTCTCTCTCTCTCTCTCTCTCTCTCTCTCTCTCTCTCTCTCTCTCTCTCTACACATCATTGACACATTATCACCTTTTAAGTTGATTATGGCAAACCTGTGAGCAAACCATTCCTTATTTACACATCCAGCAGTTCTGCAGCAACATTTGAATTCATTTGGAGTCTGGCTCTTCAGCTGCTAAATGCTCCACTATGTTCAGCTCGTCGCTTACTGTGTCTGTCTGCTGTTTGGCGCAGAGCAGGTAGTGTACAGTGGCTTTGTCTAGATGTGTGTTTCGGTACATACATATTTTATGTGTTTACTTTGTTGAGGGATGAGTGAGCAACCTTTGGTGAGTCTTGTATGAGTGAATGTCTTGTTTGTATGAGTTATGTGTTACATATTTCTGCACTTACCATTATTATAAAGTAAGTTGTTTTTTGTTGTTGTTTTTTTTCTGTTTGACTGCCGCTGTAAGGTCAATGTCAATTTCTGTACCAGGACTCGAGGACCCCCTCGAAAACGAGATGGTTCATCTCAAGGGGTTATTCCTCTTCAATAAATAAATGTCAATATAAAACATCTGCCTGCTGCGGCCGTAACAATTCTATGAGAACGGTGAGAGTGAACCAAACAGTAAAGTTGTGGGTCCGACAGCTAAACAATGAGCTGAAACTCACTATAAAGCTCTGTAACACCGAGGAAAGCTGCAGATTCAGGTGATAATTCTCTGTAGCTTCATCACTACGAGGGGATGACCCCTTTCACACTGTTTTCACATCGTCATTTAATACATTGATAAATGTACCAATTTTAGCTGCTTTACACAGATATGCTATAGCTACTATATGGCCAGAAGCATGTGGACATTTCCCTCTAAATTAATAAAAGTGGCTTTAGTTGCCACAAACACATCCATTACTAAAAGGTGAATTAGATCGAGCCATGCAATCTCCATTGGCAATTAGTTAATTTAATTTCTGTCCTGCTAAAGTTTCCCTTGCAACCGTAAGAACACTGCCATTGGACTTTGTGGTCTGGAGCAATCAATCCTGTTTTACTAATTTGCAGCCTGGCGGATCACTGTAACTATTCAGGTTTTTGTCACCTCTCTGTGCTTTATTATTTTATATACGTAACTTTGACTACTGAAACTACTCACTATAACATACCAAGCGGATGTTTGGTGTACGTACCTTTGGATGGCAGTGGTGAAGCATCCACTGCTGAAGGTTTGTCTCTTTCCACTGCCTTTCTCACTCTTTTAATATTGTGCCTTTGTCTCTCTGGCTGCTCCTCATTCCCGTCTTCAGGTAATGATGATGCATCAGCTGGGCTGGATTTCAGTTTTCTTTTTGGCCTGCCGGACACCTGAGGCTGGTGGGTTCCATTAGTGCATACAGTTGTGGCTGCAGTCTGGTTCCCTATGAACAGATGTGCCAATATGTTTATGTACGAATCTACTTCTCGGCGACAGAGCAGTAAGCAGCGAGGGCTGCAGCTAACCATTATTTTCCATTGTCGCTTCTTGTATTAGTTGTTTGGTCTATAAAAAAAATAAAATGTTGATCAGTGTTTTCCAAAGCCCAAGAGACATCTTGGCATGTCTCGTTTTGTCCACAACTCAAAGATATTCAGTTTACTGTCAAAGAGGAGAGAAGAAACTAGAAAATATTAATATTTAAGAAACTGGAATCAGACGTTTTATCATAAAAAAATCACTTAAACCGAATAATTATCAAAATAGTTGGCGATTAATTTAATAGTTATAACTAATCGCTTAATCTTTGCAGCGTTATATTCAGCTATGGCCAACAAAATCATACCTGTGCTCTTTTTTGAAAACCACGCACAGGTTTCTGCATCTGTATAACATAGCACCAACTACTTGCAGTGTCTGTTTACCTTGAGCGCGAGGTGGAAGATGGTTGTGCTCCAAGATGTGGACACTCAGGTCTTTTACAGTTTGAGTGACAAACTGACACTGAAAGCAGCCGAAGGGCATGTGGCCCCGCAAGTGTCTCTCCATCTCCCCCTGTGTGAGGAATGACACTCTGCAGGACTGGAGGGTGCAAGGAATGAGAGTGAGACAGTGCGTGGACATCAAGTGGGTTTGATATGCCTGACGGTCTGTGCTGCTGAACTGGCAGCCTTGCTCAGGGCAGGGGAATGGGCCTTCACGCTCATGTCCACCGTGGAGGATTTTGAAGTGGCTTTTCAGGACACCTGGCTTGGAAAAAACCTCACTGCATTGAGAACACTTGTAGTTCCCCAACTGTTTTTTACTGGATGGAGTGGTCAGCCTTTCTGAACAGGGGTGTGTCTGTTCAGACAAACTCTGTCCAGATTTTTCACATCCATGAGGTTCTACAGTCTCCATTGTGTCTGGAAAAAAATAGCACAGCACTTAGTTACAATTTGATAGATTTAAAAATAGCATGAAAAACATTTGTAACTCATGTTTTGTATCAATTTAATATAATTCTGAGTGCATGTAATACAATAAACAGTACACACTATTATTCACAGGTGTTAGCTAGTGGGTTGTTATCACCAATTTTAACCAAATCTTTATTTATTTAGCGCCACAGAGTAAAAACACAACAGTTCTGTGTGGATTGTAAATGCATTGTAACCATATTATATTGGCTTGCAATAATACATAGACTACTCATAACACAATCACCATCAGGTACAAAATTACATTGTATAGCCAGAGATTAAATTGGGATTCATGCGGAAGATTAATTTGAGTGGTTGGGGATGGTAGGGATGGTTTCCACAAACCACACTGTTGAGTTTTCATAGGGATTTTTTCTTCAGTAGAAATCCAATGAAAACACTTCATGGTTCACCAAACACTGACATTTACGTAAAAAAAAAACATCTTTGCACTGGGGCAACAGTGTCTACAGTAATTTATAGGCTTAGTACAATAAATTGTGTTTTCAATATTAGGGCTACTGTGAATTTCCACTGCATGGCACGACTGTTAATGTGTCTTTACTAGGTGATTATTTACATGCTTGCAGTACAAACAGAATGTCAACCTACTGCCTGGGTTTCCGCGGCGCATTCTATCTGAAAAACAGAACATCAACCATTATCAGTTTGTCAACATCCAGCTCGTAAAATCACTGCGCGTTAGGTAGGAGGCTGTATTTAGCTTAGTAGTCAAAGTCTCACTTACTTTAATGACAATATAACCTGGTATCAATGTGCTAATAACATCGCTGTTAACGTTAGCCCATAGATATATGACGTTAGCCCTTAGCCAACGCTAACGTTAGCTAGCTTCTTGTGTTTTGGGTCGCACTCGCAAACTGTTCAAGTCTTAGTTCCTGCTAGCAATTAAATTCTCCGTTGCGGTCCGTACAGTCTACAGTAAAATGCACGAACTATGTTATCCAACAACATATTTATCTAAGTTATTTGTCATCTTTGCATGCGAGCAAAATTATGCTAAGATAACACTAACAGGGAAGAGGAACGAATGTTTGAGGGCAGGCGAACAGTCGGAACGATATTTGTCAAACACAGGAAGTGTAGTAGAGGTCGCTGCATGTTAATATATATGTCAATGATAATAACCATAACGCACTATTGCAACACATCCATACATTGCACGCATGAGTATTTTAGTTGGTTGAACAGTGCTGTTTAGAAAGAAACGGTGTACACTGGAACCGATAGCCTCCAAGACAGCGGCATGAGATGGAGACATTGAAGGCAAGTCAGGTGGATATTAGCTCATTATTTACCCCGTCCGGATGTATCATTAGAAAATAGCATTAACTGTTATTACATTTTAAGATTCCCTGCTTGGCAGCAAGTCTTCAGCTACTGACACATATCATACTAACATTATATCGGACAGTCTGGACTGTCACACAGGTCAAATGAGTTTGCACTTTGTCTGTAGGTCTTTGCTCCTGCAAAGTGTTCCAACTATATAGTGTGATTCCACTGGGGGTGTGCAGATACCAGCAACATGCCCCTGTCAGACTTTCTGGACGGCCTGAAGGACAACCCATACTTCGGGGCTGGCTTTGGACTGGTTGGGGTTGGGACAGCGTTGGCCGTGGCCAGGAAAGGTGCCCAGGTGGGAATGATCTTCTTCCGCAGGAACTACATGATCACTCTGGAAGTTCCCAGCAGGGATAAGAGCTACCACTGGCTGCTGAGCTGGATCACCAAACACGCCAAGCACACCCAGCACCTGAGCGTGGAGACCTCCTACCTGGCACATGAGAGTGGACGGGTTCAGACACAGTTTGACTTCCACCCAAGCCCTGGGAACCACATCATCTGGTCAGTCAATTACTCATTTTAAATCTACTTCAGCATTGTACATAGGGCTGGGTATCGTATACCGGTACTGGTACTGATACCAATACCATGACTTCAATACTGGTTCCTAAGCGATATACCAATATACCAATTTTATGAAGAAGAAAAAGAAATTACAACATTGCACAAATCTTTTTTATTTATTTTCAGCTCCTACTATGTATATCAGCTCTGGACTCTGTGTAACGTAGAGTTTTTTCCTGCGTGTCTCTATGACGTGTAACGTTAGACAGCCAATGATAAACATTATTAGATCTTGGTAGAAGCATGCTGCGTTCTTACTGGCTCTCTGACGCTGATGAAATTTACTCCTTAGGGATTGAAATTTGGTATTGAATGAGGAGGCATTTTTCAATACTTTTAGAAGCTATTCTGTTGGTGCCTAAAAAGTATTGAATCTGTTAGCCCTACCAATCAAATCAAACTTTATTTCTATAGCACATTTCATATAAGTTAATATAACACAATGTGCTTTGTACAAAAGCAGTATAAATAAAACACTTTATACAGAGTTATACAGAGTAAAATATATATGCACACACACACACACATAAAAGATCAACATTGAACAGCGACAAACTCAGTTATTCATAAACTTTTGTAGAAGAAAGGTTTTTATCCTTTTTTTAAAAGTGTTCAGTGTGGAGGCCTTCTCTCGGTTCCACTGGCAGGGTGTTCCATATCTTTGGGGCATAGACACAAAAAGCAGCCTCCCTGCTCTGGAGTTACAGCGAGGGATGGTTAAAAGACCACTGCCTGTGGATCTGAGGGTTCTTGCTGGTTCATATATAATAAGCATATCTGTAATATACTGAGGTGCAAGGCCATTGAGAGCTTTATATACTAGGAGCAGAATCTTAAAATCAATTCTAGCCTTTACTGGGAGCCAGTGTAAAAGTCTAAGGACAGGTGTAATATGTTCAAACTTCTTTGTTCCAGTCAGAACGCGTGCAGCCGCATTTTGAATTAATTGTACTCGCTGCACAGTTGATTTCGGAACGCCGGTGAAAAGACCGTTACAGTAATCTAATCTACTTGTAATAAATGCGTGTATCAATTTTTCAGAGTCTTCCTTTGACAGATACACTTAACAAACTGATAACCCCCCATCAGGTTGAAGATGTATGTCCTACAAATACAGAGATGATACCTACATGTATTACTCTGCTTGACAAATACTATTCTCTCTGTCTGCAGGTACGGGAGGCGGTGGATCAGGGTGGAGAGGACCAGAGAGAAGCAGATGGTGGATCTGCACACTGGAACCCCGTGGGAGTCCGTCACCTTCACTGCTTTAGGCAGAGACAGACAGATTTTCTTTAATATCTTACAAGAAGGTAAAGGTTTACACAGGTCTGCAGTATATACCTGACACACACACACACACACACACACACACACACACACACACACACACACACACACCTCACAGAGGCTTGCTATATGAGAGCTGTAATATACTCGACTTATGTTGCATTTACCATTTCAGGCCATTCAGTGCAGTTTTCAATCTTGTTTTGCAGCCAGAGAATTGGCCCTAAAGCAGGAAGAGGGACGGACAGTGATGTACACAGCCATGGGTGCTGAGTGGAGGCCCTTTGGGTTTCCACGGCGACGCAGACCTCTCAGCTCTGTGGTCCTGGAGGGGGGCGTGGCCGAAAGGATCGTAGATGATGTGAAGGAGTTCATCGGAAACCCCAAGTGGTACACAGACAGAGGTAGAATGTCTAGCTCAGACTCATTCATTCAGTGCATATGGAAGTCATGTTTGATTTTCATATTTACCTGTTATTTAATATATTATTTATGATTTTGTATTTTCATGACTTGTTGTGAGGTGTTACGCCTGCCTGCAGACTCCATAAAGTCTTTCTTGTTGGTGCATTTACTGACACTTTGACATCTAACATTTGAGCGAGTCTTGTGCAAGTGCAGTTTTCGACATGCACTTGAATGCATCAACTCATCAGAATTTTCAAAGCACTTTCTACTTGTCACAATTACTCAATAGCACACCTTTTTAAAATCAACAACAACATAATAATTTAACAGGAAAAATAATCTGCAAGCTGATTTTTCATAAATGTTGGCATGCTTGTAAAATGGTTGCAGCGATGTAACATACGATTTGTAGTTAAAACTAAAACATGCAAATCAGTGGGAATTTTCCCTAATAGATTTTTTTTTTCTTATTAAAAAAATGTGCTCGGAAATTCAGTTAGTCTGTGTTCCGTACGACCATGTTGATATTTGTTATTTGTGGATGCAGGCATCCCCTACAGAAGAGGATACCTGTTGTACGGCCCCCCAGGGTGTGGAAAAAGCAGCTTTATGTGAGTGTGCTTTGGTTTTGAATTCTTACCCTTCCTGTTTAAAATCAGTTTGAAAAACAGGCTGTATGTCAAATACTTGGGTGAATTTGACCTACATCTTTGTGGCTCATTATATTCCAGCACGGCACTGGCAGGCGAGCTGGGCTACAGCATCTGTCTGATGAGTCTGAGTGACCGCAGCCTTTCAGATGACCGTCTGAACCACCTCCTGAGCGTGGCACCGCAGCAAAGCATCATACTGCTGGAGGATGTAGATGCAGCCTTCGTCAGCCGAGACCTGACTCCCACAGAGAGTGAGTAGCAGGGGAGGACCAGTGGTTTAAGATTTTGTTAACCTAAAGTAACATCAACCTAAAGAAAAAGTTGAACTTTAAAATTGGGCTGTTACTTGCTTTTACTACAGAGAGGTGAAGTCCCTCCCCTCCCAGTGGATCATCATGGGACCTTAATTTTGTATATGAAATATGTATGGTAGTGAATGGGGAGAGACAAATCATTTTTTTCATCCAGTTTGAATTACACATATTAGGAATCAACTGATACTGGTTTTTCATGGCCGATACCTAATTAGAAGTAGTTAATGAAACCGATATTTGGAACCGATATGCATTTGCAGTGAAAATCAAAATCTTTAAGTCAAAATTAAGATTTTGGAATGTTACAAACTCTAACACAATACTTAATTAAAATGCTTTAAGCAATTATTTAATAGATTAGAAACTTTCAACATACTACCAGTAAAAGATAGTATTGTGGGGGGGGGACATGAAGTCAGACTCAGTGGTGAGTGAAACTGAAGCAGAGGGGACAGACAGAGCTGTAGCGGAGCCTAAGTAGCACACTTTTTATCGGTTATTGGGCAAATAAAACACAGACACAGATAATCAGCAAACTGCCAAAAAACGGCCCGCTAATCAGCCAGGGCCGCTAATCGGTCTATCCCTTATACATATGATGTTTGTCCTTTTAACCCTTGTGTTGTCCTTCGGGTCCCAGTGACCCGAAGGACAACACAAGGATGATGTACTTCCGTTTACTTTGTTGAGAATTGCTCTCTAAACCCTGTTTCTTGTAAAGTAAGTAAGTAAAGTTTATTTCTAGAACACATTTAAACACAGTTTAAGCTGACCAAAATGCTGTACAAACAAGAACTAAGGTGCTGTATTAACCCTTGTTTAGAGAGCAATTCTCAACAAAGTAAATGGAAGTACATAATCCTTGTGTTGTCCTTCGGGTCACTGGGACCCGAAGGACAACACAAGGGTTAAAAGATCATTTTGCAACTGAATAAAGTCTCAGTTTGTAGGTTTTTTAGCAGTACCACTTAGTTTAGTTTGAACTGCTCAGTGAACTACATGTCACAATTTACATCACATTGCTCGCTCGCTAGCTAGCTTAGCTCTGTCCCACAACACATGTAAAGCTTACCTGTTTTATCCAGCGTCTTTTTATCAGCCGAGAAGCGAAAGAACGAGCAAGACCCGTTTTTTGTGGGAGTAACGTTACATCCCGGTACCAAACATCGTAGCTTCAGCGAGACGTCGCTAATGGAACTTTGGGGTGTGTAGTCTTTCTTTTTTAAGATTATTTTTTGGGGCATTTTTAGGCCTTTATTTTCACAGGACAGATGAAGAAATGAAAGGAGAGAGAGAGGGGGAATGACATGCAGCAAAGGGCTGCAGGTCAGAGTCGAACCCGCTACCGCTGCGTCGAGGAGTAAACCTCTATATGTGCGCCTGCTCTACCAACTGAGCTAACCCGGCCACTTGTGTGTAGTCTTTCTAATTATGTATTTTCATAGTTTAATACTTCAAACAGTTTTTCGACAGACTTTCTTCACTTACAAAATTATCTTTTAAACTGACAAACATCATATGTGTAATCCATGGCTCAATTCAAACGGGATCAAATCATTATTTCACTACCATACATATTTTTCCCAAAGTATGGTCCTGTAATGGTCCACCGGAAGTGGAGGGACTTTGCCTCTCTATATCAATATGATTAGAAATGACATGTTTGCTCCACTATTTACATTACCTTGAGACTCTTTTGTGTGTCATTCTCTTTTGAGGGTAACTTTCAAACCCCTTCTGTCTTTGCCTCCCCAGACCCTCTGGCCTACCAGGGAATGGGAAGACTGACCTTCAGCGGCCTGCTTAATTCTCTGGATGGAGTGGCCTCATCTGAGGCCAGAATAGTTTTTATGACCACCAACTTCATTGACAGGTACTGTTGGAAGCAAATTTGTAAACAGTGCTTATGAAATGTGTTATTGTCAAAACACAGGCCCGTAGCCAGCCTAGTGGAAGAGGGGACCTTCTTTCAGTTTTCCCCTCATTTTGTATTCAATTATTTTTTTTAAATTAATTTTCGTGACCTTTTTTTATGCACTAATTTGTGCTGGATTGGTTTGTCTGCTGGTATCTTAACGAGCACGCTTTTTGATGCACCGAAAATATTTACTACAAGGTTGTCAAATTGCTTACCAAGATCATGTACCACCTTCTGTAGTCCAAATGCACGCACACCTCAAACGTTTTGCCATGAGTGCATAAAGTTGGTTGTTACATGTCACGGGCCAGTTAACACATTCACATAAGTGGTGCTTTTAACAAGATTAGGGCTTCGGTTTGGTTTAGATTACTTTTATTTGAGGGGAATTCAAATTTTTGGCGGTCATTATTTTAAAAGATACTTGTTTATTACAACAACAAATAAACTAGTTTTAAAAAAAACCTGACTTAAACAATGGACCTTTTGGCAGTAGGGGACGGGGGGCCGGGGCCTTTCGAACCACCTGAACCCCACCCCACCCCCCCCCCCGTCTTCAGCCCTGATGCAAAACAGGAAAACATCTTTGACACTAATACAAATGAATAGCAAAAATGTAATCCAAATGCATGTATACCCTGGTTTTTTATTTTATGTCGTTGATTTTAGTGCCCGCGATGTTAAGGTCAAGAAATCCAAAACAAAGCTGCTCCAATCATATACATCTTTTGTAAGTGATATAACGGGATAAACAAAGTCTGTATTTTACTTGAATTTATTAACATTATCTCCCACATATGATGTCAAGGCTCTGTCCAAACTTTCATTTATATTTGGCAACGCAGCCAATACAACCCCGAATCACAGAGATGCCGATTTGCACGGGTCTAATATTATCACACCTCATTGTTTGGCGAAATATGGTAGGTCATTTGAGGTGGAATTTTTCCTTGACAAATTATAGACAAGGCAGATTTGCGTGAAATTTAAAACATATAACTAAATGCAAAACAAACACTTATATTTGTATCTTACCGTTCAATTAGATGAATATGTGGAATGCAAAAGATTCACTCGTGATTAACCACAGAGAACAATCAACCCACTGCAGTTCCCTATTCTGGGACCTTGTTTTGGTTTGCCAGCCTACAAACTCGGCCCTTATGAACCCTGTCCCAGCCACAGCAGATTTTCTTTTTAGTAGAAACACTGATAAAATCCAATGTATGCTGAAGTGACATATACCGTATGTTTCTCAGGAGTTTATGGAGACCAAATGGAGCCAAAGGGAGACAAAATATTGGACTTATGTAAATGCTTTTGTTACTCTGTGCCTGCTGGATCTACAAAAAAAAAAACAACAGTTAGCTAACACATTTGCCATAACAACTTTATAAGGTGATAATATGTCAGTGTTGTGTTTTTGGCTTTTTATGCTGCCCCTTAGTGGCTAAATATATATAATGCAGCTTTGAAATATTTAAACTAATTCAAAGTACTATAAACTATAGTAAAAACTATAATAATAACCCAGTTCCATTTATAAATCTTTTTAAATAGACACTACAACCTATGTTATGGCTACCTAAATGTGTTCTCTGACATTTCACATGTGAGTTTTACAAACATTTCGGAGCATTTTCAGTGACATTAACTGCCAGTCCCGCTTGTAATCTGCGCACACAGGTTGGACGCAGCGCTGATCCGACCCGGCCGTGTGGATCTGAAGCAGTACATTGGGAATTGCACGCACTGGCAGCTTACACAGATGTTCCGGCGGTTCTACCCAGACGAGCCTGCCTCTGAGGGCGAGCGGTTCGCAGAGCGTGCGCTGGCCGTCCACTCGGAGATCAGCGCTGCCCAGGTGCAAGGACACTTTCTGCTGCACAAAATGGACCCCGCAGGATCTATAGACAATGTTGCCCAATTAATATAATGGCAGGACTGCAAGGTGGTTTGGAGACTGATTACTTAATAAAGAGAAAAATGTTTCCAGTTGAAGTTACGGTATTAATAGGACAGATGTGCATTGATGCCATGGACTGTATATGCAGTATATGATTGATACCAAATAAATACACGTAAAAAAATACCCATCTACTATTATGGAGTGCCCTTGAGCAAGGGACTGAAGCCCTACAGTAGCTGGAGCTGCTCAACGGGCAGCAGTGAAGCAGGGTTCCCCCCAGTGTATTGCAAGCATGGTGGCCCACCTATTAAATCTGTCTTATAGCTTTTTTTAAATTCTCAAGTCGCGATTCAGTCCATGATTCTGTTATAACAGAAATTATTTGGCTCTACATTAAAGGTGCTCTAAGTGATGTCACGCGTTTTTTAGGCTACAAAATTTTTTTGTCACATACAGCAAACATCTCCTCATTATCCGCGAGCTGCCTGTCCCCTGAACACACTGTAAAAAAAACCCGGTCTCTGTAGACAGCCCAGGCTCCACAAACGGCAACAAAAACAAACTGGGCCAACCTGCACCACCAAACATAACAGTGTTCCTGCATTCCAGACAATAACCGGCAAGAAGGATTTGGGGGTAGGGGTTGGGGGGGTTAGTGCGTGGAAGGGACAGAAGGGAGGGGCAGGGGATGGGATGAGGGGGAGGGAGGGGAGAGCTAACCTCCATTTTGTTTGACAATACTTAAACAAGAAGTGACATCACCCAACATCGCTTAGAGCAGCTTTAAAGTGCCCATATTATGAAAAAAAACACTTTTTCTGGTATTTGGGGTGTTCTTTTGTGTCTCTGGTGCTTCCACACACATACAAACTTTGAAAAAAATCCATCCATGCTGTTTTGAGTGAGATACGGTTTCTGAATGTGTCCTGCCTTCAGTCTCCTAGTGAGCTGTTCAAAATCGGCTCGGACTGTGACGTCACAGTCCGAAATGAGCTGGCTAACCGCAACCGTTAGCTCGTAGCGTTAGCATTAGAATGCTAACGCTAATGCTAACACTAGCATGGTACCTCGTTCTCAATAGCAAAGCACTGCTACAACACACATAAGTTCACCATAATCTACAAAAGAACTACTTACATGTGCGCCCTCATTTAGAAGTCTCCCAGCTAATCCTGCCTTGTAACTGACTGAAGTTGGAGAAACAGCCTGTCTTTTACTTCTATGGAGCTAGCTAGCTGACATGATCTACATCTGAGCTACTGAGCATGTGCGAGTGCAATCAAAGATAGTACAGAAGAAGAAGATGAAAAGAGGTCTCACTCTGTAGCTAAAACAGAAACCAGGTGAAAAGAGGATCTACAGCAGGTAGAGAGAGCTGTGCAGTACAACAAAAATATGGTGTTTTTTGAAAATTAAACCATGTAAACCTATTCTGGTACAACCTTAAAATACAATTATGAACCTGAAAATGAGTATAATATGGGCGCTTTAAAGCTCCATCAGTCTGTGACTGGACCCAGGCGGGCCCTTTTGGCACCAACATTTGCCACCAGAGGCCCGTTTCAGAAAGCAGGTTTAGGGAAAACTCTGAGTTTGTTAACCCTGAGATGAGGGAATCTCTGGGTTTTCTGTTTCAGAAAGAGAGGTAACTTAACCTCAGAGTCAGTTACTATGGTAACTGAGCCTGTGAACCTAACCTGATCGGGAGCAGGTTTTCTTCAAGAAACCTCAAGTTTCTCTCAGTCTCCCCATGGATGTATTAAGAGAACGCTCCTCCCTCTGACACAGCGCTCTTTCATTTCCTCATTCAGTCTGTATCCGGTGCATTTTAGCGCAGTTTGTTATCGGCATGAATAAAAAAAATTGTGTTGGTTTATTAACCGTGTTAGGCAGACTTAAAACGTTTTTTTTTTCTTCTAAAAACATGGCATTTCCTTTTGTTGACGATCCCGTTGATGAAGAAGCTGCTTTACTTCGCAGGGTGTTTTTTATATATACAGTACAGGCCAAAAGTTTGGACACACCTTCTCATTCAATGTGTTTCTTTATTTTCATGACTATTTACATTGTAGATTCTCACTGAAGGCATCAAAACTATGAATGAACACATATGGAATTATGTACTTAACAAAAAAGTGTGAAATAACTGAAAACATGTCTTATATTTTAGATTCTTCAAAGTAGCCACCCTTTGCTTTTTTTGATAACTCTACAAACCCTTGGTGTTCTCTCAATGAGCTTCATGAGGTAGTCACCTGAAATGGTTTTACCTTCACAGGTGTGCTTTGTCAGGGTTAATTAGTGGAATTTTTTCCCTTATTAATAAAAAAGCAAAGTGTGGCTACTTTGAAGAATCTAAAATATAAGACATGTTTTCAGTTATTTCACACTTTTTTGTTAAATACATAATTCCATATGTGTTCATTCATAGTTTTAATGTCTTCAGTGAGAATCTACAATGTAAATAGTCATGAAAATAAAAAGGAAACGCATTGAATGAGAAGGTGTGTCCAAACTTTTGGCCTGTACTGTATATACAAAATAAAGAAAACCATTTCAGGTGACTACCTCATGAAGCTCATTGAGAGAACACCAAGGGTTTGCAGCGCTACCAAAAAAGCAAAGGGTGGCTACTTTGAAGAATCTAAAATATAAGACATGTTTTCAGTTATTTCACACTTTTTTTGTTAAGTACATAATTCCATATGTGTTCATTCATAGTTTTGATGCCTTCAGTGAGAATCTACAATGTAAATAGTCATGAAAATAAAGAAACACATTGAATGAGGTGTGTCCAAACTTTTGCCCTGTACTGTGTGTGTGTATTATATATATATATATATATATATATATATATATATATATATATATATATATATATATGTACAGAAATGATATTGAAACCCTGACAACTTCCTATTTGAGCAGTATCGTTTTTCTTCCCAGTCTTATCAGTTATGTAGCCTACATAACCTTATCCGTCCTCATATCACTAACGTCACCCATCTTATGCTTGTACAGCCCAGCAGATTATTTGTGTCACGTTACTTTTTTTTGCAAACGGCAGTTTTCTTTACAACATTGGTGATGCGGAGCATAAAGCCACTGTAGCAAAGCGCCGTCAGAAGAGTGACTCGAAAACGTGTTTTAAACGTTTGTGTAGCTAGTGTTCTCTGGACACAAACCAGTAAGAGCCATTAAAAAGGAGTTCCACAGTATTGCAGGTGAATGATGTAAACCCTTTGAAATAAAACATTATGAATTATAATTCTGTTAATGGTGCTGCAGCCTCAGTGGGAGTAGGCTACAGTACTTTTTCGCCCGCAGTATTGCACTTAAATGAAATAGATTTTAGGTTCAATACCATTTCACCAGTAATATTAGGCTATACTTATTATTAATACCTTGTGCGGTCTTCCTATCAACCTTGAAAAAAAAACCGTTTTAAGTTGTAAAATTTTTCTTTACATTTTCAGCACTTATTTCTACGTCCCATATTTTCTGATATAAAATAAAAATTGAAAACTGGTCAATTTGACCCTAAATCAACACAAGGGTTAAATATGATACAATAGCCTATATATACGCATTTACTGTAGCAGCAATTTTCTCCCACGCAAATTCTCTCTCTTTTACAGCAGCCTCTGTGTTGCTTTTTTTAACTCGCTGTTTGTGCGCATGAGTATTTCCGCTGACCAGTTTGTTTGTGGTTGTTACCATGGTGAATCGTAGTATCATGGCTCCATTCATGCTGCCTTTTTATGGTGGTGGTGCACGCGTGTGAACCTACTCTGAGTTGATTGAACCAACTCATATCAGCTGTTCTGAAACCGAAAACTCAGAGTTTCCCATCTCAGGGTAAATCAACTCAGACATCAGGGTTACACTCAGAGTTTGTTAAACCTCCTTCCTGAAACGGGCCCCAGGCCTAACAACTTTTTGCTGGAGAACTTTATTCATCCTGAAAAAATTGCTTTGATAACACAGAAACAAAGCATGTGTTGATGTTTTTTTAACAAAAGCGTCAACCCAACCCAGGATAAGGTCCCGTTACAGGTCCCAACTTGATTGGCAGGTCCTTATTGGACAGGCTAATGTGTGACAACAGTTACATCTCGATGTCTTCTCATGCTGTTCATGGTTTGTGTGATCAGTGAACACATATAATAGTCCATGAGCCAGGGCCCCAAATTTGGGCCATCGGTATCATCTGGGGGGACAAAGGCTCATAGTGATTTCTGGCAAGGTAAACACCCCTAGTGCTAGAAAAATCACGATAGCAGTGCAGGGGTGGTAGCGAATCACTTTTTTTCAGCTCATGAAGTTACTAACCCCCTAAGATAAATTCCAGTGTATATCTGGTTTAGGCTCATGGTAGGGATATTGTCAATATTCTATAATATGGTGCTTGGTATCATTGGAAAGGGGAGCTTTTAGGCTTTCAATCACAGAGGTCACATGACTTCTTTAAACCAGAAATAACACACATTTTCTCCCAATTTCCACCTAAACTGTATGCTTTCTTTTATCCCTGGGGCATGACAGAACACCAGGGACACAAAACTCAACAACTTCAATACTCAAGGCACTCTGATGATTCAGAAAATGTACAATATACCCATACTATTTATATGTGAGAGCCTTAAATTAGACTTATGCAGCCGGCACAAGTCTTCAAAATAGAATGGAGCCAATAGAATGGACAAATAGAATACCCTATTAGTCCAGGGCCAAATGGCCCCTTTATTCATGTACAGTTGTAATAAAAAGTAATTGTTTCAATAGTGTTGTCAACATAACACTTGTAAGTGGTTTAACAAAATGCTTCTATCGTGTATTTTGATATTCAGCCACTTTCAGTTAGAATGTCAGAAAGTAGCTCATGCACGTAATGATGGATTTTGACAGTTTTGTCAGTTTTGTGAAAAGATCGTGGGTTCAGTTGACTGGTTATAACAACACTACCAACTATGCCATCTTCAATCAACTTCCAGTGAGTTCCAGGGGTATTAAATGTAAGTACAAAATACTTTTTCTCTTGTGCTTGTGAATTGATTGGGAATAGATAGAGGGACATTATACCTATAGTAGGGGTGGGCGATATATATCGTCTACGATAATATTGTCGTTGTTGTGTTAACGATGTGCAAATTGACATTATCGAGTATTTAAATTACTTAGAAAATAACACTTCAAAACACGCATTGGAACGCTACACATTCACTAATGTCAACAAAGATGGCGGCGTGCAATTGTGCAGTGGCTGCTAGCTCTCCTGTCGGTGTATTTTTATAAAAGTACAGCCACACTGACCTAATCAATAGGACTACGATACAACACAGCCGTTACAGGAGCCTTCCAGGCGGCTCATAACGTCCCGGAGGACCTAGCCAGACCGGACGCTCCGTGGATTGTTGTTGGCATCTAGCACGCTGAGCTAGCTACCGGCAGGATCGAGACAAGAACTCCGGCAAGACCAGAGGAGGAGGACTGCATTTTTTGTGCAGAATGAATGGAGTACCGACCGCAGGATCGTTGCCCAGCGCTGCTCACCTGACCTGGAAGCCCTGTCGGTAATACAGGCCATTTTATTGAAGTTGTTGAGTTTTGTGTCCCTGGTGTTCTGTCATGCCCCAGGGATAAAAGAAAGCATACAGTTTAGGCGGAAATTGGGAGAAAGTTATTTCTGGTTGAATGAAGTCATGTGACCTCTGTGATTGTCAGACAGATTCAGTACTGGGCTTAAATGAAAGCCTAAAAGCTCCCCTTTCCATTGATACCAAGCACCATATTATAGAATATTGACAATATCCCTACCATGAGCCTAAACCAGATATACACCGGAATTTATCTTAGGGGGTTAGTAACTTCATGAGCTGAAAAAAAGTGATTCACTACCACCCCTGCACTGCTATCGTGATTTTTCTAGTACTAGGGGTGTATACCTTGCCAGAAATCACTATGAGCCTTTGTCCCCCCGATGATACCGATCAACCCCCCTGGCTCATGGACTATAAGACAACTTCTCATTTTCTCACTATACTGGTTAAATTTTACTGTATAGTCAAATATAACGGCAACCAACTGTATATAAAGATTATTTTAGGGCATTTTTAGGCCTTTATTAACAGGACAGCTGAAGTAATGAAAGGGGAGAGAGAGGGGGGAACGACATGAAGCAAAGGGCCGCAGGTCGGAGTTGAACCCGGGCCCACTGCGTCAAGGAATAAACCTCTGTATATGGGCACCCGCTCTACCAATTGAGTTGTCCGGGCGCACAACCAACTGTATATAGTCAAAACTTTGAGTTGTGTTTTGATTTTACTGGAAAATAGTCCGCACAGCTCCAAATCAAAAGGGCATTTTCACACTTAGTCTGTTTAAGCCCTCAAGAAGAACTCAGACCTATTAGTCAGCATTTTTTGCGCATATGTGATAACTCCAAAGGGACTCAGACCCATCTGGAACGAAACGTACTCCGACCAAGTAGGGTCCCTTCCCTGTAGAACTTTTATAGTATCGCTCATGGTATGGCTTCCAACTACTATTTCACATATCCCTCAGCAGGGGGCAGCATAATTGCATGAAAAGAACAAAGGCCTTGAACTTGAGTGCTCCTCAGACTACAGGGATCCTGCACTGTGCAGCGACTGACTCAGTCTAGAGGTTTGGTGAATCAGCTGGGACTGGAGGTCATCTAGGAGCCCAGGCCACATGTGAACTCTTGGGTCAAATGGGCACACCAGCTGATGTGAAAACACAGGGTAAAATAGCTTTCTTTCACACAGTCTGGGACCAAATAAATTGAGCATATTTTGTTCTGAATGTCAGGTTGACATTTATGCTATTAAATAAGTGGTTCCCAAAGTGGTGATTGGGGTCATTGAGGGGATTTCAGGGGGTCCCCAATTCCATCCATAAGTAACACGATAGATAGATAGATAGATAGATAGATAGATAGATCGATAGATCTTTATTGTCCCATGAAGTAGATTTGTTTTCACGGTATGTTTCATGCACATGACAATATACACGGACAAATACATCAACAGATAACAAAAAGACAGTTATATAGAAACAACCACGTTAACAACGACGACACCGGATCTATACAAAGTCAGTTGTTTATTTGAGACCGGAGTTATTAAACCACTGAATTGCCTTTTATGTCAATTTTATCTAATTGTCATTATTGTTGTCATGAGGGACAGTTGCAACACCATGTGTGGACAGTTGCATAGGGGACAGTTGCACCCCAAAAGCCATCTTAAAACTAGTGATGCTAGCCTAACACATTAGCTTTAACACATACACATGTACTTAAGTCTGTTAAGAGCTAAGAAACTGCACATTCAAACTATATAACGATGAAGATCAATACTTAAACAGTTTAGACAGTATGAAAAAAAAATCTGGTAGTAAAAAAAGTTACTTTTTCACCTTGAATTTCAGTTCTCCCATAAGGAACGATGACATGTGGCTGTTAACTTCCAGACAGATGGAGGGGCCTACTGAGCATGCGCATTAGGAGTTTCATGACTAGCTCATTCCTGATTGGAGAAATCAGCAATGTTGCAACCATAGACATTATATTATGTCTATGGTTGCAACTGCCACACCTTGCAACCGTCCCCACTCTCCCCTAGAGCAGGCGCACATATAGCCTACATAGAGGTTTATGCCTCGACGCAGAGGTCAAGGGTTCGAATCCGACCTGTGACGATTTCCTGCATGTCTTCCCCCTCTCTCTCTCTCCCCTTTCTCACCTAGCTGTCCTGTCCATTAAAGGCGGAAAAGCCCAACAAAATTAAATAAAAAATAATAAAAGATGTGGGGCCCTGGAACAAAATCTTACCAAATGGGGTTCCTGGTCTAATTTGTGTCAGTCTGGGCGTCTTTGACGTGAAAAAAAGTCTGGGAACCACTGAAATAATCAGCCCCTTCTAAGTGAGTGACGCATGAGCCACCGATCTGAAAACACTATGAAAACAAACGTAAAGGTGTGTGTGTGTGTGTGTGTGTGTGTGAGAGAGAGAGAGAGAGAGAGAGAGAGAGAGAGAGAGAGAGCAACACATGTCAAAGCGCAGCGCTGCAGGCTACCTGTTTGTCTCCACAGTCTGCAGTGAGAAGTCACTTCACCTCAGCGTGGCAGCCAGTCAGCGCACGGTGACTAAAAAACAAGTGCGGGAAACTCATCGAAACCTCCTAAAAAACTCCTTTAGTCTGACAACGCAGGGATGCCAGAGCGAAGCCTGCGCCGACTAATCTCCTGTTTGAGCGGAATAAAGTCACATTAAGTAGGCAAGTAGCCACACAGCTGAGCTGCGTGACAGAAGGGAACCAAGTGGTGAAGTTTAGTTTGAATGGGTTTGAACGTGCGCTCTGGATGGGATGCACGGTGAGCTTCATCTGCTGTGAAGAAGACTTTCTGCAAATGCCCGTTCATCATCATGAGGAGGAGAAGAAGAAAGAGAGCCTGAAAAAGGTAAGAACTGCTGGCACAACTAACTTAGGAAAGGTGGCAAGTGCGTGCAGACACGTCAAAACACGAGCTGACATTAGAGCTCGTGCTGACGGGGCTGCGTGTATGTTCAGGTTGTTTTCGCGGCTTTTTGACACGTTTATTTGCATGTAAATGAATGCTTTATAACCCAACTGACTATCTTTATGTTCTACTTGGATTCAGATAAGAACTTTCGACCTTTGGTTCCACTTGACTTGACAAACTAAACATAAAGAATGTACAGTGAGTCCTCTAAAAGCACATAAAGACTATCAGCATCAATAATAGCATGTTTCAGCTAGCTTACAAACCAGAGTATAGCCAGTGGTGGAAGATGTATTCAGTTCCTTTACTTAAGTAAAAGTAAAAGTACTAATACCAAACTGTAAAAATACTCTCTTACAAATAACAGTCCTGCCTTTAAAATGTTAAGTAAAAGTATGTAAATATCCAGGAAAATGTAAGTAAATATGTTTCTCATTGAGTAATTCTACTGTAGAATTACTCAATTAGAAACATATTTTAGAAACTGGAAACGATCAAAACAGTTTCAGCTGTGGCCTGTACATCGTTGTGCAGTTTAATTTAAGTTATAATAAGACATTGAATTATATAAACTTAATGTGTTTTGTGTGCAAAAAGCTTAACTTGTAGTAGGCCTAACTAAAGCTGTCAGATGAATGTAGTGGAGTAAAAAAAGTACAATATTTCCCTCTGAAATGTACTGGAGTAGAAGTAGAATGTGGCATGAAAAGAAAAGACTAGCCAAGTACAAGGCTACCTCAAATTTGTACTTAAGTAGGCCTACAGTAGACTACTGTACTTAGTTACATCCCACCACTGGTATAGCCAGGGGTTGTTACATAAGTAACAAACAGCTTGTTGAACCATCAATCCAGGTATAGTATTGTGTGTTTAATGCCTGCTTTGACATTCACACTGCTTCTGAGAGTGAATGAGGTAAACCATTCACTACAAGGACTGCCAAGTTCAGTCATGCTTGCACTGCAAGACACAACTTACAGGGATCATTAGTAGTAGTGCCCAGTGATGGAATGTAACTAAGTACTTTTACATTAACTTACTTAAACTTTAAATAAACTTTAAACTTTGCTTAAGTGCAAATTCAAGGTACTTGTACTTTATTTGAGTCTTTTCTTTTCATGCCATTTTCTTGCTACATTTCAGAGAGAAATATTTGCTTTTTACTCCACTACATTCATCTGACGGCTTACTTTACAAATGAAGATGTTTGCACACAAAACACATGCAGTTTATAAAATATGATGCTTTATTATTAAATACACTACCCAACAATATATAGGCCTAAAAGTACAGCTGAAATGATAAGACCATTTTAACACTTGTGTTTGGCATTGTTTTCGTTTCTCGTTTCGTTTCTAAAATGTGAGTTTTTTTCTGCATTAAGTGCTCAGTGACCTGCACTGATTTCTCTGTGTGACCCCAAAACCTCACTTCACACAGCAGAGACCAGTCAGGGAGGATTTATTCCATTCCATTCCAATCCATAACCATCAGAGTCAACTTCACACTTGTCTTCCCACCTCTGTATATAAACAACACCTGCCACCATCTTATCACAGAGAAATCAACAGAAAAAGAATGCCATGTGGGCTCATTATGTCACAATGCCAAATTGTGGCTGGAATGAGCCTGCGGCAGTGACAGAATGGCCATCTGAAATTTGGAGCACATGCGGCCACAAATATTCAAGATTGGCCCAAGTGTACTGCATTAAGCTGCGTGAATAGATTCACTAGGAAGCCAGAGTTACTAATTTCCAAGGTTATTGACACACAAGAGGTCAGTTATTAAGTTAAATTGTTGTTGGCATATGACACAGACTGTAGTGATAGTAGTGTGTGTCCTTTCGGTGTGTGTTCTGAATTTCTGCATTCTATTAAGTCTGTATGTTTTTTTTTAAATTGCTTTTTATCTCAATGTTTGGTAAGGGTTGGTGTGATTTGAAAATAGGGCCGGTGTGTTGCAAATGCCAGGGCCGTTTTTTGCTCCCAGTCTGTCACTGGCCTCCAGTAGGTGAGTCTGTTTGGTGACAAATATTTGGAGTTGATCATGAATGATTTAGGGCTTGTTTCCCGCATTCAGAGCTAATATGGCATCAGGTTGGCTATATTAAATAGGGCTGGGAATCAACAATGATTTCCCGTTTCGATTCCGATGTATAAGGTCCCGATTCGATTACATTTTTGATTCAATATCAATTAGGTAAGGGGGACTGTCTAGCCTGGTTGACACCAGACCTTTCACAGTTGTAACTGAGAGTGGGTCTGGGGAAGCTTCATTCACAGCCCATTTCCAAAGGGGCGTCACCAACGGACGCCGCTCAAATGCCTCTGGGCGCAATTGGATAGTCCTTCAACCAATCAGACCAAAGATCCGGGTGATGTAGCAGCGACAGTGGCATCAACGGGTACGGTTGGGCATCGTTTGGATATTAACGATTCTGATTCCAATTCCGATTCTTCCTTTCAATTCCGCCTGGCCGCTATGGAAACCAAAACTTGCGCATGTTAAATTTGGAACCCATGATCAGATTTAAAACCAAATCCTCCAAACGATTCCAATAAAGAAACGATTCCGATGGAATCGTAATTTTTGAAACGATTCCAAGTAGGAATCGGTTCTCGATGCCCAACCCTATCAACGGGTTGCTGCGCTTTGGTGGCCGCCATGTTGAATTTAAACGAAAAGCTGCTCGCCGTCGCTGTGCTATCGTCACAGTCATTTTACCTGCCTTTGCAGTTGAGTTTAGCAGAGAAAAGGTGACTGTGAGCCGGATACAGAGCACCGCAAGGTTACGCTAGTTTCAGTGGCCGTTGCAGTTGAGTTTAGCTGACTAAAGGTGACTGTCTTGCGACGACAACAGTTAAGTTTAGGAACCAAAAAGACCAGTTAAGATTAGAAAATAGATTGTGGTTTGGATTTAAAAAAGGGGTTCCCTTAAGTAGTACTCCCGGGACACGAACACACCGTTTCCTGGGTGAAAGTCTTGTGTTTTCCCCTTTAGTTCTTTCGGGACACGAACTCCGCTCCCCCTGTGTGTGTCACATAAATGATGCCCTTATACATCCATGGTGAAAAGGCATATATTGAAAGATCAATTTTAGGATTTTATTAATCGGTATCAGATCACTCAAACATAGATCTATTTTAATTGGAGAATCAATTATTTTAACCCAGCCCTGGTATTAAATGAACTGACAGTGTAACCAAAAGGCTGTGTAGTAATATTTAAACTCTAGGGTTTTCCAACGTTTTCTGTGTGACATACCCCTGCAGCCGCCCATCAAGTTTAAATGTGTACTAACCAACATTTGGGTTGGTAGTCAGAAGCTGGATGTTTCAACTATTTCTCCGTTTCATTTAGCCATTTAGTTGGACTTCTCTGCTCACTTGCAAACTTGCAGTTGCTAAGGTGAACTGACAACTGACTGAGGTCGTGGGATGCATATTCTGTGCAGTCTGCCTAATGTAGTAGTTTATCGGCTATTGTGACAATAAATATCTTGTAATTAAAATATCTGGTTTGGCTGTTTATTTGTATCCTAAATACAAATATGTGGGTGTATTCCTTTATCCTTTTTCATCCAACCATAATTTCTATTTTTCTTATCTGAGTTTTCCACAATCTTTACCAATACCAATAGCATCTGTATTATATACCTGAGGTACAAGTACCCCTGGTTGGGGATCACTGGCCTCGATTCCCACCACAACACAGACATATACTGTATATTGACCAGTATAATTCCTGCTGCTGGGAAGTAACACTAAAGAAACACTTCCAGACATCTCGGATGACTTTTCCCAGATATGCTGAGTTGTCCGGTGGCACAGACAAACAGCTGGCACCGAGGCCTGTAGGGCTGTGGGCGCATGGAGAGCTGTGGGAAATGAATGCCCTGACTCCATCCTACAGAGCTGTGGTTGAAATAATGAAGTGGTGCTGAAGTGTTGAAAATAGTCACTCGAGTGAAGTTGCCAAGTGTCCGTCATGCTGAGTATAAACAATCACTTATGATTTAAAAGTAGGATATCAGAAGAGGCTTGTGCATGTGGAGCTGTTCAGTATGACCTGGCTGAAGAAGATTTAGGTAGTTTATGTTGTCAGAATTTGAATCACTCTAAAACTACTATAATGGTTCCCTGATTGATCTTGAAGGATCTGAAGAATGCTTCTGAATGTCTGTGCTTATTTACAGTAACTTACCAAATGCTGTGCTCACCTTAGCATTTTTTTTTAATACCATTTGCTCTTTTTTTCATGCTGATGTTTGTGTCGGAGGTGTGCTCAGATCCCTGTGGTAATTGCTCCTTGTACTGTATATGTGCGATGCTTGTGGTTAGTGTCCTAGAAGAAGAAGCGGCGCTCAGGAAGGCCTGTGGAGCAGAACTTTGAAGAGCGATAACAATCAGCCAGAAAGTAAAACCCTCATGTAAAACCAAAGTACCCAGCAGAGACTTTGAACCAGATGAGGGGTCTTTAAAAGGCTTCAGGAAGAATGTGCGCTCCATGTTTTGCATCTAGGAGTGGTTGTATAATGGCAGTACATAGGCTGACAGTACATAGGCTGACAGACAGGACATACTCTACATTTACAAGAATGGCATTAAATGATACATTATACTGTTGGGTTGGCACATCTTGCAAACCAGGTCAGGCACACCTTGGAGAATACCATCCTTTACAGAAATACAACCCATGGAATTTGCATTTTTATTTTAATAAAATAAAATGTAGAATTTAATATTGTGGGTCAAATGTTCTGATTGGGTTCATAATCTAATTTAAACCTCCATTTATGTTTTTTTTATTTTTTTATATATATATACAAACAAAACTGGAAATCAGTTTTAGCCACTATGTTCAGTTCATTGCTTTGGCTTCTTTTGTATGATTGAATCCCAAAAGCTTGCAGTAACCACCCCATATAAAAACTTGAGCAGCCACTCCCAGCACATTAGATCAGAATAGCTGGCAGTGTTTCCAGTGTCAAGGGATGAGTAGCCAATGTAAAAAGAATAGGAGCTGGTGAAGAGCAAATCACAATCTAAAGCAGGGCTCCAGACTAACTTTTTGCCTTGGTTGCACTGGTGCACTTTTTTATTTAGGTGCACCAACACAAAATTTAGGTGCACCCAAATTTTTACACGCGTCGCCGTTAACGCTGAATAGCGATACACAATATATAGCTCTGTGTTTTTTACAAAGTGGGCTAAATGTTCAGTTTTAAGTCAAAGCCACTTTTCACAAGCTCTTTTATTAAAACAGATTGTGATTCGAATAAAATGCAAAGACATGGTTTCCTATACCAGTTTGAAAATATACAGCTGCAACACATGTAAATGAAAGTTATCTGAAATAAATAGCCTAGGATATATAAAAAAATATATATATCTGAGAAAGCTCCTTCACTTGTTTTCAACAACAATAAAAGAGAGAGACGACGCGCGGGTTCTACTCCGACCTGCGGCCCTTTCCTGCATGTCATTCCCCCCTCTCTCTCCCCTTTCATGTCTTCAGCTTTCCTAACAAAATAAAGGCCGAAATCTTAAAAACAAAAACAAAAAAAAGAACAGACAGAAAGACATAGGGAGACAGAGGGAGAGAGGGGGAGTGCGATGGACTGAAGCATATGCTACTCACAGAGTGACGGCTGACTCATTATGAATGGGTCCAGCACGGGTTGAATGCGCTTTGGCGGGTCAGCGGTGTTACACACATCTTGTGTAAACTATGAAATGTCTGTATCGTCACTGCGCTGCATTTTTATGATATTCTGGCCATAGGTCACATCTCTCGCCCAGGTCCAGCAGGCTCTGTCTTACACGCTATTACTCAACCAACTGAAGTTAGTTGCATTCAATAACTTCTAATGTGTTTTTCGTCATGGCCACAATAACAGATAGTTACCAGCGGAAACACTGGTATCACTACAGGTTTCCCTCTCATACTTAACAATATACAGCTGTGTTAAGAACAATTAAAACTGTAGACTGCAGGGGTCACCAACCTTTTTGAAACTGAGAGCTACTTCATGGGTATTGAGTCATACGAAGGGCTACCAGTTTGATACACTCGTCTGAAATAACAAATGTGCTCAGTTTGCCTATATGATTATTAATGATTAATGATAGTTATATAAGGTTATTAATGATTAATGATGCTCATCTATGTGAAGACACTGATCATGTTAATGATTTCTCACAATAATTATCAACAATGACTTAGCAAGATGGGAAGCAGATAATATCAATATTCAATTTTCATTTTTAGAACAGGCCTGAGGGCTACTCATGTGGTCCTTGGGGGCTACCTGGTGCCCACGGGCACCGTGTTGGTGACACCTGCGTGTAGAGCATGTGGACCGGCGGTGCTGTGTCTCTCCATGTTGCAGGGGAGCCGTGTGTGAGTGAATGGGGGGGGGGCTGCGCGGAGGAGAGATCCAAACACAGGCACAGCTTTACAGAAGGAATGGGTCATGTAATGCAACATTAAACCATATCCATATAAACGACATCACTTCTGTTGCAGACTGAAACTGTGTCGCTGTGTTTAAGGGTACTGCACCCCGGAACCTTTATTATTTAACCCAGGTTCCCCCCCAGGGACGTTAAGAAGGTTACCCCGCCCTGTTGACATGTGCTTCTCCTGTGTGTTCCTACCTGTGTATGTGGGCTGCTGCAGACGTTAAGTAAAGTCCGTTAACAGTTCAAAGTGTGCATGCATTATTGACCATCTAAGGTTATAAAAACTTCGTTCGGATGCGAGGACGTTAGGTGCACCGGTGTGACCTAGGAAAAATCTTAGTTGCACCCTTACAAATTTTGGTCGCATGTGCGACCAAATTGGTCGCACTCTAGAGCCCTGATCTAAAGACATGTTCAGATTGAATTGACTGTGAATTTTCACCTTATTTTATTTGCCCATATTGTGCTCAGGCAGTCAGCTGACTCTAAGCTCTAAGCTTTAGCTTTGTGGAAATTATGCGCAACAACATGAATATTCAAATGAGCGTATTATGTCATCTGCCGACTTTTAGCGATTTTTGGAGCTAGTGCTAGCTACAATTAATTGTAGTGACCTTAACGTTAGGGAGCTAACTTAACGCTACGTTTACACTTTACAAAAAACTCATCACAGACATTCTGTTTTGCGCAAATTAGTGCATATTTACATTAGAAAAGTCATGTGTTGGTGTGCCTTTATGGAAACTACTTTGTAAAGTGGTATAAGTAGAGCTTGTTTTTTAAATAGACATAAATGGTCGGTGTTATTTAATGATTTTTTTTTAATGTTTAAATAAAAGATGCACACACAAGTACAAGTACAATTAAGCTTAATGTTACACATGCACATAATGTTAACTACAACCATTTTAAAGAGATATTAAATCCAATCTAGGACAGGTATCTGTTTGCCAGCCTTCAATGGGTTTCAAGTAACGGGCAGCCCAAACTCTCACCATAAGTAACACCGCAGACTATTCCTCCTTAAGAAACTAATCCTCTTTTCAGTTTGATGCCTGTCAAGTCCAGCTCTCTGGCCCCGTTTCTGAATTCCCACCAAAGTGTCAGACGGCAGGCTGGGGCTTTCCTGGGATGTGAAGATTTTCAATAAAGGTATGTGGTGAACTGAAAGTTACCTGCCGCCCCATATTGCATTCCAGCGGATGCTTTCGCTATGGGGAAACAGTGTGTCCTCTGTGCTGTGTCTCTGGGGAGGCCTATCATTTCACTCCTACCTGCCGGCACTGACCCACACATGGGCTGCAGAACAACACCCTCTCTGTGTGTTCCTCTGTGGAAAAGTGCCCAGTGTGTGCTTGACCCGGGACAGGGTTGTGATGCCTCAGCAAGGTTAACCCCCTGTCATTTTACCTTTTAATGCCCATGCAAACAGGAATTTAACCTCTTGCCCATATTTCTGCATTTTATTTCAGAGTAGGAAGCTTCTCTAAATAGGACTATTGTAGGGCTGTGCAATTAATCGCGATTATGGTTTTGGCTCCTAATGATCACAGAAACAATCGAGAAAAAATTATTGTTTTGCACATTACGTTTTGCAAGTAAACTTTTTTTGTCTTGTGTTCTGAACGGGAAACGTATAAAGTAGTAACGATTAAAATTTTTATTCGCGATTAATCGCATTAATGTAATAGTTAACTCGCAATTAATCGCACATTTTTATCTATTCTAAATGTCCCTTGATTTCTTTTTGTCCCATTATTTTTTTTCTCATTTTAATGCTCTTATCAACATGGAAAAGTGGATCGGCTTGCTTTGTGCTTTTGTCTCCTGGCTTTGACGAGGGGGGGGGGCGGAGAATTGGCATCAGCTGTGTGCTTGGCCATCAAGTGGTATTTCAGACGGGACGTGCTGCGATGATAGCTCCGTTCACAACGACAAAACACACACATCACTTTGGTCTTGTCAATAGAACCATTTGGCAACTTTTTAAAAGTGAACTTTCCATTCAGAATCTTATTGGCATCCATTTCGGCGTCTCGCGCTCGCCATCCACTCAAAACGTAACGTTAGCCTGCTACTCTTTGGCCGGCTCGCAAGCCCAAACAAGTGTGTGCGGCGTGCCTGTTGTTTTGTTTCCGGTCTAGCTAGATCCGGTGTGGTGTTGTAGTTTTTCTAACGTTACTAGTTGTTGCAACAGCATGTGAAAAAAACTACAAAGTTTGCTAGGCCAAAAAGAACATTAATCTCGCGATAAAAAAATTGACGCCGTTAAAATGGTTTTGCGTTTATGCCGTTAATAACGCGTTTAACTGACAGCACTAGTATAAAGGGACATGTCACAGTTCAAGGTGTTTTCACTGTTGATTTGTTTCACTGTTTTTTTACGTTCAATACTTAACATTAACCTCTTTCCAAAAGTCAATGAGTAATCTGGTTTTCAGTCACGCGTGACTCCAGTATTGACCAAAATAATAGTGATTATGATTTTTTCCATAATTGAGCAGCCCTAACATATTCTTCACATGACAGTAAATGCAGGCAGTAAATGCTACACTGGATATATTTATATTTTTTTCAAGATCATTTTTTTTGCCATTTTAGGCCTTTATTCAATAGGACAGCTTATTCCTTGCTCACACTACAGGAGTTTTAGGCCGATTTATGCCCGATTTACCCCTCCCGAGAATCTGAGAAAAAATCTTGTCGAGGACCTCGATCGGTTCCAATGTTCGGTGCAGATTATCTGTAATGTGAGGCGTTCACAGATCGAATCTTGCACCTCCCGATCTGCTCGCAGACACATCGCCCCGATAAATGTCCGCGAAAGCAGCTGTAGTACGGGTCCGGTGGACAACTGAGTTGGAAGAAAGGATGGTGGAGATGTGGCAACAGCACGAGTGCCTGTTTAATGTATCATCAAAAGAGTATCATAATGGGAATGATAAAGAGAAGAGCTGGGGAGAGATCGCTTCAGATTTGGACCTACCGGGTGAGTGTACAAAGTTCACTCACTCATTCAGCTAATAAGGGAAGATATCAAAGACATCTGTTTGTGAGTGAAGTTATTGTCTGTCTCGTGTATCCCTCTCCCACGTGCCACTCCCAGCTGGTTAAACCAGCTCTGAGCAGCAAGTATCTTTATGATTTAGCTCACTTTGAAATGCTTTTCTGTAGTCTGCATCCTTCCCAGAAACCTCCCTCCCATTAATTGGATGATGTGATCCAGTTACTTAATGAGAAACTTGTGCATTCATAAGAGTTAACAAAAAAAACAATGATCAGAGCAGTTTTTAATCTAATAATCAACCTTACATGCATTCATGATTATGTACAGTATGTATGAATATATTTCAGTGAAAGAGAGCAGGTGTAAAAGAACACAACCATACTAGAAAGAGTTATGGCCATTAAGCTTACAATGATAAAACAATAATTATGCATTAGAAGAGTTATTTTGAAGATGAATAAAATAACATTCAAATTGAATTCACACTGAGATATTTCAGTTTATTTTAGTCTCAGTTTTTAGTTTGGAGCCCATCAGATGTTTGTTGACATGAGCTCCAGAGAATGACCTAAACATTCCAACAATCAAGTATGACAATCTTAAATGTATTGTTAATATACATCAGTTAAATTGTGTAAATGTGGAGTGAGATGTTCAATGCATTAAGGTTGTCAAAAGTAGCGAAACTTTGATACTTTTTTCGATACTTTTTTCGATACCACGTTTCAAACGATAACCACATGTTTAAAACGATAACCACATGTTTAAAAATGATGTGATCTCTGTTTATAATACATTCTAACAGTATCGAAAGTACAGAAACTATACTATATCTAAAATCTCTTTTTCAGTCAAACAATCACATTATTATAAATGTGTTGGTAAGTGTTCAGTGTCTTTTTCTTTAGCAGCACTGTGTGCAGGTTGTTAATAAAAAAGAAAGAAAAAATGTATCCTATTTTGTATGCCTAGGATCTTTTTGCCGTGGTATTGCTTTTTTATACTAGCATTGTATCTCGACAACCTTACACTGCATAGATTGTTACGTACAACTTCAGAGTATTCAAAATGCTGTCAAGGAATGTAGATGCCTGTGTTAAATTGTACAACTTGAGAAGAAATCCTTCAGCTTGAGCCAGCAGCTAGCATGGAATCGCTGATAATTTGAGCCTTTTTATCCATTTTGGAAGTCAACGCCTTTACTTTCAAAGCCTCGTTGTGAAAGCATGTGTGAATCCGATGAGCGGATATTTCTTTTCCAAACAGCCTTTCAAGACATTACTGATTCTGTGATGCGTAATGTTGCCCACAAAGCCTGGGGAACAAGAAGATAATAGGATACAAAAGGCGTTCATTGAGCTCCTTAAAGTGTCTTTAATTCACTTGGCAATGCACAGTAGATAGAGTGACAGTCAGAATGATAGATTAAGGCATAGGGAAACTGTATTCCCCCCCCCGAGAGTCACGGTTGCGTGCTCCTTTTCTTGGAATGTAAAGCAGAGGCCTAACTTCCACCTCTGCCTCAGACCTTGTGGCATCCGTGCAACATAATACACTCGGTTTAGCCCTATACCATGCAGCCTCTATGGCTTTGTGCACCCGTGAATGTGGCCTTTATGCTGCAGTTTTGTTGATATTTCTCTACGTGTAGGGGGGGGGATTTTCTTGTCTTCTCCCCTAATACTTGGCAAAGCGATGTGGCATTTGCTCTTGGCAACGTCGAAAATCCCACAAAGTCTCACTCTGGGGGCCTTTGTAGCCATTCACAACACTTCCGAGTGATGGACAGGGAGCTCGGCTCTCCCAGGTCGCATCCCTTTCGCCTCAAAATGCGTCTTTGTGGCTCTCCTCTTTTCCCGGGGTCTTTTTCACCAAGGTCGGATGCCACGGGGCTCCAAGGGTAATTACTGTGACAGTGGAGCAGAAGTTAGGCTGGGCTACCCAGGTCGCCCAATCATGTTTTCATCATCGGGAGAATGTTTTTCTTTGGGGACGTAATAAATCCCCCCTTTGACATGCTGCATTTACTCTGAATACACACAGGAAGAAAGCCTCTGTTTTTTTTCCTCTCTCTCTATTTTGCACCAATGCTTGTAACAAGCCGAGGCAGATCATTGTTGCTAGTTCGCCCTCACTGGTTTTTTTAAAGGATAGGTTTGCACACTTAGACATTCCGCTGTGGAGGAATTTCATAGGTATTTGCACTGGAATGTTGTTTCTCACTGGAAAGGGAGGGGAAACGTAGTCGGTGCAACTAACGATTAATTTACTACTTATTTTCTCGATTTCTCGATTAGTTGTTTGGTCTATAAAATGTCAAGAAAATGGTGGAAATGTTTGATCAGTGTTTCCCAAAGCCCCAAAGTCCTCAAATGTATTGTTTTGTACCCAACTCAAAGATATTCACTTTACTGTCACAGAGGAGTGAATAAACTAGAAAATATTCCCATTTAAGAAGCTGCAATCAGAGAATTTATACTCAAACCCTAGACTGTATATATTAACAGTCTATGGCTCAAACCGATTAGTCAGTTATCAAAATAGATGGCGATTAATTTAATTAAATATTCTCTGATTCCAGCTTCTTTTTTTTTTAAGGTTATTTTTTGGGGGGGTTTTCCCTTTATTAGACAGTGAAAGTGGATAGACAGGGAATTGGGAGACAGATGGAGAATAACACGCAGCAAAGGGCCGCAGGTCGGATTCGAACCCGCGCCGCTGCAAAAAGCTTCTTAAATGATCCATCTTGGACTATGGGAAACACTGATTGACATTTTTCACCATTAACTGACATTTTATAGACCAAAGAACTAATCGATTAATCATGAAAATAATCAACAGATTATTATTATTTTTTTAAAGAGTTTTTTATTTTATTTCAGAGTGACAGTGGATAGACAGGAAAGGTGGGAGAGAGATGGTGGATGACACGTAGCAAAGGCCTCAGCCTACTTGGGGCGCGCGCTCTTACTGAGCGAGCTAGAGGTCGCCCCATCAACAGATTATTTGACAATGAAAATAATCGTTAGTTGCGGCCCTAAATCGACTTATCTTTGCAGCTCTAGTAATGATTTGTAACCACAATGTGTGTAATGAACATATCGACTACTCACTGTCACAGGCAAAGCTGTGAAGAAAAGAAAGGGTTCACTGGATTGGATAAGACTAATCTTTGGGCATTGACCAATGCATTGTGAACATATTAATACACGTCTTTATTAGTGTTTTTGGAGAAACGTAACTCTTTATACCTATGCTATTTTTCTGTCTCCAGTGCACTAAAGATAACACAGGGGGACACAACAGTTGATTGTCCTGTAGAGAACGTTTGTCATGCCATTATTAATAGTAGAACAGTGAGTAGAAATTCAATAGCCCTTCATAAAAAAACAAAAAAACATGGCACATGTTCCACGGTCCCGTCCTGATCCCTGTTAATGAGAGCGGGTGTGTCCCGTCCTATGCACCAGGCAATGGAATCTTTAATTAAATCACACTCTCGGACCTGATGCTGCACATGTGTTGCACGCGCCTGAAATCCTTCACAAGCATCACCGGCGTGCCACACATTTCTATCATATACACAGGCTGGGACGTTTATTTATGGTAGCCTGTACCCCCATGGAAATATACTGATTCTATTTTATTCTCACATATATATAAGGCGAGAAAGTGATATGTCACATTAGATGACAGGAATTTGTCTACAGATTTAGTTATATCTTTTTATACTTATGGTGATCCCTGCAGTATATCTGGATGTATTAGTCCATTAGGCAATGCTGTAAATCTATGGGCAGGGCTGCTTTATGAATGGCATTGGGGTTTTAGCATCAGTGTGAGGAGGAACCAGGATTTATCAGGGATTTTAATGTTATCCTAATCAGTGTGTAGTAAACACCTCTATGTATGAGCATTGTTGTTTTAACTCTCTAATCTATACCACATGGTTTTAAGGTACAATATTACATCCCAGTATACTAGTTTTAACTTTTATTTAAATGCTTAGATATAGGCAAAGAGATGCTTCCTTTAAGCAATTTTGAGAAAAGTGATGGGGCATGAAATCCAAACTCCTTATTCTGTGTAAGAAATGCAGTCTAAGGTTTAGCTGAAGCTAATATCAGGTTTCAGAGGTCTGTGTTAGAAAAATCAAGTGGGTAACTTTGTAAGATACCCCCTTAATTAGTCTAAAACAGACTGAGGCCTCATATCAGCTTTGGGTGAATATTAAAATGCATTTAACTTTCGACATTTCTCCTGTAGCCCATCCCTCAAGAGGCTTTGCCTTTTGCCAGGCCCACATTGTATATAAAAATGTGTTTTTAATTACTTGCCTGGTTAAATAAAGAATAGAAATTGGGTATCGCAATATGGTATCAAGCATAAAAGCCTTTCGTCAGTTACTTTCTACATGGACTTTCCCAGACTGCAAGAACAGCATATTGGATTACCTAAATTGAGGGGTTTTACCCTTTAAAGCCCACTCCATTTTCTTAACATTACAGTTGTCATAGAAGTTCTGAGAACATAATCTGCTACATCTTTACCTTCTGCGTGCCTGTCTGCCTTGGCAAGCCTTCATGGCATGACTCTGAAAATAGCCTGAATACCTCGGCATCATTGTATTGTGTTGTCAACGGCTGTTTAGAACTGTGTAGCAGTTGTAACTCCGGTTTGAAGCTAATATTTCCTTGGATATGTAAGTTATATAGCTACTTCTTGACAAAACAGGATAGCTAGATGCATTGATTCATAGTGACCAGTTACTGTAGGGACACAGGGCATGTATCATTGTTGCAAAGTGGCAGCCGTGACACCAACTTGACCTGTATTGTACAGCAGTCACATTCTGAAGGTAAATGTTTATCATGAAATGTGTGCAGATTATTAAGTCTAATGCATCCTGCAGAAAATGCTTTGAGTTATTTCTACACATTAAGACATACAGCTCTTTATTTAGATCAAAAATTTGTATTGTAAATTATATTTAATCCCAATATTGCTGAAAAATACATACTCCAAATGTTTCCTTGCTATACTTTATCTGTCCTGAAAGGTTGGGCTCCCCTGTCAGAGATAACAGTAATGGATTTAACAGTTCATCGTCAGATAAAGTGCCTTTAAACATGATGAAAGCGAGACAACCACTTTAATGGCTGCTTTATCAGTTAGCAGCTCCCTCTACTGCAACACTGTTACTTATCACTTCACTGGATAACATTCCTTTTCTGCCCTTTCACATTTGTGGCACGTTCCTGGGATCTCTTTGTCATTTTGTGCGATTGTCTTGTGTCTAATATTACCGCTAAGCTCGACTGTAGCCAATCCTTTAACACCTGTCATTTGCATGCCTATGTTTAGTCTGAGATTAGTATTCCCAGGAGACCATATAGTTGCCAAACTGAGGGCCGGGGCACTCATTCACACTTCCCAAACAGAATGTAAGCTGTCAAAGAAAAAACTGGAATAGTTTTGAATATTTGTTTATTGCAGGAAAGAGGTTTGATTAATTATATATACTAGTAGAAACATTTTATTATTAATGCTTCCTGTCATGCTTTCTGCATCTGCTTAAAGATGCATTTTGCACAATTTGCAAAAAACAGCTCCTGGTGTGTGTGTGTGTGTGTGTGTGTGTGTGTGTGTGTGTGTGTGTGTGTGTGTGTGTGGCGATATTATCGGCTGATATTAGGCATTTTCCAAACTATCGGCATTTATGATGGCCGATAAATGAAAATAAATAAATAAAATAAAAACGGACGAAACACCCTTCAACCATGTTCTGAGTGTTGGCATTGCATAGTTTGTCCACCAGAAGGCGCTCTACAACGTCCCTGTTGGCAACACTCGTGCATAACCCTTTAAGTTTCATATCTTAAGTTTGTATTTTTATACATTTTATTAATCAGAACTTTAATATATTTTGATTTTCCTCTGATCTGTTGTGACAATAAAACAAACAAGTTTATTTTGAAACTGCATTATCATATTATTTTAGTGAGGACTCATAAATATCTACAAATCTTTTTATGTTTTGTTACACGTTTCTGGTTTTTTTTTAAATCGGCCGATAAATCGGATTTTTAAATCACCAAATATTTGTATCGATATCGGCCTTAAAAATCCTTTATCGGTAGGGCTCTACCAATTAGTCTAATAAAGTAATGATTAAAAAAACACAAATGCTAGATCAAGGGCCCGTCCCAATCTGAGGATAGTGGCAGGAAATATCGGGACAAAAAGGTGAGCAGAACTTATGGTGTTTTGCTGCTGTTATCCTGACTCAGGGATCCGGGGTGTCTCCTCTTCAGCTGTTCTTGCATCGCCGTCGTACTAGTGTGATATGCCAACTGCATTTTACAAAGTCTACAGACTACCTCGTTGTTGTTGGCATTAAGAGTAAAATACTCCCACACTTTAGAAGACTGTGTGCGAGCCTTTTTCTCAACGTGTTGTTGAACTTGCGAGGAATCCATACTTGCGCTGTTGTGTTGCGGCGCTACCAAGTCCACAGCCAAGCGGACCAATCACAGTTGTTGGATTCTGTTTCCCCACGACATGAAGTGACATTTCTGGGAAGGTGCACGTCAGGCTAGGGCGTAGGGTACGGTGTAGGGTTCGAATCTGTGTGTACCTACGCACGTATCTACGACATAGATTCAATGCAGTACCATAAACCAGTAGGGGTGGGAATCTCCAGAGACCTCACGATACGATCTGTGCCGTTTATAATGCCTCCGCTGCCTCACTTCAGTGACAAGCTAACGTTAATTTTACAAAGTTCACAAACAGCTTGAACTCTATCCATGAATTTTCCATTTATGGTGGTCTGTTGCTTGAAATTTTTTATTTCACCAGAAGATTTCAGATCAAGTGCTTATTTTCCCCGCTGCTAGAATGGCCGTTAAAGTTTAGAATAAAAAGTGACAGCTATAGTCCAAGGATAATTAGACCAATTTGGCAAAAGACTAGTAATAGTCTTCTTTGTAGTAATACAAAAGACCTACTTATTGTTTCCTAACTCTGAAATGTTTCAAAATGATCTTTATGTTGAGGATTAGTCCCAGAACAGTTAATCCCACTTGATTTATTGCCTATCACATCTAGCAATACTCTAAGCACCATAAATCACTGGTTGTTTCATTCTGCTCAAATCTGTAACTCTGCAAAAATCAAACACACCAAGATGACGAAAACTTGTTTGCTTCACATTCTCTCAGAGACTGGCCAAACATTAGCATTTCCACGACTCTTTTATCTGCTGGGGAAACCATGTGACACTGTTTGCTTGGCATCTGGGTTGGTCTGTGCCATTTTGACTGGGGACAAGCAGGCATGAAAGAAGTCGAGAACCAAAAATCAGTGAACACATTCCTTCTTTCTTTTAAACTGTGACTTGTAGCCAAAACAATGGCAGAGTGCTGTATTTTATCTGAAGATGGCTGTCTAAAACGCACCAGGCCCTTCAAAGTAGTTCATGACTACTGAGAAAGTAGCATTTTGTGCTTTTTAACCAGCAGATGGGGACATTGCCATTGACTTTTCCTACTTTTTAAACTGTGATTTACATGCATATCCCACCCCCCCATGCCCATGGACTTAAATGGCAATATTATTGCTATGTAAATTTATGTTAATTTATGTGGTTCATGTCTTTGAACCCCATTGTCTTTTATTATATGGGTGTTGCAGTAGTCCTCTATCCCTCTGTACCATTGTTACCAAGACATATTACCAATGGCAATGTAAGCACACCACAAAACAATCCAGCAACTGGCATTACGTTTTAAATGCTGCTAAACTGCCATTGGTGCACAGAAATATGTGACATTTCAACTGATCCCCTGTAGGATACCCATAGGGTACAGATTTGATCATTAGCAAATTATCAAAGATGTTTTATCAATATTAATAAAGTTATGAATATGGTTATTAATAACTTCGCCAATTCTCTGATCTTAGTTATCGATAATGGCCAGCTCCCTCAGCCACTCAGGTCTGGACCACACGTGTAGTTAGGACAGACTGAGACTTTTGACTTACCGAGGGAAACGGTCACTATAACCACTCCAGTGGCTAACAGCTGATTTCCGCGATGATCTCGCGGACAGTAACTAAACTCCGTGAAAGGAGTGATTTAGCAGGTAGCGCTTACGGTTTTACCCAGCTACTTAACACAACATAATCAACAGTATCGTGATCAATGATACATTCACAGAAACAGATTAATAACCAGATATGGGCCAATACATGATTACAATCACAGATCACATTAATGGCAACAAGTGGTAGCGAACCCTTTGCTCATTAATAAACAAACCAAACACACTAGTTCTAACGTCTGCCCAGAACTGTGTAAACCTCTTACTGTATGTGTTGTTTGTAGTTAATCTCTCGCCAGAGTTTAACGATCCGTTTCGTCCAGAGCAGTGGACGACACGCGATCCAGGTCGACGACGCAAGAACAACGGAACGGAGTCCTTTTCTTGAATCCAGGCTGATTAAACCCGCTGCAGATAGAGGAAATACTGGGCCAGTGTTCCTCGGATCCCCTTTGTATATCAGAAAGATATAAAATGTCCCAGCTCAATCTCGACCAGCGAGGTGATGCTGGCTAGCTAGTCCAGACTACTGCACATCCTGTCAGTAAACTGGGTTACCGTGGAAAGCAAAGAAACACAAACGCCCGACAGCCAATGGGAAAAGCGCAACCTTGTCACAGGTGTGAAGCAGTTCTTTGTCTCACCACCAGTCTGCCTTGCCCTCCTCGTGTTGAAGGTAGAATCTCCATTTTGGCGACTGTGCTTCCAAGTGGCGGCCTGTAGGAGTTTGGTGAAACTGGCTTTGGGATTCACATGTAGGCCAAGATCCTTTGTCTTGCCTTCCCTGTGTCCTTTGTCTCTGCAGTCAGCTCAATCTGAGCCATTTTTTGTTAAAATCACTGTTTAACCCCCTGCTTGGTCCCAACACCCACTACTGTCAAACCAGTGAAAAGAGCTCAGTCCTGAGAAATAACCAAAACTCACCAAAACAACATTTAGGGCTGTAAAAATGAACTAAAATTCCTTTCAATGGTATATATTTTGGACACGCGATTAACGCACACGGGTACTGAGATTTGGGCCTTGGGCTGCTCCGTAGTTTGGGAAATCAGGAAGCGAAGCAGCAGTAACGCTGTGGATAGCTAGCAGAAACAAAGCTCCTTGAGCAGAAATGGATAAAGAAAAGGGTCTTTTGAATGGCAAGTTGAGTTTCAAAGTCCTTCCAGATGGTTCTCTCCACAAGACTAAAGTTATTCACATTTACTGTCGATGTGAATTGACTTACCACCGGAGTACGTTGAGTCTCAACAACCAGTTGAGCATTAAAATATCCCTTTTTAAAGTACATTTGTAACAGATAAAAAAAAAGTGCCAATAATTTACTAATAATTGCGAGTTAACTATGGACAATCATGCGATTAATCGCGATTAAATATTTTATTCGATTGACAGCCCTAGTAAAAGGCTCATTTTCAAGGTCTTTAACAACGCTTTTTTCTAGAGACTATTACGGCTATAGAATGGCTATTATTTTAGCCATTCAAAGTGACTGGCACAAGTAGGAAGGACAGCCAGTATTAAGATGTAACTGTTAGAGTGAAAGCACTGGAGCTTTTTTTGTAAGTAGATGTAAAACATGGCACAAAATGACAGAAAAAGTGACATGAGTCTTGTTTATCTGCTAATCCATTATGTTCCGAGGCTGTGACAAATGTCTCATGAAGCTTCTAAAAAGAAAATGTTAGCAAGTTATAAAATGTACTGAAAGAGAAGCCCCTATTCTACCAAAGCACTGAATGATTCCAATGTAAACACTATTAAAAGCTCCCATGCCGAGGTGATGGCTGTGTAATGTCCCATCGCTCTCCTGCAACAAGGTCCGTTTCTGAGAAGTTAATTCAATTAAAGCAGACAAAAGGCCACTGGCACCAATAAAGTTTGGGTGAAATGTGAAGCCATGCGATGGACACACACACAGTCTTGTGGCTAGTCAAGCGTGATTTACATTTGCATAATGGCCAGCTACAGTGCAGGCTCACCATCACCAAGGGTTACAGTTGGCGCTGTGAAGAAATTCAGCTCCGTGTTAAGTGGGTGTATCTTGTCTGAAACTGACAGGCAGGGTGTCCTCACTACCACCACCACACACAGACAAATACATACACACACTCTTGTTTTACTATACTTGTAAAAACCCTGTTTGTTTCCTTACACCTATAAACTAAAGCTGTAAAGATGAATCGATTAGTTGTCAACTATTAAATAAATCGCCAACTATTTTGATAATTGATTAATCAGTTTGAGTAAAACTTCTCTGATTGCAGATTCCTTAATGTGAATATGTTCTAGTTTCTTCTCTCCTCTGTGACAGTAAACTGAATATCTTTGAGTTGTGGAAAAAACAAGACATTTGAGGACGTCATCTTGGGATTTGGGAAACATTGACTTGCATTTTTCACCATTTTCTGACAATTTACAGATCAAACAACTAATTTGATTGTTCGAGAAAATAATCAACAGATTAATCGACAATGAAAATAATACTTTGTTCCAGCACTACTATAAACCCTTACTGTGGGAAGCGACTGTTCGTTCAAAACAATAATGGCGGCTCCTAAAGAGGTTAGCGTAGATGCTGCAATAGCATCAGTTGTATCAGAACTGGAGAGTATTTATTTATTGAAAGAAGAGCAAAGAACGCCCCCGAAGGCTTTTCTCGATAGAAAATATGTTTTTGCTCTTCTCCCAACTGGCTTCAGCAAGAGTTTGATAGATAGATGGTTCATGCATTCACCTGCCAAGCATTGCCACAACAACAGTTTCCATGATGGCTTCTCAGATGCTTCTGTGTAACAAACCATCTGGTGTGTTCGGTTACCCGGATGCCTCCTAGAAATCCTCACTATAGAGGTATTTGTTCAACTGGGAGTCGACCTCGGGGAAGATGCAGGAGGCCTGCAGATGTCATGTGGCCTGGGAGCTCCTGTGGATTCTACAGGAGGCGGTGTAGGATGTGCCAGGGGAGACACTATACGGGCTACTTTGTTTAATTTGCTGCCAATGATACTCAAACCTGGATTAGTGTCAAAAAGCAATTGGATGCACGGAGCTTTCTACTCCCTCAAAAATGAGCATCGCTGAGTTAAAAAAAAAACTAAAAGTTGATGAACTGAGCTTTCACACAGTTCTTCAAAGTTGTTTTTGCACTCATTCATGTCACTGTCTTTATAAATCATCCCCCCAGGATTTTAAATACGTACCCCATTAATCATTAGGGATTATAGTTTTGCCTATCAACCTTGATAATCTGCCAGCATCATTCCACATACGACATAATTTCCTGCACATGTGGAATGTATGTATAGACTTCATGCGCTCCCAGAGGACGTTCTAAACTGCTAGTAATGCTGTTATGTTTCTTGGAAATTCTCTAAGACATGATTGAACACACCCTGTGTGCAGTAAAATAAAGTGTTGAGGGATTTAGGTGAGAACATTGGTCACTTGCCTGTGTGGAGAAGCGTCCCACAGGGTTGATTTAAGGCACCGTTGCCATGTTTACAGCCTGGCCGGTGGCTTTAGCCATGTTTGATTTCCCCCTCTAAAAGGAAGCCATATAGCTTGATCTTTCTTAAAATAATCCTGACCTGGTGATTGTGGAGAAAAGAGACCAGCAGGGGGCAGTCAGTGTTGTGATTTTGCATTGGTGTAGTAAGCCTGAAACTGTTATCTGCGCTAAAGAAACAACTTGCTGTAATGTGATGTTCATATGGATTAATCACAAATGACAAGTGTGAGGTCATGCAACAGGCGCTTCCAAATCAACCAATGCCTTTGCCTTATCCCCAGCACACATGGCAGAGAGGAGTACTCACACAACACACAGACATTTCAGACACTCCTTTGGCAGCAGCCTTCACCAAGGCCTCACTCATGGCTTAGCATTGTGGGGAGCGATAACAATCAGCCAGAAAGTAAAACCCCCCTGTTAAAACCTAAGCACACAACGCACACTTTGATCCAGCTGAGGGCAGTTTGGAAGGGCTTTAGGAAGATGAAGCCTATATGGTTTGGGCTCAGGGCTTCACAATGATTACAATACAGACACAGTTAGGATCCCTCTATTATCACACACACACACACACACACACACACACACACACACACACACACACACACACACACACACACACACACACACACACACACACACACACACACACACACACATGCATGGGCAATAACACAGTTAACTATGGGATTCTTTTATCTGTTTCTAGTTGTTTAATGACATTATGCAGGTATTAAGTTTATGTAAAGCACTCAGTACACAAACAGAAACGTTAGAACTTGAAGACTCTGCTCCAAATTAGACTATGCATGAATCTAAATAGTTTCACTGTGACCAGACATGACTCATGGATTTTTTGTGATTAAGTAATGATGAACATGTGGTAGGATTGAATTCAGCCACTTGGATCAGTGTAGTTTTAATGTGTGTGTATGTATGTTTGTAGGATTGGGCATCGAGAACCTGTTCCAACTTGGAATTGTTTTCAAAAATTACGATTCCAATGGAATCATTTGGAATCGTTTGAAATCTGATCATCGGTTCCAAATTTAACACACGCAAGTTTTGGTTTCCGCACAGTAAGCTGTGCTCTTAAGTGTGGCTTTATTTTATATTGAGAAAGCCCAGTAAAACTGTAAATCACCACTGAATAAAAATACTGTTGTATAATGTTCCTCTTATCTGTGAAATTAGCATGTGATCCGTTTCAACTCCACCCCTCAAAGAATCGGAATCGATAAGAACCAGAATCGAAAGGAAGAATTGAAGTTGGAATCAGAATTCTTAAAATCAAAATGATGCCCAACCGTACAGTATATGTGAGTGTGTGCGTTTTGCTAATATGGCTTCCTCTGAGGCGAGTAGGCTGCCACTGTGTCTCCAGCAAAGTAAACATGGCCTCTTTCTTCCAAACCTTGTAAAAGTCGTGTTGAGAGGAGAAGAGTGGACGGGAAGAATGTTGATGTCCGATGCTACTCCTGTTACCCTGCACGCTCGCTCCCTCAGTCCCCTCCTCGCTCATGGGCGAGTGGCAATCAATCTGTCAGGTCTTGGGTGGCTCCCATTAGGGGTCTGTTAAAAAAAACAATGGAGAAGCCCGTTGAGTTGGGAGTTACTTAGTTAGGAGACCCGTTGCAAAGGGACGACCCCTTCACCTCAGCTACCAGCACCTCCAGTGTATTGATTCACTTTCCAGGAACAGTTCTCTACCTCTTGTAGTAGGGGAAATGCAAAAGGTGAGCACAGTACTTAGCCAGAGCCAGTTCATTCTAGGCCTGTAACAATTATTACATAATTGTTTAATTGTCAATTGTTTTTTATATAATCGCGGTTTTCTTTGTGCAATTAATTGCTAACATTAGCTAAGGTCTTAAGGCACATGTGTCAAACTCAAGGCCCGCGGGCCAAATGCGGCTCCTCACAAATTTTGATGCGGCCCCCGTATCAATTTTAGGTTCACAATACATTTTGGCCCTGGCTAGTTGTGCACCAAACCAAAAACACAAAAAACTGTTTTCAAACCAACTCTCAGAACTGAATTTGGCAGATTTACCATCTTTGAGACTGAGAAACTCCCACAGAACCAGAGAGTATTTCAATATTCAGGCGATGAAATCATCAATCATTGTTTTGCATGATTTGCTAATCTCTATGATGGCTAAGGAACTCTTTCTAGGCGTTTATGTTGAACAAAGTGCGACAAAAGTCGAAAGAAGCGACAAAAAAAGCAACAAAACGATACAAAAACCGACAATAAAAAAAGAGTGATTAAAACGTCTGAGAATGCCACAAAAAACTTGGAAAAAGCAACAAAAATGACCAAAAAAGCAACATTCAGTAATACAGTCAAAGATATTTTACTTTTTCGATGTATGCATGTGAATTTAAGTCTCCGTGTCTGGCCCTTGGTGTGATTCTCTTTTCCAGTGTGGCCCTAAATGAAAATGAGTTGTTTTAAGGCGTATGACTGGTAATTGTTGATTTTGTTTAGATATGCCAAATTGTAATTATGTAAGTGCTTATCGGTTGGACTTTATATATATATTTTTCAAACGTTAGTGTTTGGCACTTGACCCTAAACACGTTCATAGCAACAGAAATGACGAGGGGGGGATACCATTAGAAAAAAATGTTCCATAAAAATGAAGAGGCGGGGTTTACTTTATAGGCTGTGTATTTGTGTTATGACATTACCTGGGTCACATAACTGTGATAAATAACCAAAACATGTATTCTGGAATTCATTCAAAACTGTAATTTGTGTGAAAAAGTGATACATAAATAAATATTTTTAAAGTTGACTTAAAGAGACAATTATATTGTCAATCGCTATTTTCTGAGACAATTAATTATACAGCAAAATGTTGAATTGTTAAAGCTCTGGTTCATTCATTTTAGTTTAAATTAGGGCTTCACGATATGAGTAAGATATCTAATTGCGATCATTTTGACTGATATTGCGATTGCGATATGATTCACGATATTGGAGGGAATGATCATTTTGTATCATTGTTCTCATTTTCATGTCATTCAAGAAATTAAGATGATTATAGTGTGATTTTTGCGAGGATCTGTACCAAACAAAGATGTTTTCTTTAGTCTGTAGGATAGGATTTGTAGGCCGGGACGTCTCTGCAGCCCCACAATATTTAATTCAGAATGGTTTGACACATATTTTGCCTTTTAAAATAATATTGTGCCCCTCCCTGCGATTTGAATATTGCACTAGTCCATATTGCGATTTCGATAAAATTGTGATTAAGCCCAGCCCCGACTTTAAATGCAGATAAACTTAAAGGTGCTCTAAGCGATGTTGGGTGACGTTACTTCTTGTTGACTTTCGAAGTATTGTCAAACAAAACGGAGGCTATGTCGCCCCTCCCTCCTCCTCATCTCGTCCGTATTATAAATGAGTTTTTTCAAGGTGTGAGAAAATGGATGTGTGGTGTGTGACAAGTGGCGATTGTGTCTCACAGTCAATGTGTGAGAGTTGGCAGCCCTGTGTTGTGTTATCTTTGACATCCCTTAAGCGCATTTCAAAATGCTAACAGGAATGTTTAATGATCTGTTAATTCTTGAATGTTAGCCGTAACAACTTCATGTCAGGCTGTGTGATCTTCAGCTTGTTGTTGCGTTCTTCTGCCCACGTGCAAAAAGTTTTTTTTTTAAACTTAAAAAATTCTAACTGTTAAATAACTGCTTAAAGCATTTAAACAAAGTGTTGTGTTGGAGTTTGTAACATTCCAAAATCTTAATTTTGACTTAAAGATTTTCATTTTCACTGTAAATGCATATCGGTTCCAAATATCTGTTATCGGTTTCATTAACTACAAATAATCGTTATTGGTATTGGCCTTGAAAAAACAGTATCGGTCGATCCCTATTACGAAATTTACAGTTTCTGTCAATCACTTGATTTGAAACCTGGAAACATCAAGCCAATCTGATTGTCATAAACATCGAGCCCACCGTGTTTATGGCATTCACACTGACCTTGGTAAAAGTACAAGAAACAAAAAAATCTCAGAGCGCAAAAAACAGCTCCTGGTATTCTCACTTTCCATGTAATGATCTCCTGACACTGGCTTTCCGTTGTGTGTGTGTGTGTGTGTGTGTTTCCTCTCCCCTTGCTAACAATGCAGCTCAGGAAGTATGTCAGGATAAGGGCCAGACTGTTGGGCTCTTTTTCTGCCAGAGCATCCAACTTTGAGGGACAATAACATAGTCTTGTTAATCCCACAAAAGCTGGTTCAGTGTTGAAGAAAGCTGTGGATCTGTGAAAAGGAATTACTGCCCCAGGTGTCTTCAAAGAAAACTCTGCGATGTCCCTGTGGCTGGTGAGTGCTGTTGCAACATGTCATTCTCAGCTGTGGGTGGTCAGGGAACCAAATGTTTTGGACTCAATCAACGGACTTTGCTGCTGGTTTTGCTTGTTTTAGGTTGTTAAGCGCACCTTTACTTAAACTTACTACATTTAATGTTACTTCCAACCACTTTCCAATGACAACAAAGGGTTTGAGATTGATTTCCTACTTTTTTTTGGCAGCAGCTGTTCTCCATTCATGCAAATAAGCTATGATAACCAAGTTGTAGATATGGTTTGAGGTGTAACATTTGATCAAATCTGAATCCACTTATTGAATCTGAAGCCTTTTCCAAACCCTTATTGAAGCTGAATATGTTTAGCTTTCAACATTTGCAAGTCATTAAAGTTCTAAATAATACAGTTCAAAGATCAGTTATGACTTTTTGTTGGCTGAGAAGGCAGAAACAATTGAGTTTTGAGCGGCAGCGTTACATGTTAATTACATGTTTCTTTTCAAGACCTACTTGCTCAGAACACTTGAGGCTCCAATGCAAGACTAGTAAGCAAAGTAGCTTAAGATATTGATATATGATTATCCTCATATTGATGTGATGTGATCATCTAGATCATTTGTCTAGAGAAGAGTCATCACTTGTCTTGTTGACCTACAAAAACACGGTTTATTTGCAGTTGTAGAATGATTTTCACAGGGAGTTTCTTTCAGAATGTATGTTAATTAACTAGCTGATATATTGTGCTGCTGGTCACTGAAAGTAACTTCAATGCGGGCTAAAATGAGTGTGCTGCTAAAGATTTTTATATATATTATTTTTGGTACATCAATATCATATTTAAACTCTATATAATAATTACATTAAAGTATTGTGATTCCTGAGTCGAGCAAGTGTGTTTTCGCCCAGTGAAAAAAGACAGAGTGAGTCTCTACATGACTTGTATGACTGTTCCAGACAATTCATGAATTCCATACATACGGAGGAGGCAATTCAAGTAAAGACCGAACGAGAAAATTCTCTTGAATCACTCTTATGTGCCATTTAAGAGCGAATCTATTTGTGGTTCTTGCATGACACCCATTGTTTTAATTCTTTTATCAATCTTGGGAACCATTGGCTGAAAAGTGTTGCATTCAGGCTTTGTTGGGAAACCAAACCTGGAAGACAAGCATGGACATTGTCAATAGGATAATGTGAAAATACTCCTTTTTAATGGGGTGGCTGCAATTTAAGTGGTACATTGCAGTCATCTTTTTTACCCATCTAGCTATGGTGCTGTGTACCAAAGTCCCAAACGGGATGATCTAAGACCGTTTATAGGCTGTTTTTAAGAGTTTATTTTATTTTTTTATCTTTTTGATTTGTCCTTTCGGGAAGGCGGTGCAGTGTCTTAATGGATTAATGGATATGAAATGCTTTGTATGCCACCTTTTAATAAAAGCTGTCATCTGTGTCTCAAACTGATAAAATAAATATTTTATGGCATGAACACTTGCATAGTTGACTCCGTTTTGACCTCAGAGACAGAGGCGTTCTCCATTTGCCGTGAGATGTCCCTCTCTCTGTCTCTCTTTTGTCCTGTCCTCTGATGTGGAAGTGTCACTCTTGAAGGTGTCCGGACAGCTTATTACTTTACAGCTGCGCAGAACGCAATAACTTTCACACTGATGACTGTTTTACAAGGGGCTGTCCGCTCGTCTGTCATTGACTCTTATGCAATGGTCAGCCTCAGCTGGTTGTCTGTTATGTGAAAACAGAGCCTTCTTTAATTAGCCTTCATTGAACCTTTTTTCAGTGTCTCCTTTATGACTTTCACTTGCTTTATGACTACATTAAAAGGGACATTTACATGAAGCACACACATGTTCAAATATTTTGAAGCTTTATGAATATACAGTCTACATGTACTTGTATACTTGATGGGTGGTTCTGCAGTTTTTCTTGTTTTTTTTTAACTAAGTGAAGAAAGACAGAGCCGGCCCTACACTGGGCCTTCATACCTTTTCATCACCTTGGCCTACATCCTGTTCATGTCTGCCCTGTCTGGGCTTTCATGAGGCAGCTGATGACTGCTTAGAGGCCTTTGGTGTTTGAGGCCGGTTGATAATTGCTGCTTGAAAGGTGAAATGGTCACTGTGGGTACTTTGTGTTAGGCGGGCACTTCTGTAGATGGTAATTAAAGGTTAAATAGCTCACCCATACCCTTTGGAATTTATAATATACCCCCCCCCTAACATGGATAAAGCTGTCAGGGAATCTTTTTTTTCTGATTTATTGGTTCCACTGAGGCCATTTTCACTACCCAAAATATGGGAAAATCTCAGATTTCCCAATCAGATTCATTGTTAATATAAAGTATTTTATTTAATATAATGTACTGTATATCTTGGGGTCTCAGTAATTCACAACATTTTTTTACTGGAAAAACAATTCAGATTTACAAATTTTAAACATTGCATGGCATCAGATTCTAAATATTCTTTATCATTTCTCACCAGACAGCATTGTTAAAGGTTAGGGTTGCATGCAGTCACTGAGCTATGAACCTCCGCCTGGGGAGCTTCGTAGTTCTTTGTGCCTCCTTCTGTCTAAAGAGGCTTTGGGTTAATAGCCGGGATTATCGCTTTTCTTAAAACGGGATATTTTATTGTGCACTCCTTTTCGTCACCAATCCAAATTTAAATTTCCCAAGATTGCCAATTTTCCAAAGCTGTTTCTATCTGTCGACTTAAGATAGAGCAACGTCTCTTTGCTATGTTCGAAGATGAAATTAGCTTTCACTTAATTCCCCATGGCTTTCTGCCATGTGCTTACATTTTCGCCAAGCTCTCAATCCAAAAAATTTACGCCTTGGATCAATAGTGGGAGGGGCAGTAGATAATGACTGGATTAATCACAGCCACTTTGTTGGGGGCAATAACATGAAATGCAAAATTTAAACAAACCGGACCTATTGGTTAACTTATACATATTAAATACATATATAACATTAAATTTGTTCTGCTTTTGCAGCAGAATCTGGATATGGATGTCAATTCATATTATGGGAACAATAGTGTTTTACAGCAGCCATGTGCATACAGGGTGTAAACTGACTGCTGCATGATGTCATTGACAGCTGAAGTACATCTGAAATATGGGAGAAGGTGAGAGCTTAGCACACAGTTTAATCACAGTGTGTGCAGTGAGCTGCAGTGTAGCACTGTGTCTTCACAAAGTGAGTCTGAAGAGGAGGCTTTGGCTAATAACTGGCACTGGGTGTTAAATACTAACTCAATCAGTGTGGTATTTTAAATGTTGACTTAATAATCCAAAGAGACCTTTTTTACAATATTAAAGCATAACTCTCGCCTAAATGCAACCTAGGGTGTTTTTGTGAATGTACCCGAGTCAAACTTTCGTTTAAAAGCATATTTAGGATGGAAGCGCCACTTTTAAGATTAACCATGTTTTTGTTTTTCGGTCAAATGGTCTTTTGAATGGGAGTGCTAGGGGCACTTTTTGCTAGCCTCAAAATAGCTATTTTTAAAACCCTAAGAAAGCTCGACACAACATGAGACTTTGCTCCAAGTATCACCAGGGGCTCTACACCTTAACGAAAACATTGACAACATTGTTTGTGTATCCAGAGTTTACTAAAAAGAAAGGTTTTGAACAACTCACCCTAGCTCTTGTTGTTTCCGGCCACAGCCATTTTATCAGTCGAAAACAGTCGATTTCCGAATGCAACGTAAAAAAGGGAGGAGAGTAAAGACGGAAAGCTTAGTTCCATGTAAATGCACGGATAATTCGTTGTTTTGTCGTTAGTGAAAAACAATATTGACCTTGTAGTTGAAAAAGGAGCCTCAAATAAGAATGACATTTCCTCCTATGGTGTCCATTAATATCGACTCGTTTTGACTGCCGAGGTGGTAGAAGCCGGAAACAACAAGAGCTACGGTGAGTTGTTCAAAACCTTTATTTTTAGTAAACTCTGGGTACACAAACAATGTTTTCAATGTTTTCGTTAAGGTGTAGAGCCCCTGGTGATACTTGGAGCATAGTTTCATGTTGTGTCGAGCCTTCTTAGTGTTTTAAAAATAGCGATGTTGAGGCTAGCATAAAAGTGCCCCTTGCATTCAAAAGGCCATTTGACCAAAAAACGAAAATATGATAAATCTTAAAAGTGGCGCTTCTGTTCTAAATATGCTTTTAAACTAAAGTTTGACTCGGGTACATTCACAATAAGACCCTCGGTTGCATTTTGGTGAGTGTTACACTTTAATATAACTCTTGGGTAGAGATAACAGTAGCCTAGACAGCAGTAAAAACATTTTTTTCTTTATTGGTGCTTTTTAGGGCTGCAAAATATATTGTTTTTTTGCGAAATATACACATTGCGAAAGGCTGCAACATATTGCGATAGACACAAAACAGATTTTTTGTGTTAGTTGAAAGACAGAATGAGTAGAAAACTGTACTTTAAAATGTAACTGTCACTTTTTTTTTGTGTTGCCTTTTATATTCAATATAATGTTTTAACAATTTGCCCATAAAAGAATGTTGGAAATAAATTCCTTTTATTTGTTTTAAATTAAACAAGCAATTTGTTGGATTTTAGAAGAATACTGAAAGCAAGCGAGTAATATCGTTATCGCAATATTCAACAACATTATCGCATATCGCATATTTTCCTCATTGTGCAGCCCTAGTGCTTTTAGTATTACACTGCATCTTATTGATGGGTAATATCAAATTAAATTGATGAATGAATACCACCAGCTGTGACCAAAACATCTCTGCCAGCCCCCCATTAAAACCATGACCGGCCACTTCCCCTTGTATTCTCTCAGGAACAATGACCCCTTAACCCCCTAACCTCTTGTCTGGTTTCCTAGAACGGACAACAGACCTGACGTTGCCAGATCAAGACTTGAAACCAGCCCATTGTTTGTGCTGCAGAGAGGCAGGAAGTGCGCATGATGTTGTATTCGCTCCTGCTTCTCTATCCCTTTGCCAGTATTGTGTAATCTTCTTTAACAGTACTTCAGGAGATTGGTTATGCTATGCCGAAACCTGATTGCGTTACTTCACCTTCACCAAAGTGTCTGCGGGCTACGCACATAATATTGGCTAACTGCTCTATAGCTGACCATGACTTGGTAAATGCCATACAGATGATACTGTTGGTTAGGGCCTGGTCGCATAAGGGCTGTCCATTGTTAGCAGACAGTTGTGAGACCGGAGTCTGTGCTACAAACACTGTACGTATTCTTGAACAAACTGTGTTAACTTAAAGGACTTCCTAAAAACTTGAAATTTCACCCGAGTGTAGTGCCTTACATCCTGCGTGTTGTGTGCCTGATGCACGTTCTCATCGGCTCACATTGGTCTCGTCACTTTCTTATTTATTAACCTAACCTGGCCTTAACCCCAAGATTAAACCTACGGAAGACTTCATGCCTCACTGTAACTTCAAACAGATGATTTCTTAGTGAATATCAATTTACCAATTATCAATGATCAATTTACTTGCCCCTTGTATTGCTGGCACAGCTGCAACCACGATTAAACTTCCCTGCAGATTTTAAATGACTTACTGACTGCTAATACATTCTCAAATCTACCATCATAATGTTATACTGGAAAACATGTACAACTAAATAGTGCTAAAATAACTATTAATATTATAAATTCATGAACGTGTATTCAGAGCACGGGCTGGGACATCACGGAGCTCACTTAAGCACGCACTGCTACGTCCTGCAAAACCATGCCCATCTGGGTGAAATACCACGTTTTTATTAAAAACTAATCGATGTGTATCAGTAATTCGACTTTTAACTGCTAATTTGTACTTTTGAATTTCTTAATTAAGATTAAGATGTTAAACATTGTGTTCAAGGGTTGTCATTTCCCATGGCCTGACATCTTGCAATGCATCAATCAAAGGCAACACAGTGGTATATGAGCACAGGATGCACAAATAAATAATTTTAGAGCAAGAAATGTAATTGGTGTGCACAAAAATAAATGTTTCTTCCCTCTGTGGAACAGGAGTTGTACAGATTTGGATGAGCAGTTTAAACATTACAGGATAACTGTTTTATTCTAAACACCTTGATAGGATTTTTGGATGTGGATCTTGAAAAGGCTAACATTTTTTTTTTAAACAGGAAGCAGCTTAGAATATACCCAAATAGGGCAGAAGGCCTATCCTTGCAGTATTTTTACCAAAAAGTCACATTTCCCCAAAAGGAAACAAAGGGATCTTGCTGTGTAGCTATATGATCTGGAACAAGGTTATTATGTATTGTTTTATAAGGCTATTCGGCTGATGTGAAATTTGCCAGAACATGGAGACTTTTAATAAGTTCATAGTTTCAGTTTGTGTTTTTGGGACGGAGGTATCAAGTGTTTTAATTCTAGCTCTTTTATGCATTATTTGTTCTCTATAGTGTTTTCCATGTTGTTGGAACAATACATTTCATGTGCCCTGCACTTTATCTAATAAGGGAAAGTAAACATGCAGTTCCATTGCTGGCTTGAGTCACTGATGCTGCCCTCAGTCTTTATATTAATTACTGAGAATGCATACAGGCTCAGAGGCTCCATGGCCCATTTATGATTGGTGTGGGACTGCCAATCTTCATTAGGGCCCCCCTGACCGCTACAAATGCACCAGCACACTCCGCTGGGAACACTTACCTGCCCAACACACACGTTCATCTTTTTAATTTCCATCTCTTGTTCTGTCATATAGTGTACATTCATACATCCACTCACATCGACTCTCTTCTGGATATCTTTTCTTCTGAGCCTTTGACATAAAATGAGCAATAATCATAACATAAGATGAAGAATGCCTGCATCATAATTTAAATTTACAGCCTGATTTTATTTCCTGGGAATTAACTGTTACTCCACTCAAGACAGCCTATACTTGTTCTTTCACTGCCCCAAGACTTCCTCCAAGCCCCCCTTTCTACATTAAATTGAAGACCCCCCCCTCCTTTTCCCATCACTATAAGTGCCTTCTTCTTTAACAGACGGCTCTACCCGACCCACCCCACCTCCGCCCACTTCTGCCTTCCCCTCTCCTAATCTTTTTTCCTCCTCGTGCTTTGAATGGAAGAAGCTGCAGCATCCAGAGAAAGAGGGGACAGGATGGAGGATGGAGGGATGCTGTAGGGATGCTAGGCAAGAGAGGGAAAGGTGCATTTAGTTGGAAAAGACCTCAACCACACTTTAAGTGAACTTCTAGTCACTGAAACTGAAGAAAGATCGACCTGATCTTGGATCAGATCTGCAACCATCCCAGGATTCTCTCCAAGACTAACTACTAGGGTCTCATACCTTTGGACAGTGGTTTTGAAGGACAAGCTAGAGAGGGAGGGGAGACGAGGAGCGGCAGCTGTTACACAGTAGAGGACGTGAGGAGGTTTTCAGGAGAGAATGGGCGGACTAGACTGGTGTCTTGCCGCAGTCTTCAGTTGGGCAAAATTGTTCTTCTACTGCATCTTCCCGTTTTGGAAACAAAGGCAAAGTAAAAACAAGGTACAGTTCATATTTTAGATGCTATTTGAATTAAGCTTTTTTGGAATAGCATAAGTGTTTTTTCTATTTAAGATGAATGCACCTGCATGTTGAACTTAGCTTTCATGGCTGCCAGATTTTCCTGTTTGTAATAGAGAAAACCACATGCTGCCTCTCGCTTGGAACAGAGCTGCATTAACTCTGGGTTGATTGAGACAAACTAGTTCTAGAGATGGCAATGCCGTTTGGTCGGCTGGATTGTCTGGCGGTTGGTTGGTCAGTCCACCGCTTTAGTCCAGACTTAAATATCTCAAAAAGTGTTAAATGGATTGCCAGGAAATATTGTACAGACATTCATAGTTCCCAGAGGACGACTCCTATTGCCCTGACTTTTTCTCTTGCGCCACCCTGACATTTTGACTGAAATGTCTCGACAACTAGTGGATGGATTGCAATCAAATTTAGTACAGACATTTGTATCCACCTCAGGATGAATTGTAATACCTTTTGTGTTCCCTTAACGTTTCCTCTACCGCCGTCATCGGGTAAAAAATTCGTTATGTCCACTACTTTGCAGGTATTATAAACCAATGACATCAAACAATCAATTTTAGAATTTTTGTCACATTAAACCGTATCAGGTATGATTTACAATTGTAAGATTCACAAGAGCCTCAGCTGTAATTTGCATTTTGTGCTTATTAGCAAATGTTAAACTGGTTTCTGCAGTTAACATTATACCTGCTAAACATCGGCATGTTAACATCGTCATTATGAGCATGTTAGCATGCTGATGATAGCATTTAGCTCAAAGCACCACTGTGCCTAAACACCGCCTCACAGAGCTGCTAGCTTGGCTCTAGACTCAGAGGAGCATTTCAATGGTTAATTGGCATACTGGTTTTATTGCTTCACTTGTTTTTAATGTGCTTAAAGGACAAATCCGGCGCAAAATGAACCTAGGGGTTAATAACACATAGGGCTGGATATCGTTCAAAATCTTTCGATCCGGTAACAATTTCGATACCTCAGTTTCGATGCCGGTTCCTAACGATACTTTTTTCGAAACCATATGTTTTAAAATCCATTTCAACATCAACAAAAATACATTAAACACAAAGCTTTTATTTTTTACCTTAATTGTGAATCAAAACAGTTATCAAAATTAGAAAATTCTGTTAAAACTGCTCACTCAGAGTAACATTATTAAAAGTGCCTTGCCTAGCAAGCTCAGCCTGTCAGTCAGTCATCAGGGCAGAGAAACCACCGTTCTGGCTGCTTGTCTAAGAGGAAGTGTAACGTCAACAGCACCGCGACCGCTTTCGGCTCGCCATTAATATCATATCGCAGCAAACGCTGTCTGCGTGAAGTTTTGAAAAACTGTAACCACACTTGAAACCAACCGTGACTCTCTGTGACTTCAACAAAACTGCAGACAGTTTACTCCGTCCGCACCTCTCCGTGTGTGTGTGTGTGTGTGTGTGTCGGTCGGAGCTCCGCTCTGTGTCAATATGCAGAGAGGACAGATAAGCTTTTTTCGGTGCCATAAAAGTATCGACGTTCGGTACCCAGCCCTAATAACACATGTGTACCGCGTCGACCGTTCTCTGGGATATGTTTTCATGCTAATCCAATGTGACCAGTTTTATCACAAACCGCTAATTATCTTATAACGCTAGCTGTCAGGGCACGGATAAAGTAAAAAGAAACCGCTATTTCTATACCACTAACAAGGCTCAAAATAGCACCACACTTCCACGGTAGCATAATGAGGGTTCCTACATGTAAACACAAGCATTGAGAACTTTGTAAGTGTACAGACAGTTTATTAAAAAGATAGTTTAGAAAGACAGTACTTTTCACGTATACAGGCGGGCGCCATCTTGGGGAAACAGTCACGACCAGCCGAACGCCGTGCAACGTACATGCAGTTAAGCTCATGTTGCACAGCATTTGTCGTTCGACTGGAAGTGTGGTGCTATTTTGAGCCTTGTTAGTGGTATAGAAATAGCGATTTCTTTTTACTTTAGCCGTACCCCGACGACTAGCATTATGAGCTAATTAGCGGTTTGTGATAAAACTGGTCACATTGGATTAGCATGAAAACATATCCCAGAGAACGGTCGACGCGGTACACATGTGCTATTAACCCCTAGGTTCATTTTGCGCCGGATTTGTCCTTTAATGTACTGGTTTTATTGTAAAGTGTCTGAGTAAAATGAAAAGCGATGTTTAAATAAAATGTATTATTATTATTACATTACACGTCTCTTTGTAGACTATAAAATACATTTATTCATTCATTGGTTTTCTCACACCGTTGATATGCAGAGTCTTTATGTTGCAAAAAAGTTAAGATTTAGATATGATTTCAATTAATCTCCGTAGCATACTCGTGACATTCAGTGTGATCATCAAAAGAAAACAACCTAATTCACCTTATGAGTAATAGCCTCGTTGGGATATGTATGAAACGTTAGGATTATGATGTTTTGCATGACTCAGTCACCAAATGTCCCAACATTTCCATCTGCAGTTGCCAAATGACAATGGAAACAAAATTTATATTTATATGGCGTCCAGCTAGTGATAGGCCTGCTGTGAGCACAGAGGATGAGACAGGCAGGAGAGATAAGCACTTTATTACACACACACACACACACACACACACACACACACACACACACACACACACACACACACACACACACACACACACACACACACACACAGACCAGGATATTGCCAGTTTGACTTGGGCACTTTTCCTGATAGTAGGTCTGTGCTGTCGAACAGAGCCATTAATCTTGCAAATGCCACTGCTCAGTGTTTTAGTACACACACCCTCACAGACACACCACACCTTGATCTGCACAAAGTACTCATCTACACACACCGAGCTCATCCCTAATTAAAGCAGAAAGTGTTATTGGTCCATGGCTGTCTGGCTACAGACACATTGAAGGTGTTTAGCATGCGGCTCTTTCTCCTGGGGTTGTGCATCTTCCTCTGCTGGCACTTTGATGGTCTCTGTGCCATGAGGTGGCGTTCAACAGGGGCAAATAAGCACTTTACCTGCAGCTGCCCTTAGGCCGGTGACAGACTGGATGCATCGCGTGAGCGCGTCAGCTGCGTGGCATGTCCGTTTTTATTTCGGCTCCCATGTTAACAGGTTAGAGCTTGCAAACTGCCTGCGAGACACACGTCTCACCCGTGGCCCGAGCCGCACCGAAAACGCGTGCATGCTAGAAATAGAACCGATGCTTATTTTTCACGTGACACGCAAGCGAGTTGGAAGCGTTTCCAGGCAAAATAGAATAGGAAAAGATGTTTATATGTCATTTTGACACAAATACATATTAATAAATGACATGTTGATGTTTGAAAGTCTCGAGGTTTTGACATAAATGCAGATATAAATGTAATAAAAAAAAATAATAGATTTTCAAATATTGCACCTGTCAATACAGAACGAAATATTCTGTAGCCTATTTTGCCGTCAATACTGCCGACATTGTCTTTGCTGTAATCAAATCATTATATATTTATGTTTAACATGAAGTATACTACTGCTTGAGTGCAGTAAATTTATGGGAAACACACATGTGTACAGACAAGGGTAGCAGCTGCTGTTTCTGGTGTGTAAAGACATAGAAAAATCCACGCAGGCGCCATGCAGCTGACACGCAACAGAAACGCCAGGTGACTCAAATTATACTTTCCTTGGGAATGATACACTTACACATTAATCCTACATTTGCCAGCCAAGTGAAATTGTGTAGATTGACCGATGTATTCTATTCTAAAACCTGCATTAACAGATTTTCTTTGGCCACTTGGGGGCAACGTAATCAAGCTGGTTCAGCATTGACATATTATCGCCTTTTAAAGTTGGTGTGGCAAATGGGGCAGTAACTAACGATTATCATATTTGATTGATCTTCAGATAATTCTTGATTAATCATTTTGTCTATATAACATATCTCTACCAAAATCAGAAAACAGTTAAAAAGCACAATTTCCAAGAGCCAAAATTTATCAAAGTCATCAAATGTTTTGTTTTGTCCAACACCACCAGACCAAACCCCCCAAATATTAAGACAAGGAGAAGCAGCAATTTTTTTTTTACATTTGATAAGCTTAAATGAGAGTGTGTTTGGATTTTAACGATTATTCAATCATCAAAATGTTGCAGATAGACTTTTTGTCAATCGACTAATTGATTAGTCCACAAATTGTTGCAGCTCTAATGGAAAACTTGTTAGCAACACACTCAACACAGTAACACTTATCTATTTACATATCCATCATATATGGAGCAAGATCATGAGATTAAAAAAAGATCCATCTTGTCAGGCTTCAGGTAATGCGTTTGTGTCCGTGCCACTCTGGTCCGGACCAATCAGAGTCCTGTGAGGGGCTACTGGCAGCTACAGGTGTGGTTTAGGGTATTTCTTCATTGAAAGAAGAGCAAAGAGCGCCACTAAAGGCTTTTCTCCAAGGAAAAGATGTTTTTGCTCTTCTGCAGACTGGCTTCAGCAAGACTTTGATAGACAGATGGTTCATCCAATCACCTGCTAGGTAATTGTGAGTGCCTGCCCTTTTCCAAACAGTTTCCAATGACTGCTTCTCAGATGCTTCTGTGTAACAAACCAGCTGGCGCGTCAGATTAATATGGAGCCACATTAGAATTAATTTGGAGTCATGTTTCTGGCCACCTGACACTCTTTTTTTTAGCTGTGGTTATGGTCTCCATGAACTCCTGACAGAAACATCTGGCTGCTAAATGCTCCAAAACACTACATGTGTTCACCAGCTAGGCTCTAACTGTGTCTGTCTGCTGTTTGGTGCTGGGCAGGTAGTGTACAGTGGGTTTATAAGAGCTTTTATAGCAGGCAATACAACCAACACCTTTTTTTATTTTACTATTGTTATTTATTCACATATCTGTACTATTTAGCCTCTGTCGTTTTATGTACGTGGCGTTTGGTAGTTCTTTTCTTGCTGCACAGAAAGTTTGCAAAAGCAGATTGAAGAAAAAGTGAGTATCCAATGTGGTTTACATGTATAGAAAAAGGCTGGTCTGCAGAGTGAAACTTCAAAATGAGGAACTTTAGGAAAGAAAGAGCCTATAGTGACAGGTGATCTCTGGGAAGTGTAGTGAAGTTAGTGAAACCCCTCCTGAAACCCCCTTACACCAAAGATGTCTCCAAATTGGGAAAGATCCCAGAAATGTTCCCTTTCATGTTTACTCCTAATTCTTCAAAGAGTAAGCTTCACACCATGTACTGTAGGAGTATTGTTGTGTTCATGGGTCAGTGTGTACTGGACAGCCCTTCCTCAGCAGAGACAACAGAGAAAAACGTGCACACACATGTGAGTGTTCGGCAAAGGGAGGGCCCGGGGTCTTTATTGTTTTCAACAGATGGGAGTCACGGGGGTGGGAAAGGGTGTGTGCATGTCTGTGTGTGTTGGGGGGCTGCTGGAGTGTTTTCTTCCTCTGTCTGTCAACAAGTGAACTCCCACTTCATCTCGCAGGTTCTAGGACGTCAGCCAAGATGAGAGAACACACCCCTCTGTTTACACATTCACTCTCTCGTCTTTCTATCTGCTTGTCAGACCCTAGTTTATCTCTTTACGTTTTTTTTTTTTCTCTTTACCTTCTGTGTCTGATAAACTTCCTCGCTTGCTTCGTATTTCTTTTTTGTCTGCTGAAACCTTTAAAAAAAAAAATATATTTAATCCATTGTAACAGGGTGCACAGCTTTGATCCATCTGCTGTTTTCCCATCTTTTCTTGGTTCAAAGACAGCGACCTGACACTGGTTAATCTTTCTAATTGTGTGAGTACCCCGCTGGCCGCTCTCGGCTCTGGTTTACAAAAGAAGACCGAAATGGTCAAGGTTAAAGCGGTACTAAAACAAATCCCACAAGTGATCTGATTAGCCTTGGAAATAAGCCCACCCTCAGTTCACTACATTACAACTTCCCTCAGCCTGATGCACACTCCCTCCCCCCCAGTATCTCTGCAATCCCTCCTATATTTAATAACTGAAAAAGTATCTTATTATAAATGTGGAGGCAGTTTGTTCAGTGACCACCAGTGGGTGCTGCGGCTGCACTTGGTTTGCTGTAACTGCATGGTCTTTAGGGAGAAATACTGTATAGTCAACAGTATTGTAACAAAAATGACTCTTGGACAGTGGCGGAATGTAACTAAGTACATTTACTCAGGTACTGTACTTACGTACAAATGTTGAGGTACTTGTACTCTACTTGAGTCTTTTTTTTTCATGCCACTTTCTACTTCTACTCCGCTACATTTCAGAGAGAAATATTGTACTTTTTACTCCACTGCATTCATCTGACAGCTTTACAAATTAAGATTTTTGCACACAAAACACGTAATTTATAAACACGATGATTTAATATAAACTATCCAACAATACATAGGCCTACAAGTAGAGCTGAAATGATTAGCCGATTAAACACTCTGATTGACAAAACTCATTTCCAGTTTCTAAAACGTGAGGATTTTTCTGGATTGAGTACTTTTACTTTAATACTTTAAATACATGTTCCTGATGATACTTACATACTTGTACTTAAGTAACATTTTCAATGCAGGACTTTTACTTAGTGACATAGTATTTTTACAGACTGTGCTGTAAATCCGGATGTTATATTTAGAAGATATTTTGTTCATCAGAAATAAATGATGTCTGTCACACTAGAGTGTGCTGACAGGGAATTGGAGATGACTTCATGCAAGACTAGAACATGGTGTGCCATGTTGTGATGGCTTAGATGTCATTTTAGTACAACTAAGCCCTGCTGGACAACACTCAAGTGCAATGTCATTCAGTGACATTGTGTCATGTTCCAAAATAGCCTCAAGCAGTTAGATACACTTTAAGATCTAAATGAATTATTATTATAATTCATTTAATCAAATTAGAAGAAAATGTAAGCTGCTTTAATCAATATTTTGTCGAAAGCGGTCACTTGTAGTGATGAACCAACAGAGAATTATCATCCACTGCTGTTCCCCTCAGATAAACAGAGCAGTTTAGAATATTTTAACTCATTGTTTTGGTTTTTCGGCCCGCAACTTTGCTATGTTAGTTCCCATTTCGGAATCCATCGGCTATCGGTCCGACGATGATTTAGGCTACATTTACATTGCTACGTTTTGGTTTAAAAGCAAATCTCGTTTCCAATGTTTACACCTTGCATTCACACTGCTCTGGCGTTTCAGGGCCCCTGAACCTGAGACATTTGAACACATGAGGCGCCACACGCCGGCCACAACAACAGGACGGACTGCCACATGTGGGACGCGATCCCGGGGCGCATCCCCAGGCGCAGGGGCACACAACAACGGGGAAACGAAACGCCACATGCCGGCCACAACAACGGGACGGGCCGCCACTTGCGGGACGCGATCCCCGGGCACAGGGGCACACAACAACGGGGAAATGAAACGGAACAACAACAGCGGGTCGGTTGTGGTTAGGAAGAGAATAACGAGGAAAGGAACTGCAACACGCGGGACACGATCCCCTGTCTCCGGGGGTGAAAGTCCTGTGTTGTTTGACCCATCCACCACCCCGACCAGCCTCGCCTTATCAATACTACTCGCTACCGTCATCGTTCTGTGATCATGAAATATGCTTCCCATTAAAATACATTGCTTTAAAATTCGGAATCACCACATGAAAAAAACTACATTATCGTGTCCTGTCCACGACTTAATAGATTAAATAACGTGACCATATCACGAACTGCCATGAGACCGGGCTGGCTGATGCCAACGTTTGTCTGCCTGATTGGGTCTTATCAGTCATGACGTCTCGTTATCTGATGACTACTAGCTACTAACGTTACCATGGCAACTACTAGCAACGGGCGGAGTATACATGCTGCCTCCTGTTTACCCCCGCCCGCGCATGCCCAGTACACAAGAATGTTGATCAGTTATGAGGTTTGGGCGTGTTATTTTAAATGGAGATTAGTTCTTCTACTGGAGCTAAAAACACTTGTTTGCACGGAAATGTGGCCTTAGCCTCTGGGGGCAACAGCCAACAGCCGACAGGTTCTGAAATGCATTTTGGCCAATGCGTTATTTCTCTTTTCTTCTCCACACGGACTGTTGACCTGCATGCAAGCAAACCAAAACGGGATTGGTCAATACTACTCGGACCACAAATGGAAACCAGAATGCTTCTGATACCAAAGTCATGTCTCTTTACCTACATATTCTGCATTCTTATGCAAATATCTGTTCATAGAGATAATGTTAGTTCGGTCTCGCAACTCTCATCAACCTTGGTTCAGCAGGCGCCAGCTGATTTTAGCGAAAAAAACTCTAAAATCCCACTGTACACTACCTGCAACAAACAGCAGTTAAACACAGTTAGCAACTAACCACCAGGTTTCCACCAGATGCGGAACGGCTGTGGAACGGCTCCGAAACGGCAGCGGAGTCATTAGGTTTCCATTAAAGTCAATGTGTGCATTTCCACTGGTGGCATAACGGCTGCGTTCCGACTGCATCCCAGCTCCGGCGGTCCGAAGCCCTCCGGAGCTGATACGCAGAGCTTCTATTTTTGCCGGACGCCGGAGAGCTACGCAGCAATTCAGCACACGGCAGATAGCGTGGGACAGGAAGTCTAGCACAGAAACAAAATAAATATCCGGTTAATTTTCAAAATAAAATACACAGTGCTCACGGCGGATCATATTTCCCTGCACTACACCTTGAAAACACAGCACAGAGCTGTTTCCCCTCTACTCCTCTGAATGGAAACTATTGGTTTTGTGGTTTTGTGGTTCTATTCTACGTGAATTTGCGAGAACTTGTGGGTCCTCGTGACTTCAGCTGTCAGTCATGGCCGCAGCCGTTCCGCAACAAATCCGGACCTGGTGGGTACTGACGGACAGCGGAGCACGCAGCGGACACGCAACAGAGCCGGTCTGCAGCCGTTACGCATGCTGTGGAAATGAGGAGTTAGCTAGTGAACATTGCGAAGCACTTAGCAGCTGAAGAGACTCAGGAGTTGGTGGTGACAAAAACAGCTAAACGGAGAGTAAATATTGGACTTACATTCTCCAGGTGGTCAGAAACATGACTCAACTGTTTGCTAACAAGTTGGCAATTTGTATTAAGTTTATTTAATTTACACCTTGTCTCCATTGTCCTCAAGTGATCAAAAAAAGTTTGATTCATTGTTGTCATGAATATCTTGCATTCGTTAAGTAGTGATTCTAATCTAAAAGTATATATGTCTTGCGTTGCCAGGTAAACTGTGAAAGTGTGCTAGTTAGCATCTTACAATATATTGATACTATGCGTCGTTACGAAAGTGCCAATCTTGATTTTACAAACTAGTGCTGCAACAATTGGCAGGTAAATTGATATGCTAAGATTTGCTTACTTTTGTTCCTTTCATAGCATTGTCATTTTCACTTTTGACTGCCACTTAGCAGACTTCTATTCCTGATCAATGGAAGTACATTTCCAGGATAATTGCCTGACATCCGGTGAGGGAGCCACGCTCCGGATGTTCCTCACCTTCCCCTCTCTGTGTGTTGCCGTTCTCAAAATCCATGAACAAACTTCGAGCTAGCAAGCTACACGCTGCAAATAGCAAAATAGTTGTGAAGAAAAGTTGGATCGTGCAACAAGGCAGGCCTGCTTGGTTCTTTTGGTGAATGATTGTGAAGATTTACAAAGAAAATGTTTACGGCATTTCCTCATTAACTGGGACGTTTTGGGACCGATAGCTGTGAACGAAGTACACACGGTGATACACTAGTAAAAGCAAACGAGGTTTAACCATGTATCCAGCTAATTTAAATAGCTCACGCTACTGTATTGTGTGAACAGTTAACTTCATTTAATATTGTATGTGGTGTTTTCTTTAGCGGGGTGCAAATGTTCCACCAAAACAAGTTCCTTCCCGAGACTATATTGCAGAGCCAATATAGTCGCTGCGTCTGGAGCTTAGCACCGCCCAAGACGATTGTGATTGGTTTAAAGAAATGCAAACAACCCAGAGTGTTTTTTATCTTATATCACAGAATGTATCTGTGGTTGAGCCAGATCTAACTCCACAGAACTGTGGAGATAGGTCTGGCAATGCAAGACTTGCCATCGATTAATTGAAATAAATACATCAAGCAATAATACAAATAATTTTTTTTTGAAGCCCTAAAAAGACACAGTTATGCAGTAATGTAGAAAAATAACCATTGTTTCTGCAAAGTTCTTGCTTTTTTAGACAAAATTCCAGCTGGAGTGGTGTGTGTGTGTGTGTGTGTGTGTGTGTGTGTGTGTGTGTGTGTGTGTGTGTGTGTGTGTGTGTGTGTGTGTGTGGGTTGGGTGGGGGATTAAGTCCAAATGTTTTCTCTCTAACATTGTCTCCTTTAGCGAATTTGTCTCTGTAGGGGTGGCCTTCAGGAAATACCAGGGGCTTAATCCTCTGTGCCACTGGGTGAGTTAGTGAGTGAGTGAGTGAGTTTGTATGTTTCTGTGTGTGGGTGTGTTTGTGTATTTATATAGTGTGTGAGAAAGATGTGAATGTGTGTGTGTGTGTGTGTGTGTGTGAGAGTGGGGGAGGAATAGGTGGTTATTGGTGAATGTTTGTATATATGCAGCATACTGTGAGTTTGATAGTTTAATTATGTGTGTTTATGCTGTGAGGAAGTAGTGGGCCTGGACCCCAAATTCTGTGTGTGAGAATCTTTGTGTATGTGGGAAGATTATGGGTCCGTGAGTGTTTACAGGTGCATGTAGCCCACGTGTAATGGTTACATATGTGTGTGTGTGTGTGTGTGTGTGTGTGTGTGTGTGTGTGTGTGTGTGTGTGTGTGTGTGTGTGTGTGTGTGTGTGTGAGAAAAGAAGTCCCCACACAAGGGGATAAAGAGTCACACATGGGGCTAACATGGTCATTGATGAGCAGTGAGAACTTAATGAAGCAGCCTTAGCTTCCCGGCCCCTCTCTGGTTTAAAGGGTGAAGATGGAGGTGGGGCGGGACTCTGTTTGAGGCCACTGCTACCGCTAGAGGTAGATCCTCCAGGACTTCTTTCACTTTCTGTCTTTGAAAAGGGGAAATATGTGGGAGGCCAAGGGTGAGATTGAAAATGGTAAAGGAGTCTCCAAGACGGTTAAAGGATAAGTCTGGTGATATTTTATTTTTTTGCTATTTTTAAGAAATATAAGCAAAAACCAACAATGAAAGTACTAACACGTTTTGTGTCCAAAGTCTGATATATCTTATTCCTCTGTTCCAACAAATTTTAATATTAATACATTAATGAGTCACACTGGTGACATGTTCCTTCACCACAAACACACACACTAGTTTATTTAGACTCAATCCCACATACACTGTCCTGCTGCTGCTGTAAATACGCACTAGCATACCAAATGTGTATTAATCCACAGCTGAAAATAGTTCCCAACAAATGCACTATTACGTCTTGTTGAGTAACAATTGCTAAAAACTACGGTGACCGGCTGTCTTCGGATATTACTGAGCCTTTTTTAATAGATACAACTTTTTATTTGTGACCCGTGTTTTGAGATTTATGTCTTTTTAAGTAGGGATAAATGTGTGTGCCACAGGGTAGAGAAGTCAGAAACTATTGTGAGACAATTTAACACATTGTTGATTTTGGTGTTGTCATGGGATTTGTTGATGGTCAGAAAAATATAGAAGCATGTAGGTGTTATCCTTAAATTGTAAAATTGAGAGGAAAATATGTCTTATTTTGATATTGCATGTGCTGATCATTAATTGGAATCGCATAATTCTCATAATCAGCATCTGTGAATATCATTTAATTTAATAAAGTGTCTGTAATTATTACTGTTACTTAAAGAATTTAGTATGCAAACTTGTAGCCATTGTTCCTTGTAATTGGGACAGGTGTGGACATTTCTGGAGAATTGTTAAAAATTAAATAATGTCAAACAATGTTGAGGAGAGTGACAATCTAAATAGCAGGTGTCTTCTCTGACATCCCAAATGATACAGGATTGCATTTTCCAGTGTCAGGCGAAATGGCAGTGGATATGCATCACACGGGTGAATGCAGGGGGGGAGACAGAGTTTATGAAATATTAAAATGGGCTCAATACGGAAATACACAGGGAAAGAGAGGGATGAAGGGAGGGGGGAGGTGAAGTGCGACGGATGCTCAGGGGGACAAACGGGGAGGGGGGTGGGATCAAGGATTGAATGAAATTAAAAGTGGTGAGACTTAGAGGGCGAAATAGGGAGGGAGACATGGGATGAGAGAGAGAGGAGGGGCAAAAGGGATGGATAATAAACACTGCACCCCCTTCCCCCTTTGCTCCCGTGGAGTAGTGGGGGCAGCCTGACCCCCAAAAAAAAGGCTTTGTGAAACTTTCCCCGGCAGAGGGGAAGAGAGCCAGAGTGAGCAGAGCGATCGCAGAGGAGAGGAGAGGCAGTCAGGATCCAATTTAGGAACAGAAAGCAAGTCAGACAGTGAGGAAGTGGGAGAAAGCAGGAGCCCGAGGTGAAAGAGAGTGTTTACATCCAGGGTAGTCATGGCTATGCAGTGTTGGGCAACTCTTCTCCTGGCTGGATTATACTTAAGGAAGCCCACTGGTCTGTAGCAGCAGCAACAGCAGCAGCATCACTCCTGGCCGTCACCATGCCGTCTGTCTCTCTCAGCCTGCCTGCAGCTCTGGCTGGACCTGCACGTACCTGGGTCTGCCTGTCCTGTATGTTCTGGGTGAGATAACTTTCCAATGCTTTCAGTGTCTTTTGATTGATTTGTAACTGTCAGCACAGGACGTCTGTCAATTCTATGAGCAGTTTGCACAGAATAGCAGACCTCTGGTAATGCAAATATAATAACTTGCAAACTTCAATCGCATAATTTACGTCCTAGTAGAATTAAGAGTAGTGCATGAGTGAGTTGAGTGACAGAATCAGTTTGATGATGCAATTAGCCACAATGAGTTTGTTGTGATTGTGTTGCTGGCTCATTGGAATGATGATACTTCAGCCCAGTACCACTGAGGAAACTGATCAAATCAAGCTGGGGATCTATTGGGTGGTCTATCGTCGGGGGTTGGGTTGAGGGTTGGGACCCCGGCTGTGGGGGGCCTTGGCACGGTGACACATTTGAATGAGGGAGATATTATGAAGGAGAATGGGAGGGTGTTTTTCTCCATCGAGAAACAAATATTTCTCTACAGCTCCATGCACGGACTAAAATGTTTCTCTGACACTGAGTTGAATGAAATGGATTCCCTGCTCTCTTTCCCTCCGTCGCTCTTTCTCACCCTTTCCCACTCCCTCTGTGTCCTGCTCTGTTTCGCTCTAGGTGGTTGGGACACACAGCTATTTTTGCTTTCTCTTGTATAATTCAATCTGCCGCGCATTCCCGCTCACAGTGAGGGGCTGTTTGTGCACTTGTGTGCCCTCTAAGCTATGTTGTGGTCAGTGAAGAACTCTGTGTGTGTGTGTGTGTGTGTGTGTGTGTGTGTGTGTGTGTGTGTGTGTGTGTGTGTGTGTGTGTATATCCATGCTAAAAGCATTGCGACCGTGATCTCGACACTTGTCTTAAAACACCATGGGCCCTATCTTGCACTCAGCGCATTGCCTTTGTACACCGACGCATGTATCATTCCTATTTTGCACCCGACGCACAGCGGACTTTTCCCTCCACAGACGCACGTCGGTAAATTAGGGAATGTATTTGCGCTCCCGGGGGCGGTTCAGCGAAAAGAGGAGGCGTGTTCCGGCGCAAACGTTATGTGGTCCTATTTTGCAGTTTCAGAAAAGAATTCCGCAACTGACCAGGAAAAACCTGGTCTAAAGTCAGTGGCACGTTATTCAGATGCTATTTTAGGGACGAATGCTTGGCCATAATGTAGTGTGTGCACAACGCGCATACACTTCTCTCATCTACAGCAGTTCCCATTTTTGAAAACCATACATAATTACAAAGAAAAATATTACTGAAAATGCGCTTCAGGTGTTTGGATAGATCAGGAGGCACTTTACAGTACAGTCCTCAAAAAGTAGCAGCATTCTTTGTGGCTTGTTGTGTTTTACACATTTCCATGAATCATGGATGTGTTGATGACATAAATGAGGAAATATTAGAGGACTTAAGGAGACGTGATGTTGAACTACGGCGGGATCTGGTCCGGGAGTAATGCGCGATGCGCTCCTGATGGAGCGGGTGGACGGAGATGGAGTGGGGGGAGGAGGAAGGGGCACAACAGGAGCATGTGGTGCGTTTAGAGGCACAAGTTCCATGGCTGCAGCAATCCTCTCCAGACTTGAGGAGATACAGGCCGCAGCAACATCGCCACCCGGCCAAGACGGGTATTTATTACTTTGCCACATCTCGGACAGCTCCCGCTGGCGTGCGCCAGGCAAATCCGCCATCATAATAGCAATCCGCCACGGAACAAGCGCGCCTGCTCTTAAAGGGAATGAGAGATGGCGCTCTGATTGGTTATTTTCACGTTACGCCCAAACCACACCTAGCTACTTCAGACCAACCCATTTTAGATTTGCGTCGAGCGCAAGAGTCATTTATCCCGCCGGTATAATAGCAACAGCGCCAGAGATCCGCCCACAAAGCTACTTGCGTTTGGCGTTTCATACTTGCGTTTCAGATCGTTAAAATAGGGCCCTGAGTGCTTTTCCTAATTTGTGCTGATATGAAAGAACATTCCTGGCTCAAATATACAACATAGCATTCTGCTCTCCTCTTTTTCAGCTGAATAGAGGATGAAAGAGGAGAGTAGTTGAATAGACCATTGAGATCCATCCTTCCCCATTCGGCAGTGGTCCTTTGGGACATGACTGCACACCACTGACAGAGCTGCAGCCCTTGGCGAGGAGACTGGATAATCTTACACAGCTCTTCATCAGTTAATTACCGTTCTTTCTTTTGAGGAGCGGGAGGCGAGGTGAAAGGGGGGGTCGTAAAAGATTCTCAAAGCCCCCCAGCTAAGCTCTGGGTCACTGATTGACTGCATCAGAGCACTGCATGACAAAGCCAGCTCACTTAAGGGGGCGGGCTTCAATCTGAGCCCCTGCCTTAATAGCAGATCTTTGTTTGCCGTTAAAACAGCCTTAATTTGGGCACACCTTATTCCAACAGATTGGGGTTTGAGTTAGGGTTACCACTAACCCTTCCCTGAGAATGTGCTTTTCATTCCAATTAAAACATGAACCTTTGCCAGGAACCCAAAAGATATTCTAAGACCACTAAATTTCAGGAAAAATTGTCAAATGCTTAAATGGTACTCTATTTTTTTTTCTGATGATTCATCGCTGCACTTTTGTCTAGACCGAACAGGTTTGCGTTGTATGGACACAGACATACTCCTTGGGCAGCTGGGAAAGTGAGTACAGCTGCAAAAGCTATTCTGAAGCCACAGAAAAGTAGAAGAGACACATAGGTACAGGGAGAATGAACATGTGTGAGTGAGTGAGTACAGATGCAGCAAACGGACCATCTCCATGAACTAGACAAGATCTATTCCTTACCCTGGCTGCAAATAGGGAGGGTTTCCTCCTGTCAGAGCAGGATGGTGCTGGATAAAGGGGGATATTTCCAATATAGAATATATAGAGTAGAGGAAATGACAGGAACAACTCGAAGGACAAAGGAAATGAACAGAATATGCTCTGGGCAAGATCGGAGGGCAAAGTAAGCACGGATGGCGCAAAGGGCCTTGAAAGAAGACCTTCGGAAGATTGCCGCTCCCCCACAAACACTGAATAATTAATGAATGCCAAAAGAGGGTTTTGGGGAGAGTTTTATCAGGTTTCTCTGAAAGGGCTGTGAAACCAATCAAATGTCCTCTACCTGCCCGTTGCTGAGAGAAAGTTTTATAGCCATGCAAATCCTGTTGACATTCAAGAATGCCAGGTCATGAATGCATCCACCTATTGTGGCTTTTGCAGCAAACAGGTGTCGGTAGCGGTGGCAAGCTGCCTCTAGTCCAGCAAGGTGCTGTTGTAGGAAACACTGCCTCAGATCACTGCCACAAAAATATTGAGCCTTGGCTAAACCTTCAGAGCTGTCAGGGTTCAAAGAACTCCTCGGGATGATCGATATCCATTAATGTACACTCAGTCCATCCAGGTTCAGAGTTTGGTCTCAAAAGGATCGCTCTGGGAAATGGTGTCATCTCAGGAATGTTAGGTCAGTGGTCTTTAGTTGTCTCTAAATAGATGAACCCTAAACCTGTTGTTGCTGTTTCAAAAAGACTTTGAGCCCCAACTTCTGCCTTCTGAATGGTCTCATTTCCACCATTTCTTCCTATTTATGTATGTTTGGCTCTTTTCTTACACCCTATGCACTCATCTCCTTTTCCTCCTTTCTCTCTCTTGTCTGTTGTTAGTTTGATTCTCCCCCCCACCCGAGTTCCTGAGATTAACTGACTAGATTTGTGTTGAAAAAAGACCCACATGTGGGGCCCCTTTTGAAACACGGAAACATTTCTGTAATTGTAACATCTGGGTTTACGTTGCCCCGCTGTTTTTTGTTTTGTTTTGTTGCTATAATGGATTTGCCATGCAGTTGTTTTCCATCTTGACGTTCACCCTGTTGTTGCCATCCTGGGGACGTTTGCAACGAGACTCATGCTGTTTCATCTTGGCGTTGCTCTTTGGATCTTGGTTGAAAAATCTTGAACAACAAAAAAGGGAAGTTTAACCCTTGCTCAGTTGATTTATGAGAGTTGTTGAGCTTTGTGTAAAACCTCCCACCCACCCCTTTGGTTCCTGAAAAGACCCCCAGCTTTGTGCATACTTCACTGGGCACATTGGCCTTAAACCTCCCATGGCCTTCTGACTATCCCTGGAGGGAGTTTCAGGATTCAGAAATCTGACTGGATTGTAGTTTCCTCCTTTTGCTCTGTTGGTGATATAAGTTTCCCCCAACTCCTGGATGAAATAAATCTGAGTAGTTTATAGTAAATTCATAGGATGTACTGATGGCCAGTCGTCAGCTGTATTGTATATTTTGCATCGTTTTTTCACCCTCATACGTAGAGCAAGAGTCATTTTTCTCTGTTGTTCTGAACATCTAGTAATATCATCCATCATCTCTGACATCATGCCCCCCCTAACTTTTGTGTCTCTCAAATCTCTGAAGGGCTGTAACCTGCTTGGCCCCCCAGAAAATAATAATCCTTGCCCTTTTCACCTCTGGTTATGTGCCGTGTCATGTCCATCACACTCCTTAATTCTGTCAGAGGTGAGACATGACATCATGAACACACATTATAATCAGATCAACAGTAATGAATAAAGTCACGGCAGTCAGAATATACTGCACCAGACCTTTTAGGCTCAACGAGTTATTTCATGTCATCCGTTTTGTACAGCCATTATGTTACATTTGGATTTGGTGTTGTTGAGTTACATATGGCAGGGCCACACATTTTGAAGCTATAATGGCAATGTTTGGCTTTGACAAGCCACTTTAAGTCTAGCTATTTGTATGAAGGTATTATGGAAGACAAATATCCCTTTGCTTTTTTACCTTTTGACGCAAGAATTAGCCAAAATAACACTGCAATCTCGATGGATCCTGGTCAGTTTCTGTTTTTATTTTTGCACAACAAATGTCCAAGATCTCTTTGGCATGAAGATTCATGGTTCCCAGAAATTGATTATTATTTTGGTGACCCCTTCACCTTCTGTCCAGAACTAGTCTCTAGTAAAAATGAGCTTTGACCAACACTTCGGTTCGTATCAACCTCACTTAATAACTACTTAATATGATCTCCATGAAATCTGCCTGGGATATCCTCTGGTCCTCATCTATTCTATTTGGCAGTTTATCATTAATAAACAGATCACTTTCATGGATTCTATAGTATAGACTCTTTCGGTTTCAACAGTCTAATCATTTCTCTTCATTAACTTTGCTCTTGTGCCACCTTGGGTCAAAATGTCAACTCTAAAAGACAAGATATCACATAATTTGGGCAAATTTCACATTCACTGACTTTTCCCCAGTACCCCATTACCTTTTCTGTAGCAGCACCTTTGGGACTAGATATTTTTGTTTGTCGCTTCTGATACATTTCTAAGATTAGTAGAATTGTCAGTTTGTTGTGATCAACGCCTTTAAAATGTCAGTGTCTAGGAGCTGCTAGTGTTGCTATCAACTTTTAGTCTAGTTGTTTTGATAAAAAAAATTTACTTTAAAATGTAAGTTATGTTTTGGTTTCTATAACTAGCAATTTGTTTCTGCATGGAGGAATCTTTGGTGCCCCCCACAGAGGTTTTAGCCAGAACTAGGAAAATCACCTGTGTCAAACTAAGAATAGAGAATAAAAATAGCACTTCAAATCTTCTCCAAATGGGTTTAATTGTAATTTACCAATCAACCGTTAAACAAGAACTTAAACTTGAATACCAGCAAGATATATATATATATATAAATACACATATACATGTTTTACAATATATTCTGTACTTGTCAGCCTCTCTGGGTTTTAAGTGCCGTACTTCAATTTGTTCTAGTGGGCAATTGATATACAGGTGATCTTAATCAGGAAAATGCCTGTTAGACCCGTGAGAATAAGGGTCAGAGGTCACTGTTAGAGAAGTGAAACATCTGTGGGGACTGGCTGCAGAGTGTGGGGAGGTGTTGGACCTGGTAGTAGTTAAGATGGACAGCTAACAGGAAGCTCATTGTGGGGCCCCGGGCCCCCTCAATACTGGAGCAAAACAAATCCCCTGCTAGTTTATTTCCCAGTCGGCAATGACGTTAATGATAGCGATTTCGATAACGCAAACATAATTTGTGTTTACTTGGAAGTACAGAAATCTTCTTACACTCTGTTCAGAAAACATACATTATCCTAATCAAAAACAAATACAAGGGAAATTAAGATTATATTGTAGTTAAGGCAGGAACATAAAACCACCCAATGTGCCACCTAGAGCAGCTGATCATTACAGGAGGCGTTTGAGCCGCATTTTTTTCAATCGTCCGTCTGACGCATGTCTGACGAAACAGAGAGGCTTTTATTTTAGACTCACGTTTTACTCTCGCTACATGCAGGTTAACACAACCTGAAGTGTACCCTTACTCTTTTTACTCATTTTTCTTCCATTTTAGGCTATTAACTTCACAGCGATTGTGTGTTGAGGGGGGTCTGGCTAGTCCACACAGCATTCCGGGATGGGAGAAAAACATGCTCTGATTTATCGTCATGGGCGGCACTAAGCGCTGGAAAGAGCCCCGGTGCCTCTGCCAAATAGCCTCAGGAAGGAACTTGTTTTGGTGGAAAATGTGTAGGTTCAAAAGTTGTTTTAGTCGTGTAACTGAAAACTCAGATTGGACAGGTAGTCTAGCTAGCTGTCTGGATTTACCCTGCAGAGATCTGAGGAGAAGTTAACCATAGTCCTCAGAAATCCACCGGAGCAATCCTGGAAGTGGAACGTCGTGGATATCCTGTATACTACTGCTCTGCTAACATGCTGCTCACGCTGCACCTCGCGTGTAGACACAATGTCAGTGTCACTGGACCTCCTTTCACATAACTGAGTGGTCTGTTTAAACCCCTGCAGCGTACTAGCTGTGATCCCTGCTATTTAGTAGTTATATACTAATCTGAAAACATGCCAGCCCTCAGCTCCACTTTTACTAATACAGTAGTAGTATTTTGAAAATTGGTCCGTAAGCTTAGTGATTTCTGCTTAAAACAAGACTATATAACTCTTGAAAGAAGTTCAGACACCGCCTACCAAGAGTCTGGGTCTGCCGAGGTTTCTTCCTAAAAGGGAGTTTTTCTTCGCCACTGTCGCAATAGCTACTGCTAATGCTTGCTCTTGTGGGAATTACTGTAATTGTTGGGGTTTTGGAATTTATAGAGTGTGGTATAAACCTACTCTATCTGTAAAGTGTCTCGAGATAACTCTGTTATGATTTGATACTATAAATAAAATTGAATTGAATTGAATAGAAATGAGAAGTTGATGTTAATAAGCTTAAAGCCCACCCGTACTCAATTCAATACACTTGTCTGGTAAGACCATGCTATTCTAGCTAATGTTAGCAAACTTTATAATATTGATATTTCTGTATAACAAACATTACTAACATTGAGTCATTTTACTACTTTTTTTCGACTCTTCTCTACTTGTGCTACTGTTAGCATATGTTAGCATGCTATAGATAAACATTTCACTGGTTGTCTATGGTTCTCAGTCATCCAGGCCATGGTAGTTCTCTGTGATAAGCAAAGGCAACTGGACTTGCCCGAAATTCTTTCTTTCTTTCAAGAATTTTTAGCACGTCTAGTTGCCCTGCTTATGACAGAGAATTTCAGTGGTTCATCACAAAATTTAAACAGGAAGTAAACACACCAATTTGTTGATTTCCATTTGTGGTCATTGTGGACGCTGTCCAGCAAATGTTACATAGCCTGACTTTAAAGGTTTAATATCCTGTTTATCAACCCCACGTAAGCCGCCTTATATGGCTATGCTTAATATCTCATGTGTCAGTTAACAGTCATTATAAGCCAAAACTTTCCTTAAATGTACATGTAGACTCAAACTTTGTGCTTCTTAACTGCCAGAGCAGAACAGAGCAGCCAAGCTAAAGTTATGCAAAAGATATTTTAACGAGACACTGTTTTTACACAGCTACAAATCACTGATCAAACCCAGGAAAACATGTCACTTTATTAAAGCTGATGCCAAAAGTTGAGTGTGTGTGCATTTGTGTGAATGAATATGAAAGCTATGAGATCACGATTAAGCACTCTGCAGAGATAAAGAATACGACCTGGGACTTTTCTCCATTACACTAGTGTTTATTTCTTGACTTGTCCAGCTGTAGAGTCCGGATTGTTTGAGGAGATCAAGATCTTTCTTGGCACCATTTCTCCAATCTGTCAGTCAAGGGCCCTCACCAAAGAGGCCCACGGAACTTGTTAATGCCATGATAACCTCTAACTCTGGATGTGATCTGAGACCTCCCGTGGATACCTATGCATTCAAGTGTGAGGCCAAACAATGGTCATTGGAAGTGGTGCTGACAGCCTCCTGCTGCGCTGCCTGGCCAAGGGACTGCGATTTGCATTTGAGTTTTTTTTTTTTTTTTTATCATTCTTCTAATTTATACTTCTAAGTGACTTGGTTTGTATTTATTCTCAGTGCCACAAGGGATTTGTTGGATTTATTTGAATTTTCCTTATTCAAATTATTTTAGGAAACAATCCAGAAATGATTTTTATCTGGTTTGGAGGAACGGAAGAGGCACTCTTCAGGAAATTATGAGATCTAATCATAAGAACAAAATCCCTAAAACCATGTCATCCCCATCCATCCCAGAGAACATTTTGGTTCATGGTTTTAGTTTTCATCGGTCTCGTCCAAGTGCCTGAGTCTCTGCCAACCCAGCACGATATGGAATACGTGCGGTTTTCCCTCGGCGGTTGGCTCCTATGATAAACTTTGTCTGTCTTTGATTAAATCTGTTTTATCCCACTGAATCAATGTTATTGGCAAAGGCCGTCCTGCTTGCTTTTATTCAGGGCTCGTAGCCATCTCTGTTCCACATGTATCATTTATTTTCATAGGTTGCTATATCGCAATACTGTGAGAGAAAGTTTAGCGTTTAGCTGAGCTTTTTGTTCTTAAACAGAAAGCTTATCTTGAACAATTTTGACATTTTCACTGAAAACAAATGAAACAGAACTCATTTGAGTTGTTCAATATGGATTTGTGGTAAGATTCCAAAACACATACCTGAATCCAGGCCTGGGAATCACAATCTAATTGTGTTACAGCAATAATACATAATTTATTTTTCACTCACAGTGAGAGATTACCTGGAAACACAAATCAAACCAACAGAATGGATATAAGTGGATATAAGGAGAAAAGCTGAACATATCTACAATAAGCAAAGCAGGATGTATGAATAGGTTAAACATGACTGTATTTTCTACATGAGTAAATGAAAGTGTAAGGATGTTATTTCCTTTTTCCTTTATTTTATGAATTCAATACTTTGTCTTGATCTTTGAGGAATGTGGCTTCATAAGACTTGTTTGTGTCATGTAGTTTTCTGGAGAAAAAGAGATTGAGAGACTAACTAATACCTGGAAACATCCTCGTATGAAACAAATGACACAGTCACTTGGAAAGGATTTTTTTTACAAGCAGTGTGTAGATTGTTTTGGAGCTAAACCATGTGTTTCATTCACTTTGCTAACTTGTTTCTGAAATGCCTGAGGTGCTTTCCCTGATAAAATCACCTCATAAAACTACATGGACAGTGTTTTTTTTTTAATTTATTTAAGTATTTTCAGATTTTATAATGGAAGGAGACACATTCTAAAAAATATCTGGAAATAAGTATTTCATTTTCGTGTATTCCACTGTTCTCATGTTTCATTCAATATTTTCATACTTTTATTTAGTACAGTCAAGGTTCAGTCACCGTTCATTCCACGAACACCATATTTATTATTTTATTTAAAAATTGAAAAAAGCCTTTATTGATTGAGGAGAGAGAGAGAGAGCAAAGGGCCGCTGGTCGGAATTGAACCCGCGGCTGCTGCGGCGAGCCCTGAGCCTCTGTACACGGGGCGCAGGCTCTACAACCCGGTCTCACGGCAGTTCGTGAAATGGTCACGTAATTTGATTTGTGTACACAAACATGTTTATCGTTTTAAACTAATGTATTTCAATGGGAAGCATCTTTCGTGATCACAGCACGATTCTCAATGAGAAGATGACGTAGCACTAAGAGCGACTACAGTAGTGAGTAGTATGAAAGCCCGAAAATCCAGGGCGGTTGGTTGGGGGGGTGGATGGGTCAAACAACACAGGACTTTCACCCAGGAGACCGGGGCTCGTGACTCGCGTGTCATGTTTCCTAAACCCAACCCGTCCCGCTGTATACAGCTATGCAATTGTTGGTATTAAAATAAACTTGTTGACCATCACGAAAAAAACGAGATAAACGTGTCTGTGTATTTGAATCAAATTAAATCACGTAACCATTTCACGAAACTGCCATGACACTGTGTTGCGCTCTACCAGGTGATCTACCCAGGTGCCCCGGAACATCATATTTTTAAGGGAAAAAAAACTACACAAGACAAGTTCTTTGGCTTGTAATCTGGTTAAATCAAATGTAGTGGGCTCGGCCAGGGTAAGTCTCTTGTGTACCTGCTCTTTGGGCCGCACAGTGCTAAGCAGCACCGACCATCCGGGTCATTTTTGGCTCCATGATGGCTTCATGCACCACTGAGCAACTCTCATAGGAATGAACAGGAAGGGCTTCTTCTCAAATGCTAATCCAGGTCTTTTTTAATGCATCCATGAGCTAAATGCTCACAGTGACAACGTTAGCATGCTGATTTTTAGCATATGTAATGTTTACCATGTTAGCATGCTAACTTTAGCTAATTAGCACTAAACACAGCATAGAGCTGAGGCTGATTGGGAATGCCAAACCAAAGCATTGGATGAATAAAAAAATTACTTTAGTAGAAATATACTTGATAATGGCACTACATACAACACTTTCTCAACACTTGAGGGACCACAGATGTTATTACAATCGTGGGCATCGTGAATGACTGAATGTCTGTACCACATTTCATGGCAATAAATCCAATATCTGACATTGCTATCACTAGAGCCAGGTAGCTAGTCGCTAGCATGGCTTAAAATCAAAACCTTGAAAACAAAACTGGAGCCAATCCCAGTTCCCAACATTAGGCTACCAGTCCCCAGTCAATCCAGGGCTGACACATAGACACAGTAACACCTACGGGACATTTAGTTGCCAATTAAGAGAATTAGTGCCAATACTGCGTTACGTTTTCTTCTGCATTACAATTAAGAAACTCATTACCAAACAATTATGTCTCCGTTGCCCCCCATGAATAAATCGTCCTCAGTCACCCCCTGCTCTGCTCAGAAAGTTGAATGAGTTCCAAATCCTGACAACCAACACAAGATGACCACTCTGTGTTCCCCTCTCTCAGTGATGCTGATGGTCTGTGAAAAAAGAAGGCATTTTTTCCCCACTTCACTTCTGGATGACTGAGTAATTTCCTCCCTGGGATCCACCTCACTGAGATGAAATGCATGTAGAGAGTGGAGTTAGTGGGGGGGAGGAGAGCCTGGAATGCCTGGGGTGCATTTTTCCCCTAAATGAAAAGCAGGTGACTGTTCATTGTAAGGACATTTGGTTAGTGGGAATCGGAGAGCGGATGAAAAGGGAGGAAGGAAAGGTTGAAAAAAAATAAGGAAGCTTTCTTTTTTTCTGGAATGTAGCTGTGAATTGTTGTGCCCGTTGCACTTGTTCTGTAGTGGGCTGCTTACAATTAGGGGATTCACAGACACTTCCTCCTTCAACTGAATGCATTGGGACTTGCCATTCAAGAGAAGTTGGTTAAAAACCTTTCCCAAAACATTAAGCCACTAGTGTGATGCTCTAAGGATTTCTTTTTTTGTGACGGTCACTCTCACCTCTCAATCACACTGATGTTAACCCATAAAAATCATAACAATTTTGTTTGGGGTATAAGGAAATGAAATCTCTGGTAAACATGCAACTTGGATCTGGGAGTATTTTATTTAACCCTCCTGTTGTCCTCGGGTCTTAAATTTGACCCGTTTTCAAAATTTCCACATCAGAAATTTGGGTCTCTTTCAACCAAATTGCCCCAAAAATAACACGGATGGTTACATACAACGCTCATCGCAGGTCAAATTCAGTTCACTACTTTCATTGAATTTTGGGTGTTTTATTCAATTTTTTATTCAATTTTTTATAGCATTTGAAAACACTATGAATTCTCTAGCTTTCTAAACAGTATCCTGACTAAACTGTGACAGTCTGTGATTATCCACTAAATTGTAACTATTTGTCAAAATAGTTCATAATTTCTGATTTTTTTAACTCAAAAATGAGGTATAAAAAAAGTAAAACTATCAGTAATAAGTTGATGTTAGTGGTGACTCCGGTGGTAGTGGAAAAAAACGCGCAAACAAAAAGGAATCTTAAAAAAAAAAAAAAAAATCGCCAGAAACATTTAATAAAAAAGCGTCCAAAAAGGGTTGATTTTCATTTTTTCCCTGGGAGTACAACAAGTTGCATGGTGAACGGGATGACAACACGAGGGTCAAATGTGAAGTTCAATAATAGTTATACTTGCGTTCTTTTTTCTTTTTTTCTTTAGTTATTTAATGCCAATTGTTGGAGGTGCCTAAAGCCTAAGATTTTCATTGCCAACAACTACTTCTGTTATTGTTATGCACATGACTAATAAAGAACCTTCAATTAACAAATTGAATGCTATGTATAAGAATCAGGAACAATACCAATAAAAACAACATTTAGACTTGCACAGATACTAGCTAGGCCTAATTAGTTACAGATGGAGTAAATATGGGGATCAGCAGAAAATAGTGTGTGTGTTTGTTTGTGTTTGTTGAAACAAAGCCTTCTGGGGCCTGTTTCACAAAAGCAGAATATCTAAATCCAGGATAACTGATAAAGCGAGGCTTGACCTAGTCTAATCTGTGCATCCTGGCTTGGTGCGTTTCACGGCCAAGCCAGGCTGAGGAGGAGCGACTAGGTCGAGCCGGGCTGAAGTAATTCAGATAGATGCCGTCCACGGCTTTCCTCAAAAACCGCGGTCGATCACAGATTTACTGATGCAAAAGGGAGAATAATTGTACATACTTTATACAGAGTGAGCAGCAGCTTCTTGTGGAAGTATGATACGGAAACACATGATTTGTATAAAAGAAAAAGAAACACGGCTGTAAGAAAAGCGAGAAAAGGAGCAGAGATCACGACACGAATGCAGCCTAAACATAACTAACCACTGCTCTGAATTGAAACCGCCATAATCATACTATTCAAGGATTAGGCTACTAATCATTTTCACAAATTAACAGTTGTATCTTTGCTTGAAATTTACCATCAAGATCAATTTTCTACAGCTAAAATATGATGTAAATATCTCTTTCATCTTCCTCTCCTTTTCTTTTGCATTTGATTTTGCTTATTATTTTTTTTTAAAAAAAAATATTAATAACATCAATTAAATTATTCTTACAACATTATTAAATAACAATATATTCAAATATTTAACCTTATATTATGTGTAAAAATAATAAATTTAAAATAATTTTATTAATTTTTTTATCTTCATTTAAATTATTAGTTTTAATAACTTTATAACAACATAAAACATAATTAAATATTAATTAAATTATTAATATATAATATAAATAAATTTTATAATATGTATTATTTCAATAGAGATATAAATCGTAACCCTTATCTGGTTTTGTGAAACAGGCCCCTGGTGAATCCGTCTTTTGTTGTTTAAGCTTGTGTTTACCACACACTCATAACTCTATGTTGCCTTTTCCTGTGGGTGGTGGGATGAATAATTCAATTCCTTTTATTGTATAGTAAATGCCTCATAGGTTTTTACTTCACATGCATTTGACTCCTGCGGGGTGAGGTAAACATTTTTCTACCTGTGCTGTGTGTTCCTTTGTGTTAGGGGTGGGAGATATGGACAAAAATGAATATCTCGATATTTTTTTTTCAATATCTCGATATCGATATTCAGACGATATTTTTGAAATCCTTCTAGAAGTTAAAAGAAGCCCTGTTCGGAGGCTATTTCGGTGGTTCTCTTGGGAAAATGTACAAGCAAGATGAAATCATAACAATAAACAAAGGGCTCTGTTTTGTAACATATTGCACACAACCATGTCCTTATTGGAAGCAGTCCTGGAGCTGGGACAGGGCCGGGTCAGACTAGGTTCTGATAGTCCTTCTACTTGGCTGTATAGTCCTTCTGACCGGGATTTATGCTGGGATCAGGAGTTGGATGTGATCTGACTGGCCCAGGTGAGGGAGAGGAGCAGTTCTGTGTGCTTTTTTGATGTTAGAGTATACATGGTCTAATGTGTTCTTCCCTCTAGTAGCACAATCTACATGCTGGGAGAAAGTTGGAGGGGAACAGACTTTAAGGACGCCTTGTTAAAGTCCCCTGTATCCCGTATCCAGGTGATCGCGCTGCAGTTTGTTCACTATGGTTAGCAGTGAACCAAACTTGTGCTAACGTTGGCATTGGGGGCTATGTAGACGGCAGTGTGCTGTTTTCATAGTAAATAAAATGGTCAGTATATTACCGACAGGGCTCCAGGTCAGGTGAGCCGTGCTGGGCAACGATCCTGCAGTTGGTACTCCATTCATTCTGCACAAAAATGCAGTCCTCCGCCTCTGGTCGTGCCGGAGTTATTTTCTCATTCTGCCGGTAGATAGCTAGCTCGGCGTGCTAGCGCCGACAACAACCTGGAGGGCTCCGTCAGGCTATGTCCTCCGGGATGTTAGGAGCCGCCTGGAAGGCTCTCGTAACGGCTGTGTTGTATCGTGGTCCTGTATTGATTAGTTCAGTATGGCTGTACGTACTTGTATAAATATACACCGACAGGAGAGCCGCTGCACAATCGCGCGCCGCCATCTTTGTTGACATGAACGTCATAGCACACAGGTAAGAACTAGTAGCAGCTTACTCTCTTGCGGGACGATCGTGATTTTGTACAAAAAATACAGTCAAACAAACCCCTACAGTATTAAATTCGCTACATATAATTGTTTAGAAGGTTATAGTGTGCGTTATTCGTTTTCTCTTTAACTTCTTTCAGCTCTTTTCAAGTTTAGGGGGTCGGATTGTGCAAATTATGAAATATTCGATATCCCAATTTTGCATATCGTCCAGACAACAATTTGGATATTATCGTCTAAACGATATATCGCCCACCTCTACTTTGTGTTGGTGCTTCTTTCTGCTATATATAGTATGTACATTAGAGCTCGGACGATTTTTAAGGCCGATATCATTACAAATATTTTGTGATTTAAATATCCGATATTCCAATATATCGGCTGATATGTATTTAAATAATAAATAAATCCAGAAACGCGTAACAGAACATAAACAGAATTCCCTAACATTAGTTATTTGTAGTTATTTATGAGTCCTCACTAAAATAATATGATAATTCAGTTCAAAAGTAAATTTAAAAGTTAGTTTTATTGTCACAACAGAATAGAGGAACATCAAAATATATTTAAGTTCTGGTAAATAAAATTTATAAAAAAACAAACTTAAGATATGAAACTTAAAGTCCTTTGAACAAAAACACAACAACGCAACACTCGTAACATGGTTGAAGGGTGTTTCGTCCGTTTTTATTTAATTTTTTAAATATTTAAATGCAGATACCGATAGTTTGGAAAATGCCTAATATCGCCCGATAATCTCGGCCCACCGATGTATCGGTCGGGCTTTAATGTACATTTACACTGGAGTCCGAATTATTTGCTGGAGGAGTGACATTTATCTAGTGCTGAAGGCACAGAGTGAAACATATGCAGGGTCATAGTGACATTTAATAAGCACATGAATTATGTCCAGGAGAGCAATCGCTTTCTGATTTCATTTTTATGAGTTATAAAAATGAAATGAAGACCTGAGTGAGTGGAGTCACCATTTGACAGTCACCCGTGTCTTATCTTATTAGATAGGGGTGGCGCTACACCGATTTAACACACGGGGTTCAGGATTATACTCCTGGGAAAAACAGTGTCTTCTGTGGTTCTTGAGGAGCTTCACAAAGTTGTAATAGTAACCCTGATGACATCATCAGGGTTATCTGTGATGGGGCTTGTCTTGGCAAGTTTAGTTTTTTGCTCATTTTTCCACCCTAGACAAAAGAGCTGAAACGGGCGCGGTGTTGGTTGTATTTTTTTTTTGGGTGGCTTTTATGGGCTTTAATTGACAGGACAGCTTGAAGACAGGAAGGAGGAGAGAGAGCGGGGACAACATGCAGCAAAGGGCTGCGGGGCGGATTCGAACCCACAGCCGCTGCCAAGGACTCCGCCTACATGGGGCGCACACTCTACTGGGTGAGCTAGAGGTCGCCCCAAATTAGTTGTATATTCTGCCCTCTCTGTTAAAGCTTTTAAGCTCCATGTAGGCTAGCTATAGAAACATAGCAAGAACGACGAAAGGGCTGGCCGATATGCATCATGTGCATTAGCTGTTGTCTCAGACCAACGTACAGCGCTGTTTGTTGTCTGTCGGTGCCGAAATTGAATGGAGGCGATCGAAAATGGTGGTATGCGGTTTAAAAAAAAAAAAGGTTCTTTAAGGACAACGGTGGATCTAATTAAAGACGCTACTGAGTTGCATTATGATACTTGTAGGATCCCAGTGTTTTTGGGACTTGACCCCCACTGTGGACCAAAGGTCAGGATATCTCAGCCTACGCTGCTTTGATTTTCCTCATTCTTTTTAAAAAAACAATCTCTCTTGCGAGTCAACAACTTTATGTAAGCATGATACTAAATCAACTAGAGAAGCCCTTAGAATTTGTACAGACAGCGAATAAACTTTGCAAGCAGATGTATTTCAACACTAAATGCAAAGCAGCAGTGACCTGCCAGCATTTGGCCGTACCAGTTTCAGTCTGTCTCCTACTGCATCCCCTTCACTGGGAGCCTTCCTGTCTCCTGCCAGCTGTGTGTCTCTGTGTGTGTGTGTGTGTGTCGTGGAATCGTGGAATGTTTTGACATAGCCGCTCCTGTAACTGGATCATGCATCATCAAACGAGGCGCCGTGATTGCACACTGATCCCAACAAGGAATTCATTGATACGGAAAGGAAGGAGAATTATTACTTAAAAAATGTCATAAAAAACATGTCCGAGCACTCAAGGTTGGTTACAAAAAGTGATAAAAGGCCTTTCGTTAACACGGCAGGACATTACAAAATACACCAACGCGTATCGGCTTGAGCCTTCCCCAGGGATTTTAGTTTTGTACCTAATTCCCTCCCATTAGCACCGGTGGTTTAAAAGATTCCAAAAGCGCTCCTGACACTTTTTTCTTTTACAGATAAGGCTTTCATTGGTTTCCTTGTTAGTTCAAAGTGACAACTTCTCTGCGTCTTTCCCATGCACCTTCACTCCAGAGGCTGTTCGGGGTCTTTATAGTCTCATGACAACACAAGGGGAGAGAGGGAGGGAGAGAGAGGGAGGATGTGAGAGGGAGTGGAGGTTCTGGGAAAAGGTGGATGAACAGGAGAAGTGGAGGATGAGTTGGATTTTCAGCTGGAGTTGGGGAGCGTCTTGAGTAGAGGAGGGCAGGGTGTGGAGGGAAGAGGTCAGGCCGAGGGGAAGCAGAGATGTGGATATAGGTCAAAGGTCATGTTGGCCCTTGCTAGCTCCTGTTTAGCTGAGAAAGATGAAGAATAGCTGCCTTGTGAGGAGGGAACAGAACATGCCCAGTGGGAAGAGTGGGACAGAGCAGGAGAAGAGGGGTGTATTGGGAAGTCTTCTTGGGATACATGAGTGTGTATGCAAGTAAAAACTCATTTTGAGAATTCATGTTTCCCAAGAAGACTTCCCGAAATACAAATTGTAGGACAAAACAGGAGAAGAGAGGTGTCTTGTAGAGCTGGGCGATATGAAGAAAATCAAATATCAAGATATTTTTGACCAAATAATGTTGAGTAATGTGGATATAATGACTAAGTGGGTAAACGCTAGAGCAGTCTGGTAAGTTCAAAGACGACATCACTTTACTGTAATGCAGCCTTTAAAACCAGGAAAAGACAACACTCATGTCCTATTACGATATCCAAAATCTAAGACGATATCTAGTCTCATATCACGATATCGATACATTGCCCAGCCCTAGAGTCTTGTGTCTTGGGAAGTCTTCTTGGGGAAACATGAATTCTCAAAATGAGTTGTTACTCGCTTACACACTCATTTAGGTCAGTATTCCACATACACACACACACACACACACACACACACACACACACACACACACACACACACACACACACACACACACACACACACAGTAACAGATGGAGACATGTGGTGGTCACCCCAGTGTGTCTTGTTAAAATGTCCACCCATGCATATGGTGTCCCATATGAGAGACGGCATCATGCTAACTCGCTGATTAACCCAGTTGACTGGAGAGGTCTCATTTAGTCTTCTGGCTCCATCAGGATGAACAATAGCCTCTGACTGATGATGGTGGGGGGGAGGGGGGGGGGGTCATGTAGTGCTGGCCTGTGTGTACGTGTTTATGCTTTTCATTGACTTCATTCAGACTGTAGGAAATCACTGCGACACCGGAAGGGAGGCCAGACTGCTTGTGCATGTCTGTCTCATCTGTTACTAGGGGCTTGTGTGTCTGTCTGCCCATTTGCCCAACTGTCAGGGTCATTGCCTGCCTGTCTCTTACCTCCTTACACTACAGCTAAAAGTGTCTCCGCTCTGACTTGCATCGGATGTTTGGGCTCCGAGTGATAATTTATTTAATAATTTATTTATTGTAATAATTACACTGAGTGGTGTGAGGATCACTTTCTGAGACCCATTGCAAGACAAAGTTATGTTTGAATTGTGTCTACAAATGCATTTCCTTCCTTTTACAACATTTCAACAAGTCGTCCAAACCATACGCCAATATCGGGCATTTATTCCTACCTACTAATACTTACCCACAGGCGAAGCTTACAATTAGCCCTAGAGGTGGCAGGAATTATTGACCTACTAACTGTCAAAACTAGCTGCGCCACATTGGGCACTATAATTAAAAATTTAATTCTCCTTTTCCAAAAAAGTACTTTTAGGGCGTTTTCAACAGTATAATTAAAGCAAATAAAGGAAATTTAAAGTATATGTGTGTGTGTGTGTGTGTGTATATGTGTATGTATATTTATACAGTGCCTTGCGAAAGTATTCGGCCCCCTTGAACTTTTCGACCTTTTGTCACATTTCAGGCCTCAAACATAAAGATATAAAACTGTAATTTTTTGTGAAGAATCAACAACAAGTGGGACACAATCATGAAGTGGAACGAAATTTATTGGATATTTCAAACCTTTTAAACAAATAAAAAACTGAAATATTGGGCGTGCAAAATTATTCAGCCCCCTTAAGTTAATACTTTGTAGCGCCACCTTTTGCTGCGATTACAGCTGTAAGTTGCTTGGGGTATGTCTCTATCAGTTTTGCACATCGAGAGACTGACATTTTTGCCCATTCCTCCTTGCAAAACAGCTCGAGCTCAGTGAGGTTGGATGGAGAGCGTTTGTGAACAGCCGTTTTCAGTTCTTTCCACAGATTCTCGATTGGATTCAGGTCTGGACTTTGACTTGGCCATTCTAACACCTGGATATGTTTATTTGTGAACCATTCCATTGTAGATTTTGCTTTATGTTTTGGATCATTGTCTTGTTGGAAGACAAATCTCCGTCCCAGTCTCAGGTCTTTTGCAGACTCCATCAGGTTTTCTTCCAGAATGGTCCTGTATTTGGCTCCATCCATCTTCCCATCAATTTTAACCATCTTCCCTGTCCCTGCTGAAGAAAAGCAGGCCCAAACCATGATGCTGCCACCACCATGTTTGACAGTGGGGATGGTGTGTTCAGGGTGATGAGCTGTGTTGCTTTTACGCCAAACATAACGTTTTGCATTGTTGCCAAAAAGTTCGATTTTGGTTTCATCTGACCACAGCACCTTCTTCCACATGTTTGGTGTGTCTCCCAGGTGGCTTTTGGCAAACTTTAAACGACACTTTTTATGGATATCTTTAAGAAATGGCTTTCTTCTTGCCACTCTTCCATAAAGGCCAGATTTGTGCAGTATACGACTGATTGTTGTCCTATGGACAGAGTCTCCCACCTCAGCTGTAGATCTCTGCAGTTCATCCAGAGTGATCATGGGGCTCTCTTGGCTGCATCTCTGATCAGTCTTCTCATTGTATGAGCTGAAAGTTTAGAGGGGACGGGGTCTTCGTAGATTTGTAGTGGTCTGATACTCCTTCCATTTCAATATTATCGCTTGCACAGTGCTCCTTGGGATGTTTAAAGCTTGGGAAATCTTTTTGTATCCCAATCCGGCTTTAAACTTCTCCACAACAGTATCTCGGACCTGCCTGGTGTGTTCCTTGTTCTTCATGATGCTCTCGCGCTTTACACAGACCTCTGAGACTATCACAGAGCAGGTGCATTTATACGGAGACTTGATTACACACAGCTGGATTCTATTTATCATCATTAGTCATTTAGGTCAACATTGGATCATTCAGAGATCCTCACTGAACTTCTGGAGAGAGTTTGCTGCACTGAAAGTAAAGGGGCTGAATAATTTTGCACCCCCCACTTTTTCAGTTTTTATTTGTTAAAAAGTTTGAAATAGCCAATGAATTTCGTTCCACTTCATAATTGGGACCCACTTGTTGTTGATTCTTCACAAAAAATTACAGTTTTATATCTTTATGTTTGAGGCCTGAAATGTGGCAAAAGGTCGAAACGTTCAAGGGGGCCGAATACTTTCGCAAGGCACTGTATATATATATATATTATATATATATATTTATTTTTTTTAAATCCTGCATTGTCACAGTTTTCACTCCTTCTGTGAAATCTCAACATCTACTGGATGGATTGGCACACAGTTTGGCACGGCCATTCATGGTTCCCAGATGATGTATCTTGTTGATGATCCCCTGACTTTTCCTCTCGTGCCACCATGACATTGTCTTCGTGGTTCAGAGGGAATTCAGTCGAATCGTCCGGACCGTTGTCGGCTGCCGTAGATTGCCGTGACATTTGGTACACACATCATCCATCGTCGTCCTCGGGATGAATTTTAATAACTTTGGGTGACCCCTCCTTAGCTTTTCCTCTAGCGCTATCATCAGGTCAAAATGTTCATTTATCCAATTCTTTTGGTTCATGATCACCAACCTGCAAAATGAATGACATTCCCATCAGCCTCAGCTGTGCTAATTAACAAATATTAGCATGCTAATATGCAAAACTCCATTGCCTAGGTGGCCAGTAAAGTCATTGGCCTGCCTCTAAAGATATTTTTGTAAATTACATGGAAATTAAAATCCATAGCGAATCCAGACGGACATCCTCTGCTCTGATCAGTGATACAGTTTTTTCCAAATATTAGGATGCAACAGTTTTTCAGTTTTTTTTTTTTAAACGTAGTAAACACACTTAATTCAAATATACCATAAACTGCTTCTCGCTCACACATTGATTGTTTATTGTATTTTGTATTGTGTGTATGGCATTCACACTTTTAATGCCTTCTACTGTCTTTTTAGGCTGCCTTGGTAAAAAGATTGTCCTCTTGTGGGACACTAAAGAGCTAAACTTAACCGACTGAACTTAGTAAAAATCAAACGGAACCAAAAATAATACATATTGTTTGGAAAATTTAGTGAAAAGTAAATCTATACCAATGTAATTCAAGTAAATGAGACAAAAAAACTGCGCATGTGAGTAACTGTGCATGTGCACTGAACAGATGAAAACATGGTTCTACAGTATGTGTATATGAGGTAATGCATGAAGTGCTGAAAGTGAATTTCAGTGTAATCAGAGGTGAAATCAGAGTGTGTGTTTGTCGACATAAGTCTCCACATGAGTCATACTTTCGAAGCAGTTGAGGTAATAGTTTTGAGTTCTAAACTTGAGGAGAAAAACAGCCTCTTGGTTACCTTATTGAGCTGGAATGTCTGTCGCAAAGCAGAGTCTGGAAGGATTTATCTCCATACTATAACATTACCTAACACATGAAGCCGAAGCTGCTCAGCATCAACACAATAACCATTTTATATTTCCATTATGATATGAACATTACTATCTCAAATTTGACTAATACCAATTTTCCAGATGTCTTTTAAAAGTTTGATTACTTGACTAATGTTAATGATAACCACGCATTTCATTTCTCAACTATTAGTTTCATATAAGAAGGAGGTGCGTTTTTCACATCATTGGTCACCAATGGTTTTTACCAGCCACAGCTATGCTGGTATGGTTTTCACCGTGTGTGTGTGTGTGTGTGTGGTCAGATTTTGTCGCTGCAATAGTGTCACAACAGTGCAAGATGCAGTCACTAAACTATCACGGGTGTGTAGTCTCTAGTTATTTTTGCTATGAATTATGTGTTGCTGGAAAATTCGGATGTCTTTACAGTTTAAGGACAGACAAACCGAGGGGGATTTATTTGCATGTATTTCTCTCTCTTCAGATCGTGTGTCTTCTCATGTTTAATGTCCTGTACATTTGAACCCCAAGAACACAGCGTGTAGTTAGTTGCAAGAATGGTTATCAGACAGTGTGATATTGGGTCTTTTTCTCTGTCTGTCTGTGCCAGTCGCTCATCTTTCGTTTCCTGTCTGCTTGTCTGGTTGTTTTCCTGCCTGTCTTTACTTCGGCAGAGTATCCTGACATCCAGGTCAAGTGTGCCAGAACATCTAAAGAAACTGGAATTTGTTGCTCTGCTTGACATTTTAATCCATAGTTCCAGCTGTGTTTTAGATCAGTTTAGATTAGTTTAAGCTGTAAACAGCTGTATGTTTCACACTTCTTCTTAAACCTGTGTGTCATTTTGCTGGAGCAGGTAAAGCATTAAAGCTACACTAAAATTAACACTGGATTAATTAATGGATGGTTGGTTGGTTTTCCAGCTCTCTTCAACCTCAACCCCATTTATAGTTGTAGCCGTTTTCACGTAGGAAAATCTCTGATAAACTTATGCACTACCTCAGCACGAGGCGAAAGACAGACAAAGTAAGGGCCAGCTGGTGGCCATAGTAGAGAATTTAGCAGCTAAAGAGCCAGATATTTCCCTCAGGAGTTGGTGGAGACCAAAGCAGAGCTAATAAGAGAGTGAATATTGGACTTACATTCCTATGTTGGCCAAAAACACAACGCTAAATGAATGCTAATGTTGGTCTGTGTGCTGGATGTCTCAATACATGAAGACATTTACCATCTCAACTTTATGAAGTGATAATGTGTCAGTGTTATGTTTTCAGCTTGTTCTGCTGGCCCCAAGTGGCCAAAACAATGTTGTAGCTTTAAGTTGAGAGTAATATTGCTGAGGCTGTCAAGATTGGACGTTTGGTCTAAAATGTCAAGAGTAGAGGTCGGAGCTAAAGTACAGCTAAGGTAGGGCAATTCAGCACCTCCTTTGAAGGTTCCTAGAATTCCTGTGAAATTAAAAATGACTGGGCAAAAATGCCTCTGATTAGGAGAAACTCTGCAGCCAGCTGTAGACGGGCCCAACCCAAACACACACCACTGTGTTGATAAATATAATACACAACCCAGCATTTTGAAAAGATGCTGGTTGGAAATATTTCATATTTAATTATATATATATAGATAGATATAGAGAGATTGCTGGGCATGTGTCTTTGCACGTCTGTTTTGATGTAAAAGTTTGTTCAAATGTGTTTGTGTGTGTGAGCACATTTCTTTGCACGAGAGTGCCTGGTTTGCCTGTGCGTGCTAATGAGTGTGAGGCAGGAGATTATGCGTGCGTCTCTAAGGGAACGGGAGTCTGTTCCCAGGAGCTGCAGTGCCTGTGCTGAGGGGGGTATGTGTACACCCTGACCCCAGCTTTCGGGGGTCCTAGTTGCCTGTCTGAAACCATTTCCTTCCTTTGTGGCCTATTTGAGAGCCCCAAGTGTGACGGCAATATGAAGGAACGAGGCCATTTGCATGGGTCCCGCAACACGTTGAAACAGAAAATAATCAGCGAGGGCCACATCTCTGAATGTACTAGCAGGGTTGCCTTTAACTCTTTAATTCTGTGTTCCCCACCCCCATACCTCTCCCCGTCAGCCATATCTCCCCAAGCGACTCCCCATACACTCCAGCCATCCCCCAAACAATAAACAAACTCTGAGCGTCGCGTGCATTGCTAATGATGGGAAACAATTAAGGGCTCACAAAAGGGAGCGTCCTGCTATATTGCTCTGTGCCGTATTTACATAGTATTTTGAGGTTAAATGACTGGAGCATGGATTTCTGGTGTAGGGCAAGAGGACTAAAATAGACAGGCCTGCTGAAGAAATCTTTCTTTTGTTTGGCTTTGTAAAGAAGGATGTGTTGGACAACTAACCACTCCACTGATATTGGGAATTAAACCCTTAAAGTAGAGGGAATTCCAATTTGAGTATCCCCATGCACAATATACCCCTCGCACCTTATTTCACCCATTCTACCCCAGAAATAAGAGAATGACAAATGTGCAAGCAAGACAAGTGGGATACCAGTGGATGACTGGACAACCCCCACCTACTGGATAAGCTCTGGCGGGTGAATAGGTAGAGGCTGGGAGAGTTTGAGAAGGCTCAGGAGGCTGCTGAATAGACTCCTAGATTGAGACATTCTTCCTCTTTAACACAGAAGTGTATAGGTGTGTGTGTGTGTGTGTGTGTGTGTGTGTGTGTGTGTGTGTGTGTGTGTGTGTGTGTAAAAGCATAACAGTAGTAACATAGTAGTAGTAACATAGAGTTAGGTTTTGAGCCCTTACAGACATGGAATACGAAACATTGCTGGCTTCATCTGTTAAAAGTGTGGGTGTTCGTTATGTAATGTTCCTTAGTGGTGAGGAAGTATTCCGATCCTTTACTTATGTAAAAGTACTAATACCACACTGTAAAAAATACTTTTACACAAGGCCTGCATTCAAAATGTCACTTAAGTAAAAGAATGCAAGTATAATCAGGAAAATGTACTCAAACGTAAAAGTACCCAGAGCAGAAAAATGTCCCCTGTGACATTAGATCATTATAATTTATGCATTCCGTCAGGATGTTACTGTTTTAGTTTGTTGAGCTGGAGCTCATTTTATGATGTCTGACAGTAAACAAGCATAGGCTAATATGTCGGGACTCATTTTTAATTGCTATTTTTTCTCCTGCTGTTTGAAAAGCATTTTGCTGGATTATTATTTTTTTTTATCCATGCAGCCGGTATCTCTTTAGTTTTTATTTACAAAATCAACATTGTTTCATAAGGCACGAGTAATACAACAAAAGCATACTGTTAAATACTATTATGTGTTAATCACATCCAAAACAGATAGCATCATTGCAGACCAAAACTCCCATTCCTGTGGACTTAATGACTGTTTTGGATGACGTGGTTAGAGACTTGACACTTTGACAAAAGCGTTTAAAGAGGGTGTTCCCCTAACACCTGCCTGCGGCTGGGTCATATTCATTCTGACAGTATTGACGCCTTTTATGTTGACAGTTGATTCCTGAAGAGTCTGGAAGTGAAACCAGAGGATTGTTTTTGGTCAAAATACAGCTTGTGCCTTGTCTCGTTCAAGAGGTATTGATTCCCACAAAGTGGTGTCATTTTGACAGAATAAAAGAGTAAAGATGAAGTCCCGCTTAAAACGCAGAAGTTGTGACTGACAGAAACACACTCACCCACAATTACTGCACACACTCAAAGTACCAATAAACCCACTTATCACCCCTTTCAAATCCCCTGAAATCCATATCCAGATTCCCAACCCAGCAGGTGCCAGCCGGAGCCTTGGCATGGCGGCGCCTTGAAAAACGCTGAGCATGGATGCCAGGCAGAGACCTCCAGCCCTCCCCAGAAAAGCCCCCTTGCCAACATGGCGCATCCTGCACAGCCATGGCCATTATTTAAGCCTAACTAGATTAGGCTAATCATGTTATGTAGTGGTAAGGCGTAGCCGGGAGATGGAATGAAGGCTCGGCTGTCCTGCTGTTGCCATGTGGCTCTGAAATACAAACACTGAACTCTCACATAGAGCTTGATAAACACCAGAGGTAATGTCTGCGTTTTTGCCCTCCAGATGAGCGCACGAATTGTGGAAAACCACCAATTTTGAGAATCTGTGATGTATTATATGCATTATTCAGGGCACCGTACTGCAGGATCTCAATGCTTTTCAAAGATTTTAGAAAGGTTTCTGTTAACTGAAATGCAATGAGAGTTTTCTTACACATCTTCTGCTTGCAAAAAGTCCACTTATTGTAGCTGACTTTTCTTTTAGCGCCTCCATGAGGTTGACAATTTTAGTTTTTCAGTGACGTGTCTCACCACTTTTGGTGGGCTTCCATGGTTCCCAGCTGGTGAATCATAATGACTTTAGTGATCATTTAACTTTTCCTCTAGCGCCATCATCGGGTCAAAACTCTAATCTGTCCATTGCTTTGGTTTTATGACCAAATACCTGCAAAACTAAAGACCCATCAGCCTCAGGCAGCTGTACTTTTTGTGAAGTGCTAACAAGCGAATGTTGGCATGCTAACACACTAAACTGAAGATGGTGAGCGTGGTAAACATTAAACCTGATAAACATCAGCCTGTTAGCATTGTGATTGTGAGCATGATAGCACGCTAATGTTAGTGTTTAGCTCCGAGTACAGCCTCACGGAGCAGCTAACATGGCTGTAGACTCTTAGTCTGGTTTTATAAGCGCCCTCATTGTGTCTGAAGTCCATTACAGTCGGCTGGGAACTTCTTAAAACATAGTCTAAACACTCTTGTAAGATAGATAAAGGTTTTCTACGAACAAATAAAGTAACCCAAGGATATGTTTTATTCTTCTCCTATTCGTTAGTTTGTCGATTTCAAAGAAGTGGATTCCCAAAGCAGTTAAAAGAGGCAATCCACAGATTTTACACATGGAGATCAGTTTGTTAGTAATGTTCAGTACTCACTCAGCTCGTAAAAACAGTTGTATAAAGTCTTCTTGAATGACATGGCACATACCCGTCAGGGAAGGTCCAATGAAAGACACTATTGAGTTGCATTATGGTAATTGTAGCTTGAGCCTTATTAGGGACTGTAAGTCAGGATACCTCTGCCTTTGCTGCATACATTTTTACCATTCTGTTTTTACAAGTTCCCCAATCCTACAGTGAAGAAATGCTGTTATTCCCTCTCTAAAGGAGCTGTGTTGGTGGGGGTATGTTTCGGGTACCGGTGAGACTATGAAATATGATCCAGGAAGTCCAGTTTGAGTAATGGATCCATGGGTTTGAAGGCTTATTCGATACCAAAACATAAAATACTAGGAGGAAAGATTTTACAACTCTTGCAAATTATAATGTTAACCATCATTTTACCTTTTGTCGTGAAAACATGACAAAATAATCTACCACTACTGTGCACCTGCACCTTTTCAATTGAAATTAAGTTCAAATGGAGTCGCATTGTGTTGAGGCCATATTTGATCCAAGTTCAACTACGACTCAGCATCTTTCTTTCTTTTTTTGAAAGATAATTTTTTGGGGCTTTTTTCCTTTTACTCGATAGGGACAGTGATATACAGGAAAGGGAGGAGAAAAAGGGGGGATGACACGCAGCAAAGGGCCGCAGGTCGGATTCGAACCCAGGCCCCTGCAAAGGACTCAGCCAACATGGGGGGGCGCAAGCTCTACTAGGTGAGATAGGGGTCGCCTCGACTCAGCATCTTTCTGATGAAGCCCAACATGTTGGCAACCCGCAATCTATCCATGTAGTGCTCATGTCTGTCTAAACATGGCCGCAGTTATTAATATGCATCCACCTCCAAAAGACGCTCAATCCTACAATTCTGCTAATGTAACTCCCTGTCTGTGTTGTTCTTACAGGACGGCTACATTGCACGCGTAACGTATGGAGAGCGGATGTTCCAAAGATATGCTTCCACTACTGTTCATTCAATGAAACTGGCTACACCGGCCACGAGAGCAGTGCGTAGTGGTGGAGATCTGGTCTACAAGCGTAAAAATAAGAAAAGTCTTCTGTTTATATACTTTAAGCGAGGTGTGTGCGGCCCTTTTACAAAAAGAAATGGTTCATCAAGTGTCTGCATGTCTAAATTAAACTACCGATATACAGGAAACGACTTAATGACTGTGAACGAGCGTATTGGCAGCTGGGTTTGAGAGTTTCTGTTTTTATTTCTTGTTTCCTGTCACCTGCATCATTTGAAAACAGCTGACGGCTGTGCTGATTCCAAAAAATGGAAGAAACAACAACAATCCGAAAGCAAAAGCTCACCGCCTCTGACGCACACAATCCTACGGTGCCATGTCATTTCTCCGACGCTCCATTGTTCCGACCTATCAATAACCCGAAAAATTCCCCTTGGTCCTACAGCCCACTAGTCCGACGTCCACCAGCGATATTGAGAATCCCACTATAGCGACGCCAAGACCCGCCCTTCAATAGCATTTATTGGCCAGGCGTCCATGCTTACGCAAGGTTACGTAACCCCATTTATAGAGGTCCTATCTCCTGACCAATCGGCTATCCTAACCTTAACCACTTGAGGTCAAATGCCTAACCCCAACCAATCAAGCTGCTTTGTAGGGCGGGGCTTGGCGTGGCCATAGTGGGGGACGTCGGACTAGTGGGCTGTAGGACCAAAGGGAATTTTTCGGGTTATTGAGAGGACGGAACAATGGAGCGTCGGAGAAATGGGCAGTCCCCCAATCCTACACCGTGTGTGTGCAGCAGGTGTAGCCAGTTCAAAGACACATTCCACCGCACATCCGCTCCGCTAACAGTCCGCATACATTACACGTTCAATGTAGCCAAAGCGTTAGACTTGATCAAATTCCTCCACAGAAGACGCCATAAAACTTCTTTCACAGGCTGAGTAGTACTCCACATCACCAGCAAACGTTATAGTTATGAGATGTCGAATATAACAACATGTTATGAATCGGATTCCTTCACATCTGGATCTGTATGAAGGTCTCGGTATGAAGGCTATGTAATAAATGGATCCTGCCCTGGCTGGAAATAATGCATCATAAGGCTTTCCTTTCTTTCTGCTAAGTCAGTTCCTTCTGCTAATGACAGAGGAGACAGTCAGTGAATTCAGGAGTGAGGAAAGTCCAACAGATACTCAGTCTGGTTTATCATTCAAGTGCTACGTCAGCACTGTGATTGCACACCCTCGGCCGCTTTTCCAACACGTTGCCTTTTAGGATTGATGAGAAGAGAAAAAAAGGTGTCATTAGTGGTTCTAAGTTACTGTGGCTGTTAGTCTGGGAATTCCTTCAGAACGGGAGCTGCTATACTTTCTTTGCAATGCTTTGTTATTCTACGGTCTCCCTGTATGAAAATTCCTGTGCGTAGTCCCCCAATATGCCAACCACATGGCCACTGTTAGCCATGTCCAGCACACACACACACACACACACACACACACACACACACACACACACACACACACACACACACACACACACACACACACACACACACACACACACACACACACACACTCTTAATGGAAGCCTTGTGGCTGGATGCTAAACTGGCACATCCTACCTAGAAAACACATCCAGTTTTTTTTCTCTTTAATTCCTGTATAGTACATATGTACATTAAGGACACTTAGGTTCATTAAAGACAGAAATGTTAGAAATATGTATGCATTGGAAGGCTTATGTTGCCCCTGTCTCTTCTGGTTCTTTATATTACTGTATAATCTTTAACCGTCACAGTCAAACAAGTAACCAAAATGGTTTTCATTTTCATTTCATTCATTGTGTTATATGTGTATATCTGTGTGGGAGGGGTTTTGTATCAAGCACTAATGGCCAGTTAATCTTTTATTCTATTCTTTGTCTCACTGATGCTGACTCTGTTAATTGGTTATTATGTAGGTTACGATAAATGCCATTTCACTGTATCTGGTTCAGTGTAAAACTATTGTGGCTAAGAACTTTTACAACATAATAACTATAATAATATACATTTGGTTGTCTGGCTTGTAGGGGGATTCATTGGACCGCTATATCCCATAGGGCTGAACCTCAAAGTAAAAATGGGGACCAGCTGAGCAAATACACTACAGAGATGATGTCACTTCTCCCCCATGGTCGGTCATTAGGGGGCAAATGGAAACGCGATGCAGGTTTCTCGTAAAGACACGGCAGGAAACAGTCAAATTTTCAAAGCTCGATTTTTCTGTTTGCTCTCTCCAGCAATGCTGAATGCCAAGTCTACAGAGCAGACAGGAAAAGGACTGGAGGCGGGTGATCTACAGTAGAGGAAAAACAGCAGGCTGCAGACAGACACACAGGGATGTTTAACTGTCAGGGAGTTTCTCCATAGAGTTGCATAACACACCTGCAAGAGGGGAAATGAGATGACAGGACAAAGGTTGGGCGTGGGTGGGAGGGAGAGGGTGAAAGAAAGAAGGGAAGGAAAGTTACAGAGATTAAGCTGTTTTTCTCTTTTTTTTTTTCTAGCTTTTGTTGTGCCAACCTAATCCCCTAAAACCTTACTTCCTGGGTGAACTTTAGAGGACCTTTTGCAGCCTTTGTAAGCATAGACCGCTGAAAGTTGTCACGATCTGGGACGAGGTGTCACGTCTGAGATGAATATGAGCATTGATGTATGTTTTATTTGTGTGACCAGGTTATTTTCACATACTGTATTGCAAATTAACTAAGAATGTGTTCTTTTTTTGTGAAACACCTGCAATTAAAAAAAAATAAGAAGAAGAGAGAAACAAAAATGGTTCAAAACGACTCCCCTCACCTGGACTCATTGAAGTCCTATCAGGTCACAACCCGTCAACACTAACATCCCACCTCTTTTTTTTTCTTCTTCTTTTCTTGTCGTCTTGGTCTCTGCAGCCGGAGGAGTTGGAGGCTCTTCATTCCCACACGTTCCGGGTGAAGACTTTCAAGAAGGCCAAGCACTGCAGCGTCTGTAAACTGACCATCAGCCAAGACGGACTCATCTGCCGAGGTCAGTCACCTGTCCTGGATCTCGGACTGAAGCAGCCCTTCTTGTTTTTGCTGACTTCTAGCGATTTAACTTCTTACACTGATGTTCTAATTTTTTATTTTATTTTTTTCCAACTTTATTTGCATATCTTCACAAATAACGTGATACAAAATATGTTGAACAATTTAGAAAGTATATAAATAAGGCAGTCATTTCCATTCAGTGAGCATTAGGGCCGGGTATCGGTCACAGATTTTACCGATACCAATTTTATAAAACAAAAAGAAATGACAAGCTGTAAGATGAGGTAGTATAAGGAGCGACAACGGTAGCGTATGAAAGACCAAAAATCTGTATAAGAAGGAAGTGGTCTTTTACCCAGGAGCCCGTGGTTCGTGTCGTGTTCTTGTGCCCCGTGTCACTGAAATGTACATTTTGTAACCCCACCCACAATCTTTTCCTGAATCTAACTGTCCCGCTCTTGTGCCTCACGACCCAGAGCATCGAAAAGTGACGCCAAGAGTCCTGACCCAGAGCGTCTAAATATGACGCCAATCTATCCATCTATTGATCTGTCTACAAATGTCTATCTATCCATCTATCCATTTATCCATCTATCCTTCTATCTATCTATCTATCTATCTATCCATCTATCCATCTATCTATCTATCTATCTATCTATATCTATCCATCTATCCATCTATCTATCTATCTATCTATCTATCTAGCTATCTATCTATCTATCTATCTATCATCTTGTTATCCATCTATTTATCTTTCTATCTATCCATCTATCTATCCATCCATCTATCATCTATTTACCTATCCATCCATCTATCCATCTATCTATCCATCTATCTATCTATCTATCTATCTATCTATCTATCTATCTATCTATCTATAAATATCTATCGATCTATCCATCCATTTATCTATCTATCTATCTATCTATCTATCCATCTATCTATCTATCTATCTATATATCTATCTATCTATCTATCTATCTATCTATCCATCTATCTATCTATCTATCTATCTATCTATCTATCTATCTATCTATCTATCTATCTATCTATCAGCTCTAACTTGCTGGGCCAACATAGGCCATATCTGTTACACCATCCATCAGTGGTCTGAATGAGGGTCATCTGAGGTTAGCCAGGGTCGTCTTAGTGTCAGGGTTTAGTCTGTGTAGTGACAGGAGGAAAAAGAAGCCTCAGGAAGGCTAAAGGTTAACAGCTTCTCCATTTCCGTAATGGTGTTTACTGAAGAGGCAATGTGGTTGACTGATGATGATGATGAGTGATTTGCATGGTTTGATTGATGCAATCAGCTTTAGTAACAGAATAGAGTTGGAAACATGTTTTTCTATTTGAAAAGAAAATTACGTTTTAGAGTGTGTTTGTTGCTTTATTTAATGGTGCTGTATGAATATCTTATGGCCAGTTCAAAAAATACTTTCTGTTGTTGTATTTAACGTAACCTTATAATGGTTCCAGTATCAAGCAGTATTTTGTGCTTCTATTGTTTGTTTGTTTTAGTCTATGCAGGTGCCAGTTGGGTGAGATTGTGAAACAACCAACAATTGCAGGAAACTAAATAAGATTCAATAATAGACTTTAATGTGGTCACCATTTTCCCAACAGTCTCCACGCAGTAAACCTCTCCCATCTGGTGCTCCATGTGGGTTAAAACAAAATCGACGAATAAATGACCCCGGTGTGCTCACCACATCATGTTGTAGTGGAAATGTCTGTTTTCAGACAGATAACGTCAAGTGAAACCATGCGGAAATGGCTGGATGTTTGGTTTGGCACACCACGGGGGGAATATTGAGCGGGTAGATGTTTGAAGGGCACTGCTTAGAAAAACAAGAGCATTCTCTGCACATCGGTATCTTTTTAAATTCTAAAGACTGTTTGACATAATGACATTTATTTCTTGTGCTGTGCTGTGTGCAGGCCCATTTTAATGCTAGGGAAGTGGTCAATTTGACAGCTGTCATGCTGTCAATGACCATTTGTATGGTTTTGTTTGCAGCCAATCACCGTAAGTGTTCTACGGTTTAATGCGACCTGTCACTGGCCCAAATAATATAAATATAGATACAGTTTTGTACAGTTATTTTAATACATATTTTAATAATTTGAACACTCGAATGCTTTTAATCACGTGGTTGGCATAGAATGAAGTAGAAATCCTAATTTCTCAGGTTGGTCCTTTTGCTCCACAATCACTGTTTCACATTCACACCTAAATGTTTCTCAGTGCACCCTCAGTCTGGTGTGGTGGCCACTGATCGGAGCATATGGAGTTTATGTGTCGTGCTCAAAGGCACCTTAGAGAAAGTAATGAAGGAGAGGCAAGCGTTTCCCTCGTTATTTATGCAGCCATTTCTCCTGCTGCTCCAGGGAATCAAACCAGCCTATTCATCCCAACCTTGCCTCTCTAACCTTTAGACCCCTTCAATGACCACAGGCCATTTTTTTCCGTCATTTTTCAGCGATGATGCAGAATGAAAATCGGAATTTAGCAGACTGTTGTTTCTGCCTGGGGTAGATATGTGTTAACAGTCTGAGTTTAATTTTCAAAAAATTCTGCGGCCGCAGATTCCCTGTTAATGACCAACACAGTATGTAGTTAGACATGGAATCTGCTGTTGCTTCAGTTAAAGGAACACGCCGACTTATTGGGAATTTAGCTTATTCACCGTAACCCCCAGAGTAAGACAAGTCGATACATACCCTTCTCATCTCAGTGCGTGCTGTAAAGCTGTCTGATGTCTCCAGCGGCATCAGGCCAGCACAGATCCTGCAGGTAACTGGTTCCAACAATCCTACTGCTCCGAATAAGTGACAAAATAACACCAACATGTTCCTATTTACATGTTGTGATTTGTAGAGTCACAGCGTGTACACAAAACAACGTAACATGAGACACAGCCATCTTCTAACAGTAAACAAACCGGGAACTATATACAAGCATATCACTCTACTGCGGAGTGATATGCTTGCAGCAAGCCTGTCTGAGAATATAGTTCCGGTTTGTTCGGTATGGCGAAATAACGTGACTTCAATGATCTAAATGGATAAAAGGAACATGTTGGCGATATTTTCTGACCGAAGCATATGATAGTTGGAACCAGTTACCTGAAGGATCTGTGGAGCTAAGAATGCTGGAGCCGTCAGATAGCGGTTATGCACGAGATGAGAAGGGGTTTATTCTGGGGTTATGGTGAATAAGCTAAATTGGCGATGTTAACTTCTTCCTTCCTGTGGCTACATGCCAATCTCAAGAAATTATAGGTTAATATCTTAATGACAGACAATGTGTTGTTACCATCTCTCGGAAAATACATTGAGCAATACATAAACAATACACCGAATACCGATGCAGCTGCATTGGGACGTCACGGTGCCTATCATTAGTACAGAGCTTGTGGTTTGAATCTCTGATTGTCTGGGAAAAGTGTAAAGTGACTGACTGCCACCGCCTGCTTCTTTATCTACTGCTGAAAGAAAGGCTTAGGGCCTATACAATGCGTGCAGTTCACCACCTGCATTTACTCTGTGATCTTACTGTGAGTCCAGATGTTGTTGTTGTTGTGTGTGCCATTAAATCTTGACATCGGCGTCTTTGTTTTATATTCTCAGTGTGCTGCAGACGGCATTTTGCAGAAGCTTATTTGTTGACTTTATCATTTTCAAATAGTACCCGTCCTTCAGCCTCTAAAGGAACGTGAACCTCACCAGTGTTCATGGCCAAAAACCTGATTAAATCAATCTGTTTAATTCATGGGAAATAAATCTTACTCTCCCATACTTACTAAATAGCAACATTTGAAAGAAAATAATCACTGCATTTTTAAAGTGGTGGGCAATTGACTAAAGTTGCCATTTCTTCTCGCCAAAAAAGGATTTGTTAAGTTTTTGGAATGAAAATGTTGTTTATATTTCGGTTAAGTTTCCATGAACTGCACAGGCTGTTGCTATCACTCTGTTCTGGATAAATAATGTTCAGTTGTGTGTGCAGACAGTCACTTAAATGTTCTCATAAAAACTGCACCTGGGACCATTATTTGTAGAACAGATTTATAGCGGAAATAAACCCTTATGACAAGGCTGCATTTAAGACTGTTCTGATTTCATTTACATCAGTTTGCTTCACGTCATGTCGTCTGGGTTTGGTCGTGTGTGTGTGTGTGTGTGTGTGTGTGTGTGTGTGTGTGTGACAGATTTATGAGGACAACACAAAGTAAACAGCAGACGTCTAAAGCAGACATCAACCACTCTCTTTTTCTTTTTCTCTGTCTGTCTCCCTGACTCATGATTCATTAAATTCCCCCCCCCCCAGATTGATAATACTTGATAATATGCTCATATCTATCCCTTGAATATAAAGCTACAGCCAGCAGCTGGTAACAAATGACAAGATGCCTTTTACAAGGGTTTATAGATTAAACAAGATATAACCACTACATGTTGTCAGTGTGCTTTAGAGGTGCTGGTAGGTGTATTTTTTTTTTAAATTTAGTTTTATTGACATTCAGACAGAGCCAGGCTGGCTGTTTCCAGTGTTGTGCTAAGCTAAGCTAACCAGCAACCTTATATTCAAGGGATAGATATAGGTTGTGTGAATTTTCCAATCAAACTCTCTGCCAGAAAGTACTGTAAATCAGCCTATGTCCAAAAATGTCAAAGTATTTGTTTGGGCATGTGACTGCTGTAGCAGCTAAGAAAATATGGGTTTACATCTAAAATAATTCCATAAGCTTCTATATGACGCACTAAAATACTATGGACATTGAACAATAAAATTAGTAATGTGTTGTAAGTAAACGATGAGACAGAATAATAGGATGATCCTACATATATAACACATGTATAAGTATAATCCAGAAATGTCTCACTCTGATAATAACATAAAGAGCCAAGCATGGGGAGACCTTTTGAGATGGTTGACATATTCCACTTTTTAACCACTTTTTGACCGAATATTTCAATGTATGGCAGATTAAGAATCTTAAATTTGTGGCAACAAATAAGAAAGTAACTTGGGCAGTGACACGTGCTAATAGTGTTTGATTATTATTATAATATTATTATAAGGTTTTTATAGCAAACCCTAATGTAAAATGATGGCGTTCTAAAAAATGCTAAGGTTTAGTATAAACACATTGAATAATAAAAAAGTGATTTATGTGCACACATACCAATCATAGGTCAAAATAGAGCTGGGCAATATATCGATATTATATCAATATGAGACTAGATATCGTCTTAGATTTTGGATATCGTAATATCGTAATATGGCATAATTGTTGTCTTTTCATGGTTTTAAAGGCTATATTACAGTAAAGTGATGACATTTTTACCAGACTGTTCTAGCTTTTCTATTATTTGCTTTTCCCCACTTAGTCATTATATCCATATTACTGATGATTATTTATCAAAAATCTCATTGTGTAAATATTTTGTGAAAGCACCAATAGTCAACACTACAATATCGTTGCAGTATCGATATCGAGGTATTTGCTCAAAATTATCGTGATATTTGATTTTCTCCATATCGCCCAGCCCTAGGTCAAAACATGCTTAATTAGTCTGAATTATTAGGTCTGGCAATATGAGTTATTTTTGAATCTGATCCTGATGTTCTATCTTTTAAGTGCAAAATTAATAACAGATCCTAATTCCCATCACTAATTAAATCTATGGTATAGACAGATGCATCGATGATTTATGAGTGGGATCCAGCCGCTCCCTGCTGCTGCTGTTTACTAACACAGTCTCCACTCACATGCTCTCCTAATGACACAAGCACTTGGACTTCCTCTCTCTATAGCGGTTGCCAGGATACAAGGGGTTAGTTACTTTGACAATAGCATGTTGACGCAGGTCAGGACCACAGTTTTCCAGTGAAAAAAATAAATAAAAGGAAGGGCGCTCTTGGAGAACTGGCCCTGAGGGCAGGAACTTGCTTTTATATCCATTCACTGTAATGCAGTTCAGGCTAAATGGCTGGTTTGTGTGCAGGGGCAGGTCAACAGAGTGCTGTTGTTCCCTTAAAAGGTTAACAGAATGAGGATTTGGCCACAGATGATTCATATTTGCCATAGTTTATGAGGACACCTTATGTCTTTGTTTATAATTTGAGTTTGTCCCCAGAACTGAATGAAAACACAAAAAGTGTAATCAGTTTTCTGCTACTTCTCACAGCTGCTGCGTTTCACTTTTGTATGAAAAAAAAGGCATCATACAAGGCCATTGTTGCTTAAAAATCTAATCGCCTTGAAGAAAATTTAGAACTGCTTTTCTGCAAAGGGTGTAGCTCATGTGCAGCTGGATTGTCCTTGTTCTGGAGGCGATCACACTGCCGTCCCCTGAGGATCCACTGTAAACACAGATCTTCAAACCACAGTAGCAGGTGTGTGCGTGTGTGTTTGTGTTTGTGTGTGTGTGTGTGTGTGTGTGTGTGTGTGTGTGTGTGTGTGTGTGTGTGTGTGTGTGTGTGTGTGTGTGTGTGGTAGAGTGAAGGTTATCAAAGCTCTGTTCTTGACTGCTGAGCTCATGCAGCTGGCATGCTGCAAATCTCAATTAGGTTTATAACACAAACACACACACAGAAGTTAGTTTAGTATCATGCATTGGTGTCCCTAAGTTGTAAAAATATTGTGTTACTACAGTTCATATCACACACACACACACACACACACACACACACACACACACACACACACACACACACACACACACACACACACACACACACACACACACACTTCATTAGTCTAATAAGTGGACCAGATATGTGTGTGAACTAAGACAATAAATGAATCTGAGATGGATGAAGATGACATATATTGGTTTTCTGTGGATGATGGATGGTGACTGTCTCCCAGTCTAATATCATTATTCTAATCTACTAAAGGAGCAGACAACCCTGCCATGGGACAGAGGCTCAGGTTGACTGGAAAACATGTTTGTGCCTATTTTGGGTATTCAGCGTTTACTTCATGCATGCTGACACAGTATCTGCCTGCATTTTGCCATTTGACAAACACACATCTGTGTCACAAATAATGTGACCTGCAGTAAGTCCCCACATTGGCAGCTCCCGAGCAGTTAGTGCAGTTAGGGGGCCACCTGTTGGATGAGTTAAATCATTGCAACTGAACTGTAGTTTAGTTTACTGTAAAAAGAAGAGGAAGAAGAAGAAGAAGAAGAAGTACCTCATTAATCCCCAGGAGGAAATTAAAATGTTTTCCCTCTATGTTATTTACACACACACACACACACACTCCATAGGACCTGCAGTTGGAGAGATGTCAGAGCGAGGGGACTGTCCATGTGGTCAGGCGCCCCCTGAGCTGATACGGGTTCAGTGCCTTGCTCAAGGGCACCTTGGCAGTGCCCAGGAGGTGAACTGGCACCTTTCCAACTACCAGTCCAAACTCTATATTTGGTCCATGCAGGACTTGAACTGGCTACCGTTCCGTTCCCGAGCCAAGTCCCCACGGACTGAGCTACATATTGAATTGAAGTTGATTTATTGTTCAGCTCAACGTGTGTATGTCCAAGGCAAATTTAGGCGTCCGTCCCTCTTCAAATCTCACAGCTGTGTTTTTATTTGTTGGCATTTGGTGCTCTTTATTTGTACATCAATCATAAAAAAAGCAATCATGAGAATTATAAGAGTATTGTAAATTAATTCTGCAATCTACCCTGTGATTGTTTTCAGAATTCTATTTTAAACAATAAAATACACTATTCTCTTCATCCCTCCCAATGTTTTCATATACAGACTCTTTTGCATGCAGTTAACATAAAGTTATTTCAAATCCAAGCTGCTCCTAACTCACGCCTGTAGCTCATGTTCCAGCCACCAGGAGGCAGCAGAGCCCTTTGTCTCTCACCGAATACCTTTATCCGTCTGTTCAACTGCATCTGCTGCTGACTTACTGTATAGTTTGCATTTCCAAAATGTTCAGCTCAAAGCTGAACTTGTGCATATTGTGTTATCCACATTTGCCGGGCTTAATTTGCTGTGTTTTTGGTAGCTGCAGCTTGGATCAATGGAAACAGCTGTTTCAACCAAACAATGTCAGACTAATACCCACAGTGACACAAAAAAAGACAGAACAGTCAACAAACAGAAGTCATGTTTTGTCAGGTCGAAGCAAACAAATGTCAGAGATCACAGAACGGTTCCATGGGAACTCTCACTCAGGCTTTATCCTGCTGTCCTGCGATGTGTTGGGAATCTCCCATGTTAGGAAAGCCTTAGCAGCTGGATGAAGGTGGGGCTTTACCCGCAGAAACCCAACACTGGCAGGGATTTTAGTTGGGAAAAATGTGTGGGCTGAATGATGACACCCCTGTGTAACTCCAATGATGGATAGTGATGATGACTAAGTGTCAATAATTACTAGCTTTTAATACTGCAGTGGGCGCAGAGAAAGACACAACAGAGTGTTAGAGAGAGGGTAAGCACATGCAATGCAAAACTTATTTTTCAGCTGTTTAGAAGAGAGGTTTAGTCATGTAAGGTCATCAGCTCACTTTTGTGGAACAGCTGAGTACCTCTAATAAGGCTGTCTGTCTCAGAGGATATATTAAATAACTTAAAAGCCCCGTGTGGCACTATACAGTACATACTCTACCCTCCAGTCAGGAGATAACTGGTTTGTTCACTTGCTACAGGATACGTATGTGTATATATTTAAGTTTAAAGGTCCCATATTGTAAAAAGTATTTTGACTATAAAGCAGGTCAAGGTGCTTTGTAAATACTGTGCAAGTATAAAAACAGAGAAATGCACATTGAGCCGTCAGGACATCTGTACTATATAGGTAGAAAGTGCCGTTGCAATGACGGTGCAGAGACGCCAAGAGTGCCGATGCTGAAGACCTGGAAACGCTGACCAATCAGAGCAGACTGGGCTTTTTCGGGAGGGGAAGCTTAAAGAGACAAAAAGTTATTTTATTTTATTTATTTTTTTAAAGTAAAGCATTTCAAGACAGGTACATTCAGACAGTCAGAGTGAGAAAAATAATTTTAAACATATTTTTTTAACATTTAAGCATGTAAACATGTTCTAGTACAAGCCCAAAATATAAGTATGAACCTGAAAATGTGCATGATAGGACATATCATCATGCAAACAGGAAGAGCTAGTTGCTAAAGCAGCATGGCTTTCCATGGTACAGGTTCAACAAAATGTCAGGAAATACTGTACAGGCTAAAAACAAACAGGGCTCATGGCTAACTCACTGTCTCCATGGCAACATTGAACTGTACTTCCTGTTTACATGACTCAAAACATGATGGGAATGGGAACCCTTGTGGGAAAATCTTGAAATATATTCATCCCATAAAAAAGCAAAACAACATGAGCCATGAATGTTAACCTTTTTAAAAACACTTTCATCAGTAAGGCTCAGCATGCCACATCAACATGGTACACATATCCCTAACACACACATGCTATCCTCTATTAAATATACAATTATTTCCAATTTAAATTGCATGTCTTTCTTAGTTTTTTTAAAGTTTTTTTTATAAAAACTGTCCTAGAACATGTATAGTGCCACCAAGTTACAACATGATTTTGAGTAGCCCAATTTATCCAGAAAATAACCATTTGCTATAACTATTTTCTGTGCATTTGTAGCTAATATAGTGACAGTGCTATGAGCCTGTGAATAAAAGAAGCAAAATAGAGCAATTGTAGAGAATGATAATGGCCAACGTAAAAGCTTTAGAATGTGTTCAGGTATGACATACTGTATATAGGAACACACCGGCTTGTGTGTTGTGAACAATTTAGGCATGAGGTTCACAACCTGTAAATGGATTTTAATTACTGTCATCAAATGCAAGAATTAAGTAGGAAGTAAACCCATGGAAGCCTATCTGTTTTTAGCAAGTAGCATCAAACCTATGTAAGTTATTTAAGGAGGAGGATTTTGGAAAAAACATTATTTTAAAATATAATAAAAAAAAATGGATTTTGGCCTTTGCTGGTAATTGTTTTAGCTTACCATGAGCACCATCTGGACTCAATATGTATCCCTTTTATGTATTTCCACTTCATCACACGTTAGGTAGGAGAAAAAACGAGTTAGTGTGTGTCTGTACACAGGAGTGACGTACTGTGTATGTTAGTACACTGTGTTACACGTGTTGGTGCTCACGTGTTTGTGATTGTGCATGAGTTAGTGAGAGTGAGGGGGAGAGGAAATTCTCCAGCCCTGCCCTCTGATTGTGTTCAGTGTTGTAAGGGGGTTCAGCCCAGCCCTGTGGGAGTATACGCTCATTCCAAGGGACCAGGGGAAGGAAATCACCCAGCCTCAGTCACACTCACCCCCACCTCTATCATTCTCCCCCTTCGTCCCTCCCTCCGATGCTGTATAGCATACCACAGATGCAGAGTCAGATAGCAACTCGTGTTCCACACTCCTCATCATCTGCTCATTTTGACCAACTCCCATCCCTGCCGTCCTCTCATTTGCCTAATGATTGATGTGAGCACTTGTTGCACCCCGACTCTGTTATTCATCCTTTCTGTTTTTTTCTCCAACATCTTCTCTTCTTTCTGGCATCTCCTTTTCTCTGCTCTTCTTCCGTTCCTCGTCATCACTGCTCTGCTTCGCCCCCCCCACCTTTCTTCCTTCCCTCCACCAGGAACATTTCTGCTCTGTTTATTCTCCAAAGCTCTAACTTCCTAACAAGGTAAAGCCTAACTCGAGTTCTCTGGGCTCGGCACTTTCACACCCAATATGGAAGTCCTGCTTCTTCCCATGTGGCCCCAGGAGTGTTGTTTATTGGGGATTCACGTGCTGGGAACGGAGCTGGACACTGTCCCGACGGACAGGCACATGTCTTCCATGCTTATCAAGCAAACAGCGTTTGAATGTTACATCTATGAGAGCATTCCATGTGACTTATGTCACATCTAATGAAAAATATTTTGTGCAGGCCCCAGTGTGCATTCACTCTCGTGTCTTGATAGAAAAGTTATACAAGTGTTGGAAAACGCTCCCGCACATGGGACCACCCCATCAGGACTTCACATGAAAGGCAAAGACGTTTTTTTCTAAAAACCTTTTTAAAATCTAAAAAACCCCAACTCTTTAGTTTTAGTCATTTTTACATTTTCATCACTGGTGGAAGTAGTGCCAAAACAGTTACACAGTTTGTTGAACATTTTTGATAATCAGTAATCATATATTCGTCCAAGCAGAAATGCCAAATATGGCTGGTTCCTGTCACTTACATTTAAGATTTAGCTGGTTTCTTAGTTTTATATCAATGTCAATGGAATATCTTTGGGTTCGGAACGACGTCCGACAAAACAATGGTAACGTTTGATGATGTTACCATGGGCTCTTGGAAACTGTGATGGTCATTTTTCACTATTTTGTGACATTTTATAGACTCGTTAATAATAATAAGCTATTTGATTAATCCCAAAAACAATATTCAAAATGTAGATGGAAAATAATGGAATGGAAATGTTATATGCCTTCTTTGTGGGTTCAGAAAAAAGAAAAGAAAGAAAGAAAATGCTTTGGAGCCTTGGTATATTCAACATTTGATTAGAAATGTGAAATGCTAACCTCATTCAGAGTATGTTGTTCCAATCCGAGTATAATGTAACGTGTTTCATTATGTTTGTCAAAGTCTGGACCCAATCTGTGCCCTGTGACACACTATGTGGGTCATGTTGTGTAGAAGAACTCCATTCGGTTTGACCCTGGGAACTCAAGTACTTTTGGAAGACTTGGAAATGTGTATCCCGGTAGGACTTCACGGTGCCACCCACATTTGAAGGCCTCTAATTAAGAAGTCAAACTGACTTTCAAATGTTACCCCCCAAGTGCAAATATAGTCTTGCGTGTGCCGAAATAGAAACTAACTGCACCATGATGTAATTACACATTTGGCTCTAAAGAGGTAGCTTCTCACTTTTCCCAGTTTCAGTATATGTCTGCACTCTTTGTCTACCAATTTAATGAAATATAAGTCTTATGTACATCTAGATCAACAAATGGACCGTTTTACCAGTGACGTGTCAGTCAAGTAAAGCATGTCTGTGGGTTACCTAAATACAAGTCTCCATAAAATGAAGGAATGAATGATGATGCTGTTTCTGTGGAAAGAAAGAAAAGAAAAATAAATAAATGTCTGCTGGATAAGATCCAAGGCCCTGTGGCTGTTGGTTGACCCCAAGCTGCTCTGAACACTTAACCTTTGAACCAGAACCAAGGTTTACAAGAAGCTATGAAGTTGCCAAGACGTGATTTGAAAAAAAAGATTAGTTAGCCATATTAAAAGGTCAAAAGGTCAAAACACGTACCAAGTCCAGGTCCACTAGAAGGGCATTCAGAGAGTGCAGACCTCCGCCGAGGTCAGATGCCCTATCTTGCAGTGTTTACAAAGTGTAAAATGATTTGTGTAGCCGCCTAGAAATTCGGATTTGCTCCGAAATGTACATGCTACACACTTCCACCAAGTTTCATGAAAATCTGGCCAGTAGTTCTTCGTAGTAATCCTGCTGACAAACAGACAAAGGCAAATGTAAAAAATTTACATAATGGTTTAGCTAACCTAATAAACTCATCCGACCAGGCAGTCAGTCTGATGTCTGGGAGTCTCAACTCTTGCCTTCTATATATGATAAGATATAATTCACATATTAAACTCCTATTAATTGTAAAAAAACGTGAGCATTGTTGCTAGCTTGTGCACCTCAACGCTAGTCTGCGCATGAGTTCTGGTCCAGGTTGTGCACTCCTTTCATTGAACATGAAGCACCAAGAAGTCAGTCAAAGTAATTGAAATATAAGTGCCAAAATGTCTTTTTGTAAAATTCTGTTCAAATATTAATTCAGATATCAGCCCAATGAAAGCACTGAGGAAAGCATGACAGCGTATTTGCTCAGCCTCTCTCTCCCATTTACGTTTATAAAGCATATTCGTTAAAAGCCCCAGGATAAGCATGATTTTTACTTTTTTTTCTGCTCAGGTTGAAACATTTTCAGCTCACATGAACGTGTCTTCCCCAGGCCAATTTGTGTCTAATTGTGGCTTTCCATTGACTTTTTAAATAATGGTGCCTTAGAGGATGGATTCGTCATAATACACACTCCAGCACATTTTAAGAACAAAGGACTGCGTTTGAGAAATATATTGTGTGATTAATGGACATACGCATGGTGTATATCAGAGGCAACAAAGATAACAGGGGGTTAGGGGTTCCGAAAAAAATAGGACATAACAGAGTATAACATAGACAGGATCTCCACAATCACACAATGTCTTGGAGGACTGGCCACCTCCCAAGTTCATATCAATGTCTTAACAGCTAATCACAATAGATATTACACTTGCTTTGAAAAATGTTCCTGGAGACAGGAAGAATAACTCATTACATAAGGTTTAAGGTGTTCCAGTAAAAGCATACAGTCTTCTCCTCTATTTGAAAGCTTACGCCTCGGCACACTGAGCTGTGTTTAGACTCTCTGTCCTTTGAGGGGCTCTAACAATTTATGAGCCTCTGGTCCAGGTGCTCTCCCCCATTGACCCCAGACCCAGTGGGAGTCCAGAGAGAGGACTCTGGGTTCTGAAGGATGGCTGCAAAAAAATGTGTTGAAATTCAATCATAGAACAATGTCTTTTATCTTGCTTGATTGTGCTATTGATCTCTGACTCCCACATAACATGGCCTTCTGTCAATACACTAGACTTTAAAAAAAAAAAATCTATTCTTCTTTGCAGTGGCTATAAGCAATATTTTTATATTAATAATGGATTTTATAACTATACTTGTATGTGACAGGGGGTCGGTCGTAGTCACGAACCCACAGACAATTATTATCCGACTGCAGTTCGCCTCAGTTCCCCAGAGCTTTGTAGCATTTTATAGCTGGTGTACATGGTATTGAGCAAAAAAGCTTTGATAAACCCACTGCATACTAACTGCCTGGCACCAAACACAAGATTTACTACAAGTTACCAACTAGATGGTGAACATTGTAAAGCATTTAGCAGCTAAAGAGCCAGATATTTTACTCAGAAATTAGTGAAGTCTAAAACAAAGCTAAAAGGTGAGCGACTATTGGACATATACATTCCCCAGATGGCCAGAAATGCAACTCCAAATAAATGCTAATGTTGTCTTGTGTTTGCTGGATGTCTAAATAGGAAACTGCTTGCTAAGTGTTCGCCATTGCATCTTAAAAGGTGGTATTATGCAGCATCAGTGTTGTGTTAACAGCTTGTCTCCAAGTATCGAAAAAATTATTTATTAAAGGTTCATATCCTGCAAAGTGTACCAGACTCCATTGGGCTGTTGTGTTTTTAGTCATGCTAACAGCAGTGTTGGTTGATTGGTTAGACCACCACTTTAGTCCAGAATGGAATATTTCAATAAATATTGGATAAATTGCTTTGATTTGGTACATATTGTGGGTACCCATCGATCCCCTGACTTTCCATCTAGCGCCACCAACAGGCCAGATAACATTTTCCAGTCAAATATCTCTTCTACTAGAGAACTACTTTTTTTTTATTGTTGGATTGACATAAAATTTGGTTTGACATTCCAGTCAGCCTAATTTGTAGCGTAGTGCTAATTAGTAAACGTTAGCATACTTAACTAAGATGGTAAAACTCTGGTAAAAGTTATATTTTTTATTGCACGTGTGTTAGCATGCTGATGTTAGCATTAAGCTCAAATTACTACACAAAGCGGCCAACACATCACAATTCCACAGTGTAAAATTGAAATTTATGATTTTTACCTCATATTATTCAGGAGATGAGTCAGTGAAACGGTTCCATTTTTTCTAAAACTCTGGACATGTTATTCCTTTAAGCCTAAGCCTGCACATTCACAATGCCTGAGTCGGCCATCAGACCGTCCGGGGAAAACACAGCTCTTCCCATTTATTTTGAATGGGAGTAGTGTGTTTAGGCTGTGGCGGTGGGTCCTGCAGGGGGGAGGCAAACAAAATACAGCAGTCTGTAGCGAAAAAGTTGAGGTTGACTCAACTTTTGGAGAAACGCAACCAGACGTCACACCGCGGTGGCCAATCTTGTAACCGGAGATCAGACTTGTCGGTGTGGTTTGAGCTATTGTTTGAGGCGCTGTGAGAATCCCGTAGAGGAAACAGGAAACATCACTGCCTCTATCGCTGCCACGAGAACGTTTTAAAACACTATGAGGGTAAAAAAATCAAACACAAGCACTGAATTGCCCAGGAGTGTGTGTAATACCTGGATGTTTCCTGCAACAACAAATCACAGTCGCTTTCCCCATTAATGAAGCTGCCTTCAGGTGCGCTAGGAAACGTCGAGATCTATAAACAATCTGAAGGAAAACAGTAATTGTGAAATATAAAGTCTACTTGTGCTAAATTGGGGATATAAAAAACAAAACAGGACGTCACACAGATGGGCCATTTCAGTGACAGGGAGTGGGAATCAAAAGGTTGAAGGTCGACCATTGTATATGTGCGTAAGAGAGAGGCGAAATATCGTGAATTATTCACTGTATTGAAAGTTGTTTAGTCTGGAAAACGATGTGCTGTGCTCTCACTGGGAGGGCCGTTATGGTTTCTCTATTATGTGCTGTTGCGTTTTGTCTATATTGTCTTGATAAGCATCACTCGGGAACATCTGTTCTGGTGTGGGGAATAGAAAACGCTGACTCCTGTTAGTCATCGGAGCAGTTTCAGGAGAAAGACCAACATGTTATCATTGATTTTACTATCATATGTTACATGTCCCACGCAAAGGTACCCTGCTGATCAGAATCTTAAAGTGAATTCAACCAAACAACACACACATCACACACATCTTTTAAAGCGTATCCGACTCTCTTTGATAGGGAGCCAGTGTGCAAAGAACCCATAGCTAACATTGGGAAGTTTGAGCCTGCCAACAGCAGATGATATTTGACTTTGACCACAGAACAAACACTTTGTGGAATTTGAATGAACCTCTTGCTTTTTCGTACCTCCTTGACAACTACTCAATGTCATGATTCATGCTGGACCACAGTGTTTGGATTCGTTCACCATGTTTGGGAGATTTTTATGAAGTGTGAAGTTAATTTTCTCCTTTTCTGTTTTCTCTAGTGTGCCGAATAGCCTGCCACAAGAAATGTGAAGTCAAGGTAAGAGTTAAACAATTTGTTTAAATAAAAAATCATACCCATAGACACAAAAAGGATTTAAAGAAAAGTGATGTATCAAATAGGGCTGGGCGATATGGAGGAAATCAAATATCATGATATTTTTGACCAAATACCTCGATATAGATACCACAACGATATTGTAGGGTTGACTTTTGGTGCTTTCACAAAATGTTTACACAATGAGATTTTTGATAAATAATCATCAGTAATGTGGATATAATGACTAAGTATGTAAAGGCAAATAATAGAACAGTTACAACAGTCTGGTAAGTTCATATAATGACATCACTTTACTGTAATGCAGCCTTTAAAACCAGGAAAACACAACACTTATGCCATATTACGATATTACGATATCCAAAATCTAAGACGATATCTAGTCTCATATCACGATATCGATATAATATTGATATATTGCCCAGCTCAAGTATGAAAGGTATTTGCAGATTTTCTTATGGTTTTATGCATCAGCTGTGCGTTGCTTTCCACATGGAAAAGAACCCGAAAAAGCCTCCTAAAGAATCAGAACTTGCACTTTAAAATCTATTTGAGCTTATCGGGAGGAAATATAATGTTTTAGGTGGAGCCTGTGTGTCTCTGTGTGTCTGTGTGTGTGTGTGTGTGTGTGTGTGTGTGTGTGTGTGTGTGTGTGTGTGTGTGTGTGTGTGTGTGTGTGTGTGTGTGTGTGTGTGTGTGTGAGTGAGTGTGAGTGTATATACATGCAGATGTTGATGTAGGTGGAGTTTGGGGACTTTATGTTGCACAAAATGTTAAGAATGTCTAAACAAGTGCTCTTTGTACCAGAATGTGTTTATATTGGATAAACTCTTGCGTCTTGGAGATCGCCCTGCGTCTAAAAATAAAAGACCTCTGGATGGAGCCGTCTGTTGATTCATCTTGTTTTCAAAAGGCAAAGAGCACATAGAAGAAAATGGGAGGGAAAACGGATTCAGCTGAAGTTCCTGCAGGGTTGTTAAAGAGGGAGGGTTGTGTGTGTAACAGTGCCATGAGAGGTTTACAGGAGGATTTGCACACATGCGCACCTGAACACATATACTGTACATATATGTACATGTGTATGTATATATGCAACCTTCATCTGGTATCCATTATTGAAGTGGGTGCTACTTGCCAGCTTTTGCCCAATCCCTCTTTTACTCACAGGAAATGCCAGGGGTGCAGGGCAGACAGGCCATGCTAAGTACGAGGTGGGGGCTTTGGCCAGACATGCAGCCAGGCCTCGAGTAGAACAAAGTAGCGGAAATGATAAGCCCAGCCCATGCACCTTTCTCATTTTGTCTTTGCATTGCAATATTTTAACTTTTAGCACAGAAAGAGCCAGTAGATTTGGAAGATTTAATGAATGGAGGCCTGCACTGGCCATCTGGCAGACCGGGCACTTTGGGTTAGGTGCCATTTGGGTTGATACAACCGTCTTTTCTCTGACCGGCCCATAAAACAGGTAGATCGGCCCATTGTTATTTATTTTTTATTTATTTTTGGGCATTTCTGCCTTTATTGGATAGGAAAGCTGAGATATGAAAGGGGACAGAGAGGGGGGAAGACATGCAGGAAAAACGTCACAGGTTGGACTCATACCCTGGATCTTCTGCGTCGAGAAATAAACCTCTGCGTATGTGCGCCCGCTCTACCGACTGAGACAACCGGCCACATTTGTTTTGCTTTTAACACTGGGCTGGCCCAATCACATGTTTGGGCTCAGTGCCTTCATTAAACAGCACATCTGCGTGCGTGCGTGCGTGCGTGCGTGCGTGCGTGCGTGCGTGCGTGCGTGCGTGCGCGTGCGCGTGAGCTCTGATAGTCTTGTTTAAAGGCGGAAAAGCCCAAAAAATCCAGCATAAATTGATGCAGTAAATTTATTTGTTTTGACAATTCAAAATGTCTTTCAGAAACAAGGTCACCTTAACTCTAACAGTGTTCATATGGACTATTTTGTAGAATGTATAGGAAAAAAAGTTACAGTGAACACTGTTTACAGTTAGTACCCTATTTGGTTACTTTTTGTATGGATGTGTTTCACAAAATGCAGAAGTTGTGTGTAATGATGCTGCCATTATGACGTATTGAGGATAAATATGTAGCCAGAACACAGGGTGCAACATGTACTTTTTTCCTTTGTGTTCACAACATCCCTCTCAGTTCTCTTATGTCGCTGTATTTCAGAAAAAAAGTGGGATGTATGAAAGTGAACGCTACAGACTTGCTGATAACATGTGAACTTCAGGAAGTCACAGGTCACATCTGTGGGAGGAGACATAACTCCAGTTAACTCCCAGTGTCTATATATACAAAACTGGAACTTTCCATCTCCAGAAATCACAACAGCATTTCCTTTTCTAAACATTTCAACTGAAAATGTCGTAGCTTTGGCAGGAAGCAATTTGCTAACAAGCCTGAGATGAAAAACAAGGGAGTGACCACGACAGGGTCAAGCTTGATCACTATCGGCACTCAGTCAGGCCTGCAAGACCGTCGGCTACATTTTTTTTAATGAATTATTTATTTAAAAAACCCAGATAAAGCTCTTTCCTATGTGCTGTCAGTCATATATGACCTTACATGTTGGGAATCTAAACTCCTTGATCAATCATAACTCTTAGCTGGGACAGTTATCGCAAGTACACACTACAGCTATAAATCTCTGTCTGGAGATTAGACTAATATGTGGCCCATATTTAACCTGGCAACTGCAAACAAATGGTCAGACCTGTGTGTGTGTGTGTGTGTGTGTGTGTCGGTGTGTGTGTGTGTGTGTGTGTGTGTGTGTCGGTGTGACTCTCTCTGTGTGTGTGTGTGTGTGTGTGTGTGTGTGTCCACCCTTAGGTGTGTTTGCTCTCAGCTGGATGTGAGAAATGCTTTAAATCTTGTCAGTAAGATGTCTCTACAGGGTGATGACAGGAGAGAGCCAGAGTATTAGATCGCCCTGGAAGTTGAGACAGGAGGGATTTTAAGGTCAATTTTCCCAAATCCTTGTACTTTTGTGCCAAATACCCCAACTGTCATTTCTTTCACACGTCTTCTTCCTTTGCCCAAACTTGACCTCTTTCTAAAAAAACCCAGTGGCAGGATGTCTGGGACTTTCTCACTGTGCTGCATTAATGAAAGCTAAAACCTTAGACTACTTAAGAGCTCTTGGTCTGCTCACGCTAATTTCACATTTGCTTTCACATCTGTAGCTCGGTTAATTTGGTTCAGAGCAAGGGCTAAAATAACACATTGTAGCATTTTTCAGATGTTTTGGTTCCTTTTCACAGCTCACTGTTTGCTCTGGTCTGAATCAGTTGATAAGTTGGTGAAACGAACCAACATGCAGCAACACAACATTGTCATCATTGGCCAGATGTGTCTTTGAACGTATTTCAGTGTTTCCCAGACATAGACTAATTTGTGGCGGTGCGCCACACAATCAACACAGGCCGCCACATATTGCGTTTCGTTGTTATTATTTTTTTTAACGCTATTTAAAACACGCAGCGTATTAGTTCAGCTGCATTTCCTTTCCCTGCTCTCCTCCATCTCTGTCACCCAAGCGTCTCTTTCACATAGGCCACACACACACACACACACACACACACACACAGACACACACACACACACACACACACAGCCCCTCCCCTCCGTGCACACAGTGTCTGTCTCCATGAAAACGACCGAAGACGGCTGGCGAAATTCACAAGTTCACAAAAGGTTGGTATCTCGTGAACACCTTTACACAATCACTGAATCACTGAATACAATGTTGTCAGTGTGTTAATGTTGGAGTCCCGACCCGACCCTTGGCAAACAAGCGATTGTGCCCGCTTTAGAAAGTTAACTAGTCGCAAGTTTGCGGTAAAATGCAGTTGGGTTGTCGAGGTCAAAACACTATATGTAGCAGCTGTGAATGAAATAAAGTTATTATAAACAATGTTATGTCATTTTTTTACTCTTACACTGAATGATTGCTGCTTCAATCCAGAGGAGTATTGAAAAGTATTTTCCGCGATTGAAAAAGGCACGTGTTGAGGACGAGGACCAGCCTGAACCGGAGGTATCAGTCTGAAACGGAGCTGAACAGTCCGACTAGTGTAATTAGTTATGTTATTAATTTGTTTACAATATTTTCAGGCTTCAACCAGTGCTGCTCAAGCAGAAAGACAGGGTCAGGGAGAGAAAGAGAGAGATTTTTTAGGCATTGAAGAAAGAGTAGCAGAAGAGGACAGCACCAGCTCTCGGAAGTAAACAAATAGAGGAGCAAAAGCCAGCAGACAACACGGCGCTTTTTAAAAAAAAAAAAATTTCCATCAAGAAGCAATACATATATCAGCATACTGTGTAATTTTACACTCCAAACAGGATACATTTCCTACCGGTATCAGTATTCTTCTACTCCACATTTTTGACACACAAACCCAAACACACCCATTTTTACACAAATCCACCCGCCCCCACACACACACCCAATCATCCACTTGGTTTCCAGCTCTCAGTCACCATACCTAGTTCTTATTTCTTAGCCATTAAATTTACAACGCTTCATATATGTCCTGCCACACCTTGTTGAATTGTTGTCTTTTGTTCCGGTCTTCGAACATTGATTTTTCTATACTTAAATAGTATTTCATTAGTCCTTTCCATTGTTGTAACGATGGGGCCTCTGTATCCTTCCAATACTGTAAAATTATACATTTTTTATATACCAAGGAGGAGAAAAGAACCATCCATCCAATGGGGTATTTTAGCTTGTCAGTATTTTGGAAGATACTGCTCATAACTGTGAAATCAATTTTAATTTTACAGGTCTTGGTCATCCATTTTTGGATCTCTAACCAACTTCTCACATTCCCAGAAAGCATATATTATCGTCCTTATGGGTGCGACATTTTACACAAACAGGCATCAAATTTGTTTATTTTTGATTTAGTGTAGTATATCCTTGTCATGAGCTTATATTGTATGAGATGCAGATTCTCATTGGTGGTAATGGTGTTGGTTCTATTTACGTTATATCAGAGTTATTTATTTGAAGTTCTTTGTTCCAATCCTCATACATTTTTTGGAGAGAATAATTATCTGCCTGTGCTTCTATAAGGTGTTTGTAGACTTTCCCTATTTGTTTCTTGTTTTCTCCTGAGTTCAGAAATAGCCTCTGAATAGCTGAGGGTTCTGTAGTCCTATTATAGTTTAGATCAAAGTTATCTGTGATCCAGCTCTTTAACTGAAGATATCTAAAAAAAAATCCTTATTAGTTAAATTGAATTGTTTTACAAATTGTTCAAATGGCTTTATACTGATATGAGAAATAATATCTCCAATAGTTGTTATTCCTTTGTCATTCCGTGATCTCCACCCCGGCACTTTTGCAAGTCCTACTGTGGAAAGACAACTGGGCAGGTTGATTGTAGCCCTGGTCCTCATAGCACAGCGCAGCTGGCTAACGGCAGCAAGTTTAGTCCAAAAATGCGCAGTTCTTTTCAGCAGTTGGGTCTGTTCGAGGTCGGATCACGTTCTCACCACAAACGAACCGCTCCAGAGTCCGTTTGAAAGTGAACTGAGACCACTTCAAGCAGGTCTCGGTACGCTTGTTTGGTCCGCTTTTGGTGCACATCTGAGTGCGATTGCTGCATTCACACCTGGCCAAATGAACCGCACCAAGAGGAAAAACCAACTCTGATGCGAACCTAACTGAACTAAATGAGGCAGGTGTGAAAGCCCCCTAAGACATACAGTGTAATAGCAGCCATTGTAGAATCTCCTACTTTCCACCTACCATGCAATAAGGTATGGTAGGTGGAAGAAGAAGGTCCTGGACTAGTGCATATTTCTTGGATCTCCGTGGTCAAACTAGCTCATTTCATTTAAATAAAAGGACATTGTTTCATGAGCGACAGCACTCTGGTCACAGAGACTTTGCTCTGCTCTCTCGGTCTGTCTGTCTCCAATTTTAGCGGCGGCTGGTTGGACCACAGAGATGTGAGGTGTGGCGAGCTTGACTGCTGTCTATTTCTTTTTTTAAGATTATTTTTTGGGTGCATTTTTAGGCCTTTATTGTTGATAGGACAGCTTAAACCTGAAAGGGAGAGAGAGAGGGGGAATGACATGCAGCAAAGGGCCACAGGTCGGAACCGAACCCGCGGACGCTGTGTTGAAGACTGAGTTAGTAGTGAGCCGCATCACAGATTGCAAAGCACACCTGACTACAGGAGCCATCAGCTCAGACTTGTGGAGTATATATAGTTGGTGCAGTTTGAGGTCGGATCACGTTCTCACCACAAACGAACCGCTCTAGAGTTGGATTAAAAGCGTGCCAAGACCACCTCATCAGGGTCTCGGTACGCTTTTGGTGCTCATCCGAGTGCGATTGCTGCAGTCACACCTGGCCAAACGAACCACACCAAGGGGAAAAACCAACTGTAGTGCGAACCTAACTGAACTAAATGAGGCAGGTGTGAAATCCCCCTAGGACAACATCAGTAGATCTGATAAAAGTTATAGAAGGATGATTTCATTCGGCATTGTATTTGTACACCGAGGTGAACCCTACGTTCTAATCTTTCAAAAAAACGACAACATTCTCCTCCTGTTTTGTGCAGTTAAAACAATTTCCCCTCTCAGTCTGACATTCAGTTTAAACATACTGTAAAAATAATGTGCTCCTCAGTTGTGGTGTCTGTGGTGTCTGTTGTTTATGGCAGCAACACTCACCCTTATCCTTTTAAACCCCAGGCTCTTTTTTCTCAGTTCTCACTCCCTTTATGTACAGACTTTTGGCCCAGTCCAACCTCATTATGTTATTTTATTTGATTGTTTTAGAGTATAGAATTGCACACAAAGCAGGTCCTGTCATACTACAGATCATGTTTGCTGTGTTCACTGTTGTTGTGGACTTGACAAATGGCAGTTCCCCTGTGCTGGACTGATACTGAACTGTTTAGGCTGATATTGATATTTGAAACATATATTAAGAATATGTCAGCCAATTTGTTTGATCACAATCAAATCAAAATTAACTGCATCCTGAACAACAATGTTGAGATAAGAAATGAGGGTTAAATATATAAAAAACGTGGCAGCCTGTTAAACCTAAAAAAGAAAAAAGAAAATATAAACTACAGTTTATAATTACACTTATAACAAAACCCACGGTTCGGTTCGTATCACGGTTTTTTCTTTTAATCTTTAACACTCCAGAAATATACTTCAGCATATGATATATAGCTAAAATTAGCATATTGAATGAACCGTGCGGCACACACATGCTCCGAACCGAGACTAGCTGTTTTTTCATGAACCGTACCACCCCTACTTATAATAAACTAACTTACTAAAAGAAACACTGTAAATAATGTGGCATGTGGTGTGGGCAATCCTGTATTTCAAGCTGACCATTAATGACTTATTGATATTTCCTGTCACCCATAACTAACTTGTCTGTAGTTATACATTTACATGCTTTTTTTTAAAATTTACATTTATTGGTACTCTTTTGGAATGACCAACACATAAACTACATTATATGTCTGATGAGCTAGAATCGGCTGAAATATGAGCCCCATGATACACTGGTCAGGCTCTAGTGGGTTGGAAACACTTAAATACAGGAATACGCCGATGTGCTAAGTACAACCTATTAGATTTCACTGATCCTTCGTTGCCTGTCAAGTGTGTTTTGAGAAGGAAACTACCATGTTCCACTGTTAACGAGGAAGGAGGTCCGAGGAAGCAAAGTGGCGGAACATGAGCACACTGTCACTCCTCTAGTTTTTCACTCTCCGCTCCAAAATGATGAGGCATTTGTTTTCATTTTTTGAAATTCCCCGAATGCGTGTTTTGAAAATCCAGAGAAAAATCACGCGTTTCTTTGTGCTGGCTGGCCTTCACTGTGTTTTTGTTATTTCAGATTTGTTATTTGTGCCCCTTCAGTTCCTCTCATTCAGCACGACATGCTTCAGTTGGAGATCTGGTGCTTGCAGCTTGCTGATGGGTATGTCCTCATGTTGTTCATCAGGGTTGCCAAGTAAAAAGCTGCAATTTGCTTCTTTGTATTGCTGAATACAGTCTTTTAATGCTTGACAAATGAGTGCTATTCAAATATTTAAAAATGAGAATAGACTTAAATGAGGAATTTATAAAGTAGATTATATAAAAAGGATAATCAATTCAATAATGTGTGTTCTCCAGTTGTAGATACACCTGTACATTTGTGATCTATTACCTAAAGTTTCTCCGTCCCAGGAAGTTTCTGGATAAAACTTAAACTAACCGTCCACCATGCAACTTTTTGTTTTTCTGGGTCAAAATCTAAAATCAAAATGTTTTTTTTTTCAACGTTTTGGTCGTCATTTTATGACACTTGTCCCTTTTCCCGATGTTTTTGTCACTTTTTCCAATGTTATTGTTGATTTGTTTCGACGTTTTTGAAGCTTTTTCTTACATTTTTATCCCCTTTTTCAACATTCTTTTATCAATTTGTTTTCAAATGCTATAAAATTGAATTAAACATCCAAATTCAATGAAAGTAGTGAACTGATCATTTATTTTGCTTGTGAAAATGTTGTTTTTTTGACAATTTGGTTAAAAGAAACCTAAATTTCTGAAACTTTTTGAAAATGGTTCAAATTTGACCCAGGGACATCAGACGGTTAAGCAAGCTGTCTTACTGGCACTGTGTGCATGTCAGTGGCAACCATTACCTAACATTTCTAACATTCTGAGCGATCATCTGGAGATTGAAAGTTCTTGGTGCGGCTGAGAATGAGGCAGACCATCTATCTCTCATTATTTATTGCCTCTAAGACACATCCAAACACCTGTATCTGAGCATGCAAGGTTCATTTCTGAGAGAGAACATTGGGTTTACAGCTGGTCTTCCCCTTCCTCCCGAACACAGCTCTGATTTATAACTGTGGAGAAGGTAACAGTAGCTGTCTGCTGACCAGGAGCGCCATGCACAAAGCCAGTTAGAGTCAGTCTTTAAAGAGAACGTACTTCAACTGCAAGACCGCGGTTTAAGCCCAAGTGACAACTGTCCAAAAACCCCTAAAGTTAATCAATTTACCATGTTCTAAAACAGAAAGAGGCAGCATATTCTCAGATTCATGTTTTAGCCATGCTAGCATTATGGCTCTTGGGCTCTGTTGGTCCACGCCACTTCAATCCATGCTGAAATATCTTGGATTATAGGATAGATTGCCGTGACATTTTTACCGACATTTATGGTCCCCAGAGGATGAATTTCCTATGACTTTGGTCATTCCCCGACTTTTCTTTTTTCTTCTTTGTGGTTTTGAGTTACACAGTTTCTGGAACGTGTAAAATTTACATTTACATTTAGTCACTTTAAGTAAAGGATCTGATTACTTCTTCCACCACTGATCTCTAAATATGACACATTTGACTGCAAATATTTAGACTCAGTGACACGTTCTCATCCTCATGATATGAAACTAATAAAAAATTCTGATGAAACTAAAATCAGAAACACAATTCCTTGCTTGCGTGCTTGTGTTGTGTCAGTCTCTCGACAACTATTGGATGGATTGCTATGACCTTTCGTACAAACATTCACATTACCATCAGGATGAATTATTGATTTGCGATAACTTTATTGTTCCCTTCATTTCCCATCCAGCGCCATCATCAGGTCAAAATTTGAATTTGCCTAATACTTTATTATTTTTTTTTTTATTAATGACTGAATAGCTGCTGTGACATTCCATCCACTCAGTTTCAGCCTTTGTTTAGTGCATATGATCATGTTAGCATTTAATTAGGCTAGTGCAGTGCCTGTTGAAAAGGTGCCTGTTCAGACACAGCTGATTGCTTGGCCTCCCGTATTGCTGCCATGGATGTACCCACCGTTGGATGTATCCGGACCTCTGTTTGTTCACATTGCGAGTAGTTTGCTTTGTATGTTGTTAAAAAAATGTCAATAAAAAAATGTATAATCACAAAAACAAAAGATTACCGAGTGGCGCAGTGCTTGATCTCGTTAACGTGGTGGTTCTTTGATTATGCCAACAACTTAAGGAAACCAGACAGTGATACAAGTAACTGGAGAATTTTACTAGTGGACTGCTTGTAGTCTGACGAATAGCTCCTGTGCAGTCGGGCATTACAGTAAACAGAGCTCGGTCCGCGTACAGTAAAGGCAATGGGCCCTATTTTAACGATCTAAGTGCACGGTGTGAAGCGCCTGGCGCAGGTGCGTTTAGGGCGTGTCCAAATCCACTTCTGCTACTTTGACGGCGGAAAAAAGGGTCCGTGCACCGGGCACATGGTTAAAAAAGGTTGTATTTAGTGTCTTCATTAATTCATAGGTGTGTTTTGGGCGTAACATGCAATAAACCAATCAGAGGTCATCTCCCATTCACTTTAAAAGCCAGGCACGTTTGGACCTTGGCGCATTGCTATTATGATGGAGGATTTGCACCGTAATATATTTATTTGTAATCTTTAGCATGGTTGTGTGCTGCTGTGCTTCCGTGTGTGTGTGTGTAACAAGCATAGTGTGCGCGCTGTGCACGAGCCTAGGAGCATTTTACAAATTTGCTGTTAAAATAACAATGAAACGCTGCGTTATTGACTTTAGAACAGGTTTTTGTTGGTCAATGGCGCGATCACTTCCCACTGCCTCAAGATAACCAAGAATGGACCTGAACACACCTCCCTGTAAGACCACCTCCCTATAAGACCAGCACGCCCATGGGCGCAAAAATGGGTGCAGGTGCATTTGCTATTTAAACGACGCGGGCGCTGGACGGGAAATTTGACAACTGCGTCGGTCTTAAACTAGCAAAGACACTTGCGATAGGGCCCAATAAGTCAATGTTACCTTATTTGACAGAAATCTATATGCATTTGCCTGTTATTTGTGAGAATTTGATTAACATCAACGACATGTTGATTAGGCTAGAGTAAGTGAAACCCCAAATCAACAAAACTGCTTAAAAAAGTAATATTAATATTTAAATACCACCGTGAAAATCCCCGGTAGAGTCCGACGCAGCCAGACTCTGAACAGTAAAACTGAGATTAGCTCTCCTATTCAAGTTTATGCTCTGCTTTTCAACTGTTGTTTGGTAAATTGCTATTAAACACAGTCGAAGGGGATTTGAATTGCTGTTTTTTTCTCTCTCAAGTCTTATCATTTTGGAACTGATTTTCCTTTGGGGCTGGATAAAACTTCTTTGAGGGGGCGCCAAAAATTCCTCTATGCAGGAAAAACCCTGAGTAAATACAGTGGCCATTTATTATGGTGCTGGAAAGTTATTTTCATTTTCAGTCCTATATGTTTTTATTTTGATTGCAAGATTATCCTAGCCGAGGCTGGCAACATTTTCATATCAAGCGACCCTGTGTTTACTTCCTTTGCTGAGACAGATACAAATTAAACTCCCGAAAAAGAAAATGAAAATGAAATGAAGACTGTCAGTCAAAGCTCAGCTTTGGGAAGGAAGGAGATACTGGACAAGATGAATAGGATAAGCATTATGTTCCTGTGCTGTTCAACACAAACAAAAAGTGACCGGATTCAATTCAAACACTGTAATTACAACGGATATAAGCCTATACATTCTTTGGTAATTACAGTGGAACCTATAGGCTCAATTTAACAGCAACACACACACCAAGCATAATTATAGTGTATTTTATTTAGCATTATAAATAAATCATTTAACATAACACACATTTTGCTAACGTTTGAGACACATTTCTGTCATTCAAATCCAAAATGATGCAAACACAAAAATTAAATAAAGGTGTAATTTTATCCAATCATTTTCTCCACACCTTGGCAAGAGAGACGAGTGAGGAGTCAGGCAATGTATTCAGAGGGTGAGAGAGAACAAAGACTATAGGACGGAGAGAGAAATTAACAGAAAGAATGTCATTTAAAGCTAGAGAGAAAAGAGGATATGAGAGAGGGAGCAGGCTAAGGAAAGCAAAGAGACAGAAAAGAAGGCTGAGATAAAGAGCAAAGAAGTGTGTAGTCTGAATCACTGCAACACTTGAATTCAACATGGTCAACATCCATTTCCAGATTCTCTGTGATCGTTTTAGCCTCTTCTATATTTTCAGATTGTAGTGATGGTCACTGATTGCAACATTTAACCTGACTCTCATGTATTGCTGCTTGACAGATCATTCATGTTGCTGCCCACCGACATGGTTTTTAAGACGTCTTCAAATGCACATATTAAGATCAGAGAAATAAATACATATTCGGACAGTCTTTTTTAAAGAGAATTTTGTTGGCATTTATCTTTTTTTGACAGCTTAGACATGAAAGGGGAGAGAGAGAGGGGAGAATGACATGCAGGAAAGTGCTGGAGATCAGAATCAAACCTGCGGCCTCTGCGCTAGGTCTGAGCCTCTATATATGGCTCTACCACTAATCCACCCAGGCACCCAACAGTCTAATATTTTTTTTAAGGTTATGTTTTGGGGCTTTTCCCTTTATTAGATAGTGACAGGGGATAGACAGGAAAGTGGGGAGAGATAGAGGGGATGACATGCAGCAAAGAGCCTCAGGTCGGATCCGAACCCGGGCCGCTGCAAGGGATTCAGCCTTCATGGGGCTCACACTCTACTGGGTGAGCTAGAGGTCTTCTTCCCCCCCCCACCCCCAACAGTCTTTTTAGTTAGATGGGGAACTTGGAAAACACTATCTCTGCGTAACATCAATGACTTAAACAATCAATTAAAAAAAAAGTTGACTGAGAAGAAGTTTAGAAGAGTAATTGTGCAGAATTGGACAAAGCCTTTTTTGTCCTCAAACTCCTGCCTGTCTCACGTAGGTCTAACTACTTTCCTCAGCAGCAGCTGTCAAGTTCATTAGGCAAGACTCACCTCATCCTCTGTTCCAGTGACTTCCTTTAGATACCACACGTTGCTACAGGGCTGATTTATCACGCTGGCATTCATTGGGAGCTTTGGAAGCTGTGTCACTGCGTGGCTTAGTACCGTAGCTTTGGCACAAGCAGAAGGGATTTCAGCTTTTTTGCTTGAGTACTGTGAATACCTGCCGTTAGAGGTTGTTTTAACTTTCCTTTCTGTTCAATGTTAACGCAACTCCTCTCAGACCAAATTCAACTTCTCAGACCTTTGTTAGTACTTGATGGCATGTTCTCAGTGGGGGAAGAAGTATTCATATCCTTAATTTAAGTAAAGCACACTGTAAAAATACTCTGTTACAAGTAAAAGTCCTGCATTGTAAAAGTATGTAAGTATCATTTCAGCTGGACTTTTAGGCCATTATATTGTTGGGTACTTTAATTTATAATAAAACATTGTATTTTATAAACTACATGTGTTTGGTGTGCAAAAATCTTTATTTGTAAAGTAAATAGTGACTAAAGCTGTCAGATGAATGTAGTGGAGTAAAAAGTGAAATATTTCTCTCTGAAATGTAGCGGAGTAGAAGTAGAAAGTGGCATGAAAAGAAAAGGTCAATTTGTACTTAAAGGTCCCATGACATGGTGCTCTTTGGGTGCTTTTATATAGACCTTAGTGGTCCCCTAATACTGTATCTGAAGTCTCTTTTATATAGACCTTAGTGGTCCCATAATACTGTATCTGAAGTCTCTTTTATATAGACCTTAGTGGTCCCCTAATACTGTATCTGAAGTCTCTTTTATATAGACCTTAGTGGTCCCATAATACTGTATCTGAAGTCTCTTTTATATAGACCTTAGTGGTCACCTAATACTGTATCTGAAGTCTCTTTTATATAGACCTTAGTGGTCCCCTAATACTGTATCTGAAGTCTCTTTTATACAGACCTTAGTGGTCCCCTAATACTGTATCTGAAGTCTCTTTTATATAGACCTTAGTGGTCCCATAATACTGTATCTGAAGTCTCTTTTATATAGACCTTAGTGGTCACCTAATACTGTATCTGAAGTCTCTTTTATATAGACCTTAGTGGTCACCTAATACTGTATCTGAAGTCTCTTTTTATATAGACCTTAGTGGTCCCCTAATACTGTATCTGAAGTCTCTTTTATATAGACCTTAGTGGTCCCCTAATACTGTATCTGAAGTCTCTTTTATATAGACCTTAGTGGTCCCCTAATAGCCTTGGTGCAGAATTACAGCCACTAGAGCCAGTCCCACAATGAGCTTTCCTTAGGATGTGCCATTTCTGTGTCTTTAGCTATTGAGGAGGAGAGGGGGCAAAGAAGAAAAAGGGGAGGTAACCTTGCTCCTTATGACCTCATAAGGAGAAGATTCCAGATCTAATAAAACTTAACTTGTAGTATTTATCATGATTTCTAAGGTATCATTCCACTCCTCAGAAAGTGTGACCTTGTATAGTCCTGCTTAATAAAACTAGTAAACTGTATTTTAGTCCGACCTTTTGATGCTTAGCATTTACACAGGGCCACATTGCTGTTTTGCTATCACAGACTGATATTGATTCAGTGCTGTTGGCTTTGTTTGCACTTCAATAAGTAATTTTTAGCCATTCTGGGACTTAAATATAATCACAGAGCTAACTTCCTGATAGATAATTCACATAAACTAGCCATTAATAGAAAGACCCAACACATTGTTCTTTGACTGTGAGTACAGGAAGGACTTCCCTAACCCCAAGTGACGTTTCAAAGATGTCGGCGTGGTACTGAATCCCAGTAACAACATTAACAACTTCCTTCCTTTTCCATGCCGATAGTGAGACATGGGAATTACAGTGAGAGGGCGGGGGGAACCACTGTTAAGAAAATGTGAAAGTCCTATCGCTGTGACAGACTGTGGGCTAGGAGCGTGTGAGGGCAAATATTAAATGGATGGGGTGGCGTCATAACCCAAATATTCCCTTGGGTCTTTGCCCTGGCGTCTGTGTGTACTGTATTTTCAAGTAAGCAGCTCATAGTCTGATCAAACACAGAGGCAGCCAACAGCTCTAAAGGCTAATTGAATTAGCAGTCACAGGACAGAACACATGCTCGCTACCCTGCCCTCCTTATGACAGCAAGTGTTTGCGGGAACACAACAACAACACAAGCACGGGATAAATCACTCGGCCTATGTTTCTGATTTTAGTTTCATCAGGATTTTCAATTAGTTTCATATGATGAGGATGATAATGTGTCAATGATTCTAAATATTTGCAGTGTGTCATATTTAGAGATCAGCGGTGGAAGAAGTATTCAGATCCTGTATTTAAAAGTGACTATATATAACTTTTACACATTTCTGAAACTGTGTAATGTTCCATCTGATGACGGGGTCACAGATTTCGGCTGAACACCGGAAAAGCCTGCGTTAGTGAGTATGCAGGTAAAAGGTAGCCGGAGATTTCTTTATAGAGGCCTAATTGTATTTTAATGTTTAGAAGTTAGAAGTTATCTGTTGTAGTTATGGCTGATACTGGGACAGGACCATCACAGGAAAGAATTAAACCAAAAACAACTAAAAAATAAAAGGGAATGTGTAAGACAATGGGCAAAAACCAGTCACACTCGGACGGGCTTTCAACAGATGGAGATAATGATTGTAAATGATTCAAAAACATTCCCGAATTGGCCCTCAGGTATGCAGTATGTCTATTACATTCATAAAATAACTTTATAATGCGGTGGTTGTTTCAATTCACATTCAATTAGGTCCCCCTTCCATTTAGCGCGGACATTTTATTTCTTTTAGTCCGTGTTTGTGTTAGCTTACTATTTTCTTTTCCCTTGTCCCCCTGTACTTGTATAAAGCGTCCTTGGGTTTTATGAAATGCACTATATAAGTTATTACCACGTTGGTTGCTACAACAAACTCTTAATGCTTTGGCTCGTGACATGGTGACAGTGATACCCGGTTTAGCTCACGAGACATCCAAAGTAGGCTAAGTTACCGTATGCAACACTTAAAATGCAACGATGCATCTGTAACGTATGTTCTTATTGTAAATGAATGATTTTCTGTCTGAGCAAAACATTCATCGCGACTATACGACCTCCAGTTAACGCTAACTCAGTAATATACAGTGGGCAATACAGCACCGTAAAGAAAAGACCTTTACGACAGCAGGTGTGGTAAAAACACTACCACTTTTGTCCAAAGCGGCTGCTAGAATCGACACAAACTGAAAGTTACATATAGCCACTTTAAAGTGCTCATATTATGCTTTTTGGCCTTACCCCTTTACTCTATTGTGTTATATATCTTTTTTGTGCACGTTATAGGTTTACAAAGTGAAAAAGCCCAAAGTCCCCCCCAAAGGGACTTACCATCTCCAACAGAAAACACTGTTCACCAACTGCTCCAAACAGCTCTACTGTAGTCCAGCCTTTACTTCAGAGACAGACGTGGTCACTTTGTAACACACGTTATAATGCTCGCCTAGCTGCTAGCGTAGCACACCCTCATACTCTGCTTCTGACTGGCTAGTAGTCAGAGGTGTCAAAAGTATTCCCATTCATTACTCAAGTAGAAGTATAGATACTAGGATACTTCTGTAGAAGTTGAAATATCAACTCAAGCTTTTTACTCAAGTAAAAGTATAAAAGTACTGGTTTCAAAACTACTTAAAGTATAAAAGTAAAAGTAATGTAAGGGGGAAAAAAATGCCATTAAGGACAAAAGCTTAGCCCACCCTGCAGGGGCCTATAGTGCACTACCCCACCTCCACAAAAAAACATTTTTCTAAAGGCCATAATGACTATAATAATGTTATGTTAAAATCATACGTGCAAACTCAGAAGGGCTGAAAAGGTGACACATTTCTTCTCTCTCTCTATTATATATATTTAAAAAAGGAGCACCTTGTTCAATTGTATTTGTCTGTTCTGTATGTTCAAAAATATAAAAAGAAAATTTAAAAAAAGGAGCACAAGACGACATTAAAGAATGGCTTTTGTATTGCTGAGGCCACAGGGTCAAAATTAAATGATTTATTAAAAATGTAATAACAATAACTTATTTCAGGCTGAGTCTGCGTTTTTCAGACAACGGCAGCTACAGTCTGGTGTTACAATCCTCTCAGCGAAATACAGACACACTTTTATCTGGATAGTTGTTTTTTTTGTGTGTTGTTGAACGATGACAAGCCGGAATGAAAAAAAGCCAAACTGAAATAGGAGTAACGAGGCTATTTTTTAAAATGTGAGTAGATAGTACAGATAATTGCGTGAAAATGTAAGGAGTAGAAGTAAAAAGTCTGCTGTAAAATAATTACTCCAGTAAAGTATAGATACCCAAAATTTCTACTTAAGTAAGGTAACGAAGTATTTGTACTTCTACTACAAGTAAAAGTACTATTACTACTCTGGTACAAGTAAAAGTCTTGCATTGAAAATGTTATCATGTAATCAGGTTACATTACTTAAATATTGTGCTACTTGTATTAGGTTACTGACTGGTAATTATTGTAGTAGTAGTCACATCCCCCTCCCCCCAACCTTGATTATCACCTTGTAGAGTTGTTATGGCTAACTTGTTAGCTAACGGTTGCTTATTTAAACATCCAGCCGACACGGATTGGAGTCATGTTTCTGGCCACCGTGTTGATGGGAGCGGGGAGACTGAACCAAAACAGTAACATTGGTGATAACTCCCTGTGGGTTTGTCGAGCGGGACATATTTCACATTACACATACTCGTTTGGTCCATTCTTAGCAATGAAAAAACAAAATTTGATAAGTGCAGCTTTAACTTTGACCTCAAAAACCAAAAAGATGCTGTTGCTGTTGTCCTAACGACTGTAAAACAGAGGCTCAATGATCCGTGAGCTTCATGAAAAATGAAAAACAAAAACAACGCTCTGCCTGCTCGGCTCGTTCCAGTGCGCGAGTGAATGGCTTACACAATGAGCAGTGGCTTATGGCCATGTATTCAGTAACTGCATGGTAGCGACATGTGCATAGATACAGCGGAGAAAAACAAACAGGAACGCCTCGCCTTTAACATGATGGAGTAATCAAGAGTTGCTGGAAAGAATGTCAGCGATGGGCCAAGTGCACGCGGGAGACAGTGATGAAAGGAAGAAGTGAGGGGAATGGCTTCGTAGTGCATGCAGTTGCATACATTACAGGAGATTTAATTGCCCTACAAAACACGTTTATTTTTATTTACTTTTTTGAGGAACAGTTGCTGAGCGTGCGCCCTGTTTTCCGTATCGCTAATCCTTCCCTGACCACTACAACAGCTGTGGTGGTGAAATGTCTTGCTGCCGGACACCTCCTCAGTCCCTGCTGAACGAGCGCTGAGACTTTTTTTTTTTGTTCAAGCTCCCCACCCATATATCTCCAGCCTGTTTTTGGATTCAAAGTGGCAACTTTTCCATCACATGCCCGCTTCCACTGAGCTCCTGCTGCCTAATCATGACCATCCAGGAGGAAAATCTGGTCTGTACGCTGCATGGGCGTTGGTGTTCCACAGGGCTCTGGGGGACAGGGATCTGCTCAGCTCGGCTGTTGGCCTGGGAAAGCCTGAGTCAGAATCCTGAAACTGGACCTCACCCAGACAGCCCTCTTTCTCTGTGTAACCTCCCTTTCTTTCTGTCTTATTCTCCGTGTAGCTTTCAATAACTGTTCCTCGATATGTCACTTTTTTCAAACAAGACTACTGTACTTTCAGTCCCTCTTATTCACAACAGCAAAATATGCATAGGACGTTTATAGATCTCTTGATCCGTTTTGGAGTGCTTGCGTTCATTTTTTCCCGTTTGAACGGTCAATATTGAGGACCAGTGACTGGTGCGTTTGTCCACTCACGTACAGGAAGTCTGTGAAGGTTCTCAGTCATCCAGGTCTTAGTTATCCAAGAAAGGGTTCAAATCAAGGGCAACTAAACTTGGTTAAAGGTGCCTGGAAGACGTTACGTCACTCATCCGAGAGACTTCTTCAGTTTCTGTTTTTTCAATTACGGAGCTGAAAAAGTCTCTCGATTGAGAGACCAAACGTCTTTGTATCAACTCATTTGGCAATGACTTGAATGTAATGGACGTACATTAATATGAAATAGTCCCGCACTATAGCTTTAACCAAGTCCAGTTGCCCTCGATTTTAACCCTTTCTTCGATCGCGTACAGGAAGGATTCGTGCTGATGTCGGAGGTCGGTCAACGATTTAGCGGTCTAACCTAAGTTGAAATTATGTCTTTCTCAAGCTAATACTAAGAATCCTTGGTTTACAGATTGCAGGCAAACAATACCCCCAGACTTCAACCTATTCTCCCTACCCACCCATCTACTCCTACCCTCAGGGTTTTTAGTTTTTAGTATTTTTAAGTATTTATTTAATCTCGGGTATGATTATTATTTACTTTGTATCGTTGTAGGTTGTGTCTGAATGTGCCTGACCACATATAAATAAAAAATAATAAAGTTCTTTGGATTTGGACAGCAGTCACAGGATCATGAAAAGAAATAAAAGCCAGGAAATAGACCAGATGAAGAGGAACATATTGTCCTCAAATGCAGACCGATAACTTTCCCATACTTTACAATCCCTAACATACAGAGATGTAACTGTTGGGAAGCATAATTGTATTGCAGGGGAGTGTGGCGACACAAAGCATCAGGCCAACTCATACCCATGGACAAACACAGACACCAAAAAACAAGGGGAATTCCTACTTCCCACAGTTCAGCCTGGTCCCTACATTAAAGGCATAAACAAGCATGTTGTTTTGTTACCTTAAACCATATGTCTCCCGTGTGGCAGGCCACGCTTCCTTCCTGGCCCTTGTCATTAATAGCGAATGAAATAAAACGTACTGAGCCGACATCTGGTGAACACGGCTCCAGCAAAAGGTGTTGCTTTTAGAAGTAGCTTCCGTGTAATTACTTCTGAGCAACATCAAAGACAGTGGCAATTCTTTCCATGTTGAGGCGTAATACTATATGTGCCACAAATTTGTACCAAACATTCCTCAGTAATGTCCCTTTGTCTGCTACTGGATAATAGCTGGTGAGGCTGAGGAAACTAATTAAAATGCCAGAGCACTTACTGCACTTTCAGACTACCTGACTATCAATATGATACCAGTTGAGATTAAAGCCAGTCTTCCAAAGCTAACCAATATTTCTATATTATCAATGGAGGGAATCCCTATCTATAATGTGGAAGGAGTTGCTTTTAGTGAGGACTCAGAGAGAATCATGACCTGACTCTGCAGCTTTTTTATGTCTTTCAGCTCATTGTTTGGGTTTTACAGCTCATAATTGTACTGATTTGATTGAGTCTCAGCGATCTCATCCGCGTCGTTTTGATTATTATTATTTTCGATATATTAACATAATTGGTCATTGACTTGAACGATGTTGCATTTATTGAGCTAAAAAAAACAACTGTTGAACACATCAACAGGGAAAACAGCTTGAACTGAAATTTCCCTTAATACTATTCCTGTTTGAGCTTTTTTTTCCCATTCAGAACACAAGACAAAATAAGTGTTCACTTTTCCAGAATGTAATGTGCAGAATTATAGTTGTTCTCAATTACACTGTTTTTTTTTTTTGCGTTAGGAGCCAAAATCAAAATTTGGATCAAAATTTGATTAATTGCACCGCCCTACTCCGGACATTGTCTAAATTTGCCCTTTGACACATGTAGCACATAACAGGAGATTTTTTTGTGTCAGACGCGTTTGGTTCAGGCGGGTGGATAAAGCGTGCAGGAGGCAGGACATGACACAGATTATACCAGGGTCACATAGCCGGTTGGTAATTTGCTCTTGCCGAACCTTGAGTGTTCCTAATGATTTCAGTATTGGCCCTTACCGACAGAAGTTCCCGAATCCGGTTGTCTCTTCAGTTAGACGTTGACGTTGGCGTCTCTGTGTAAATGACAATTCTTCTTCACCCTCGGATGTTTGTATTCTTCATTTGTATTGTGATCAGCAGTTACTGTATTGTACTGCACTGTGCGATGTTCATGTGTTTTTTTTAAGGTTTTAATGTTCACGTTCATATCTCATTATTATCAGCATATTAACACGGGGTTGAACTTTTGTAATCATTGTTATGGGGCGAAAGACATAATGAGCTGCTGACCGATATGTATGTATCTCCACGCTGCTGTTGACACTGTCTGACTTTGGAGTTGCCGTGAAGTCAATGGATTCATTCATGGTACAGTACTTTCTTTCTCGTTGCAGCTGTAGAGTGAGTGTGTATTAGTGTGTGTGTGTGTGTGTGTGTGTGTGTGTGTGTGTGTGTGTGTGTGTGTGTGTGTGTTCGCGCATGTGAGAGAGAGGGAAAGTCAGTGAGAGACAGAAAAGGCGGGTGCAGGGGGCAACTCATATTTAACCTGTAATTTGAGAAGCTGATAACAAGGAGCGAATGAAGAATGAGCTTGTGAGGAAGGAAGGTTTTTGTGTGTGTGAAAGAGAGAGTAAGACAGTGAGACAGAGAAAGAAAAGAGCTGTTCTTTTGTTTCCCGAGCTCACGTCCCGTTCCCCCTGATCTCCCTGAGAAAATTCAGTTCAATATTTTTTTCTCGTTACTCGTGTGTCTCCCCGTTTGGGAGGAGGGTGTAAAATGGACTGAGCAAGAGGGAGGAGAAAAAACCCAGGCTGAGAAAGAGAGGGAAATAGCTACAGCCCGTAGCCAGACTTTGCCTGCTCATTCAGCGCTTAGTGCTGCACTGCACCGTTTCCAGTTGTGGGATGTTAAGATTCGCCTTTGGCTGCACTTCTCCCCACTCTCGCTCTCACATAAAGACTCTTTAGACATTTATATGCTCATTTTCTTGGAGGAGGAGGGGAGAGAGAGAGAGAGAGAGAGAGAGAGAGAGAGAGAGAGACTAGGCAGACCTATTAGCCCGGAGCCTGAAACACACACAAACCAACTCTCTCTCCGGCACACACACACACACACACACACACACACACACACACACACACACACTCACACACACACACACTTGTACACTCCTCCAGCTCTGCGCTGCACCAAGGTAACAGCGAGTGGATTTAGCTTTAGCCATCTGGTAGAGTGCAGAGAAAAGCTCTCTGCTACACAGAGCGGATAAGGGCTAGGACGATGCAGCACTAAAACACAGACGGAAAGAGAAAAGCAAAGAGTGAAAGAGAGAACGACACACACACACACGCGCGCAGCCTGAGACAGGATGGCCACCGCAGTGTTCCAGGTAAGGAGTGTGGCTGTAAGAGGGGGAAAGAGCTGCTGCCTGTCTGCTATTAGAGCGCCTGACTGTCCCAAGTGTTGCCTGTGCTGTGCTCCGTTTCCCAGCAAACCCTCCGCATTATGGACTGGCTTTATTTGATAGGGAGAAAGAGAAAGCAGTGCTCTTAGATGTATGTTTTTTTTTTTTTAGGCATGCATGTAACCTGGCAGAGGTGCGGCACTAGTTTATGTTTGTAGGTTTCGCTGTATGTTGTGCAGTTTGTATGTGCATTTCTATGGATATGTGTGTCTGAGAAAGAGATTACAATCATATGTATCTGTGCACAGCGCTGCTTCTAGTATGTCCCCTGTAGCTGGTATGGATGACAGGAAGAATGTCAGAGGGCTAGATTGGAATTTGTGTTTGTTTGCATTACTGTAGACATTGTATGTGTGTGCGTAATGTAAAGCACTGCTTGTTTCTGGAGTGCTTGTGTCTGTGTGTGGTCTCCTCGACTTACCATGTTTTGAGGTTGGTGGCCCTATGGTCATGGCAGGAATGACAGTGGTGGCGTATGTCTCTTCTCTTCTCTTTCCAGCATCTTTAGTGTGTATGTACATGTGTGTCTGTACTAACTTAACCCTTTCTGACCCAGAAGTCAAAGCACAGTTTGAAAAAGAAATTGCCAACAAACGTGTGGTATGAAGTGAACAATGTATTATGTTTTTCATGTGCGAGAGAAAGTGTGCGTGTTCTTCCACTGATTTCAAAGCTTGTGTGTGTTTGTCTGAAGCCGTGAACTCAGCCGCAGTGTTTCACAATAGGATCTTGCAAAAGTTGTTGCATAGAAAACATTGCCCCAGGCGTGAGAAAACTCACGGCACTCTGGGAATTTTTGGCACGTAGAGTGAGTCAGAATTGCCTCCAATTTGCTTCAAATTGGGGAGAAAGAGAATAAGGGCATAGTGTGAAAGACATAGAGCATATTCTTGAGCAGATTTGCAAGGTAGCAATGTACGCTGACGACCCTGTCTGTGTGGGTGTCTGGGTTCTTAATGGATTTGGATTTGTTCAGGAGGATGTAGTGCTGCCAGCACTACATTATACTATGTAAGATAAGCCTTACATTGTGTTTAGTCCTTAATTGATGCATTAATGTACTATAGTTCAGTGGAGTTGTTGGAACACAATGGCAGCTAAACGCAGGTCCCATTGGTTGCTGCTGGTATCCCTGTGATGTTCTAGTTATAAAGCGTTGTTGCTCCAGGCCAGTGAGTCAAATCAGTCAAAGTTAAGTTGCTGCTGGCCCCGTGTACACCCACATGTATGTACAGTACCCACTAGTCACTTCTAAGTTCCCATCATGTACAGATTAATGCAAAGATTAATCGATTAGCTGTCAACTATTAAATGAATCACCCAATATTGATTGATTAATCGGTTTGAGTCATGAAAAAAAGTAAAACATTCTTTGATTTCAGCTTCTTAAATGTGAATATTTTCTGGTTTCTTCACTCCTCTGTGACAGTAAACTGAATATATTTGTGTTGTGAACAAAACAAGACATTTGAAGACGTCACTTGGCCTGAGCAATATTTAACACCAGTTCCTGACGTTTTATAGACCAAACAACTAAACCATTAATCAAAAAAATAATCAACAGATTATTCGACAATGAAACCAACCAGTTTTCCCATACTGGAGTTGATTTGTGGTAATCGGATTAAACACACATTTATTTAGGTCTTAAAACTAGATTCAGATTTTAGATTTAGGTAAATACGCCCATTTTTGGCTGTGACTTCTGGTAAAAGAAGCTAAAACACTTGATAAAGATGAAGGGAACTACAGAATTGTGTGGTAATTCTGTGTGGGTTCATCACAATGACATTTCACAGTCATTTGATCCATTGTTACTATAAAGGTACAATACATTTTTATATGCTTTAAAGTGCAATATTTGACATCAGACCTGTTGTCACTTGTATGATGTGACCCACACATTCCTTGGAAGCATTCTTTGTCAAACCTAAATGAAACACAGCACTGCCCTGTCCTGCCCGGACAGCAGCATTACCCATGACTCCTGGTTGTGTGGGAATGGCGTACATCCACTGGCAGGGAGCCCGTGCCGGACTGGATTTCAGAGAGGACATTTTTCATCATTACCATGTGCCAGGGAAACAGTGCTCCAGTCAACCCCCCGTCCCTCCTTTTAGGCAGCTCATTGATAGATGCCTAACCACAAACACAGACAACCATGCATGCAGCCAGGACGGGCACATAGGAAGGGCTAGGCAGTTTGGGAAGGTGTGTGTTGAGTGACTATGTACGTGTACGTGTACGTGTACGTGTACGTGTGTGTGTGTGTGTGTGTGTGTGTGTGTGTGTGTGTGTGTATCTGGATTTAGGGATAAGGCAGTGGTCCATGGACCATATGAAACCACCAGCATGATTTCTCATGCTTCTCTGCTGATGTAATCCTTTCTTGGTGTCTCTCTGTGTGTGTGTGTGTGTGTGTGTGTGTGTGTGTGTGTGTGTGTGTGTGTGTGTGTGTGTGTGTGTGTGTCTGCGTGTCTGCGTGTCTGTGTGTGCATGCGTGTGTGTGTGTGTGTGTTTTAGTCCTTGCAGTCACAGCTAAATCTCTTGCATTACTTATGTATTGTTAATTGAGAGCAAGTTTAAATAAATATTAGTTTTCTTATTGATACAGTTAAGGACTTGTGTTTGATAAATGTCTGTCTCCACACCTGTTATAAGACTGGAAGCTTTGCTTTGAGAGGGATAGCCGGACGACAACACCTTAATTCCTTTACTCAGGTTTTATTATTTGGTGTACAATTCTTTCCCCCTGTTCCATTGTTCATCTCCTTTCTTCTTTTCTCTTCTCCCTATTCATCTATATAGATAGATGTATTGATGGATAGATAGATACACAAACTTGCCGTTGGCCCTTGATATAAGGGCATGAGGTGTGTTGACATTTTTTTTTTAACATTCACTCACTGTCCAAGTACAAAGTTTGCATAGGGTAAATAGTTACACAGCTTGATACATATCCTGCCTAATGAAATACAAATGATGGTATATCATTGGCATTTCTTTTATCCTAACAAAATGCTCTGCAGAACTGCAACGGGTGTGCAGCAATTTATGTGTACCCTTCGTCCTCTGGACTAAATGCTGGCACAAACTGTGAACCTGCAATACTTTAGCAACATAAATAATCTATAGCTGTGCCAAAGCATCACGCCTTACAGTGGGGCTTTTAGTATGATTAATACTATCCAATGAAGGCACAGTAAAAGAGTCACGTTTTTCAAGGGCTTCATATAATGTTTCACTTATGATAGTTACTTAGCAGGCCCGTCTGGCACGTAAAAGAAACTGCTGTCATAAGCCCAGAGCCAGGCGTTTAAAGAGTGTATGAGGGAACATATCCGGAGACTAATGTTGCAGTTAAAATGAACAGTGGACCCCTTTTAGAATTTACTGCTTTGAGGCTGTAAAAGCTCAGAACCGTGAAGACACGACAAAGCCCACCAACCTGGACCAAATCGTACTCTGAACTGATGTAATGTTTGGTTTTATTCTGTGTTACAACTCAAACTGGTGTTTCACCAGTTTTGGGCATCAAATCAGGTTTTAGTTTCAGACTTTTTTTGGGGTAGGGGGTGTGATGACTTTGTTGTTTTGCATTCAAGAAAAGCTCAACTCTAAATGAAACCACTTGCCCACAATCATTGTTTCTCCCCATTTGTCCTTCAGTGATAAATGGTGCCAGCACACTCAGGCAAAAGCTTTCTGCAGACCCTCGCAGTCTAATACCCCTTTAAATGGAGGAACCTCTCATAATACCCCTAAAAACGAGGAACATTATACTGGAACGTTTAATGACGGCTAATCTTTTAAATGACTCCGTGCAATCAAGCTTAAAGCCTGGTATAATGGCCCTTTCTTGAACAGCAACAAGTTTTCATTCGTAGTCAAGGAATGAGAAAGAAAGGGAAAACAACATTCCCAGTCTTGGACATGGCTTTTTATTTTGACAAGCGGCTTCACATGTTTTTTGATCACCAAATGACATTGTTCCCTATTTGCCGTGACAGCGCCAAGATGGCCGCCCTATCTGTTGGCAAATTTTCCATTCTTCTCGGAGAGAAATACACTCTAATTCTGTGGGAAACACCGTTATCACATGTTTTATCTGTAGTACACATAGTATCTTTTTTGTCGGAGAGGTACAGTAGACAGCCCTATTTGACCCTTGCAGGGCTATTTTGGCTTCAAAGCAACATGATTTGTATTGACTGTGGCTCCTCCAGGGAGACTCAGCTGAAGTTTTGTTATGTTTAGGCCATGTGGAGAGTTGTATTTCCTTTTTATAAAATTTTTATGAATTTTCGATTTTGTATGTCTACATTAGTATATGTCCTTAGGTTGTGGTTTTTATATAAGCCATTACAGGTTTCTACCACACCCTCACATGTCATTTTGTATGTCTTCAATGTAAAAAAATGTTAATGTTCTGTGAAACAAATAAACTCAACTTTAAAAAAAAAGGAGTTTGCAGAATTTGCCGATCCATAGATTTATTTGGCTTTTGTTGCCCCGATGCCCTCAGATGCTTGGGCTAGGGTGTCCTATGCTGGTTCACTTTCTGTTTAAGATCAGTGGCCCTACAGCTAGTACAACTTTGAGTCAGATGCACATAGGGCTGGGTATCGGTAGGCCTACTCAATACCTTTTAAGGTATCGACAGAAATAACTCAGTACCAAGTAGTATTGAAACTTCTTCAGTCAAATGATAACTGTATTTGATCCTTGTTGTACCCAGGTGTAGAAAAAATGGCAATTTGTATGGTTTAGCTCACAGCCAATCATTGTGAAGTGTTCAGTGTTTAGGACAGTTGTAACTGGTTTGGAGGATGGTTAGTCTGGATCTTTTACCTTATGAATAGTTTGGGGAAGAGCTAAACTATCCCTCGTTCTAAAGTAGTACTTAAATTGAAATGGAGATTCTGTTGCAAATTCCAGTGAGACCAGTTCTTTTAGCTGTGCAGGACGATTTGCAAACATTTTGATCTTTTGGTATCATAGCTTATCCTCAAAATGGAACGAGTTTTTCCCTGATTTCATAGTAGAAAGAGACCGAACACGTAGGATATTGTTCCATGGTTTTTACCCTGGTGAGCTAACCTGCTACACAAGTCTTGTTCCAGTTTTGACGTCTTTCACTGTGTTTGTTCTGCAGGCAAAAGAGAGGCATGGAATCATGATGTCATATTTTAAAAATTCCCCTCCAACACCACACTTGTCAGTTTCTCTCATAACTCTGGATGTAGTTGACGTGAATCTAATGGACTTTGACAAGATGCCATTGCTTTGAACCTCTGTGGTCACGTATTACATCACTGCACACAGCTTCTTTAAAGATTTACGGCAGATTTGGAGAAGCAGCTCCTGGCTGGGCACTCAGGGCATCGACTTGCATCAGAAGTTATTGGAAAGCAGTGGTACAGCGACCGAGAAGGAAGAGCGTGGGTGGGGGCTTTTGCCACCCTGTTTATTTACTAAGTTTTCTAAACTAACTGGTTTCAAAAAATTTTGATCTTTGAATTTGATGATATTTGTATAACTTTGACCTAAAACCCATTATAGTCATTTGTGAACTCTGGTTCCCTAAACTCCTTATCTCTGTGTTGCTTCCAGTAAATCCAGTCCACAGGTGAGGATGGGCCGATTGTTTTTTTTTACTGGAAAAATGGTATGCTCCTGCGCAAGTACAGACTTTGTACAATATATATTCATAATTGCTATGTTACCTGATGAAATGAAGAATTTAATTTAAGGTAAGGTGATGGACAAAGCGTGAAATTAGCTTTGAGCTAAATCAATAAAAAACATCAGTGAAAGAGAAGTGTGATTCCATATGACTGAACATCCATATGAACACTATGTGAAGTATGTGCCCCATGTGTGTGTGTGTGTGTGTGTGTGTGTGTGCGCCAGCCAGACAGCAGTAGACTGAGAGGGTGAAGAGGTGGTTTTCCATTTTTTTTTTTTTTTTTCTTTTTCTTTTTCTTATCAAGCCTTCGTGTCTCTCTGAGGAATGTTTATGGCAAGCAGACCTGGTTCTTTGGTTTTGCCAGAAAGGCCTCGTGTTATTGTTTGTTTTTAATGGCTGATTGATGGGGAAGGGGGCTTGGTCTCGAACAGAAAGACAGGAAACATCGGTGCCAGGTTCCCAAAACTCTCCAAGCGGCTGAGGTCTGGTGTGCTATAAGATGAACAGCACATGTACACAGCCTGTGCCTTTTCTTACTTTTTACTTTACTTCACTTCAAAAATGTAGGTTTTTTTTTGTACTTTTTTGCACCCTTCTACAACCCGCCATGGCTGCACCTGATTCAACGAACGCGTCACGTGGGGCTGGCTGCTCCAGGATTTCAAAACAGACCATAATGGCATTGATGCTGACAATAGACACACACCATAAGTCTTTTGTTCAAGCAGCAATTACAACTCATATTTACATTTATAATGGCAGCACGGTATATTGGCCGTAGCAATTATGGCAGGAGCAAAGCAGGAAGTAAGGTGAGGAAGTATACGAGCGGCAAATTTCTGCAGGTCGGGGTAGTGGATGGGACGTCACGTTCAGTGTCACATTTGTAACCGGAAGTGAAATAACGTCTGATTCGAACCAAAACCGCAATCTTTTTCTAAAATTAACTAAGTAACTAAGTGCCTAAACCTAACCAAACTGCGACCGTTTCACAACATTGACGCCGTGTCAGTGTTAAACCGCAATGTAACTCTGGTTTAGATATGAGGTGGTATTTCCTGCCACCAGCTAGAGGCGCTAATTTATGAAACTCTCCAGTGGGTCGTATTAGAGGGTTGGCCGCTACAGATATTCCCCTGTTGATGCATGCATGAGGAAAACTATTTAGTGCAAAAAAAAACAGGGTTTTGAGTGAAATAGATAAAGGAGGCACAGGAAGGACCAGAGAGACAGGGAGAGACTTTGGCGGGATGAAATGTGAAACCCAAAGCCGGCCATCCATCTGTCATTAGATACATAATAGTGTGTAGGTGTGAGGGTGAGTTAGTGTGGCAGTTGCCTGTGAGATCCTTGCATGTTAACATAAATACCCTTCCCTTTCAGGGGCTTTTTTGCCATAGCTGTGTGTGTGTCATAGTCATAGCTCATCTTGTCGCGGTGTGCTAAATGCCAGCACGGTTGACTCTTAACACAGGCTCGCCTCAGCTTGTCAAAATTTCCCTCCTGCCTTCCGAGACTGAGGCACTCCTCATACAAAGTCAATATAGCCAAGAAAGACCGCAGCTATAACAGTACAAGCTTCCACAAAATACACATGGTTGGAGTATCGCAGACTGCGCCCAATGTAGAACAGAAAGTCTTTGAGTAGTTGACAAAACAATGCCACCACAAGGTCCATTTAGTAGCTGATCTTTATCTGCACACGTTGTCATGTAACTGCACATGTAAAGTGTTTAGAAAAGTGATGATTTGAACATTGCATACAATTCTGGGCAACTCCATCTGCTGAGGCAGATTATGTGTTATGATTGAAAGCTACTAAATGGACCTTGTGGTGAGATTTATTTTTGTCAACTACGTCCCTTTGTTTCCTTTGTCTGTCCCCAAGAACAAAGCACGCTGATATAAGATCATGGTTAAGACTGTGGCAAATGCTGAACTCTTCAGTATTAAATATAAATATTAGTGTGCACAGTTACCACAATAACTGTAATAACCATGTGTCATATTATGTGGTTATTTTCCTGTGTATTTAAGAAAACAGTGGAAGGCATACATCAACACTTTCAATCATTTTTGGGGCTAGTTTCGGTCTGCCTTGTGGTTCAAGGGTAGAATAAACTTTAAAGTCCCCCTCCACTCACAAATGTGTTTTGCGTATTGTAACTTCACTGTGATGTTCGGCCTTCACTGTGCAGAATGATGTATGTGCAGTATGTTTTCACATTCGTCTGCTGACGTAGGTGTTCACCTTTAAAGCTCAGTTTAAAACGTGAACATATGAGATGATTTGTGACATCACAACTGGTTTGGAAGCCAATCGTGGTCCAGTATGCAACTTGTACAAGTGTAGGTTCGCATTGCCAGTCCTATATCCACAGCACTGTGGAGTAAGGTCTGGCTACACATTCTTTAATTTTCTTTAAACCAATCACAATCGTCTTGGGCGGTGCTAAGCTCCGGACGCAGCGACGGTGGCTCTGCAAAATAGTCCCGGGAAGGAACTTGTTTTGGTGGAACATCTGCACCCGGCAAAAGAAAATGCCTCATACAATATTAAATGAAGTTAACTGTTCACACAATACAGTACCGTGAGCTATTTAAATTAGCTGGATAATTGGTTAAACCTCATTAGCTCTACCAGTGTATCACTGTGTGTACTTCGTCCACAGCAATCCCACCAATCGGTCCCAAAACGTCCCAGTTAGAGAGGAAATGCTGTAAACATATTCTTAGTAAATCTTTACAATCATTCCCTGAAAGAACCAAGCAGACCTGCCTTGCTGCACGATCCATATTTTCTTCAAAACTTGCCATTTTCAGCGTGTAGCTTGCTAGCTCGAAAGTTGTTGTTTCCTGTTTAAACTCTTGAAATGAACACAATTTGCATATTCATTAGTTCTTGTTTTAAAAAAGGGAGAAATAAGTAAATGCAGTCGTACGATTTTAAAGTTTTTTTTTTAAAGGAAATAACTGTATTAGAGACAAATACTTATTCCAATATTATCTGAAGGGGATCTTTAAACTATTTCCCCTGATACGCTACGCTTACTTCAGCTTATAGTCCTCCCTACAACCCTTTTCCATTAGTTCTGTCCTGTGTGACTTCTCTGCGTGCATGTCTTTACACTGGTTCCTAACATGTCCTGCGAGTGAGCAGATGTCCAATGACATCATCCAAATCAAAAACACTGTTACTAAGATACAAAATGTAGAGATGCTGAAAGACTGTTATTCACTCTTGACTGAGGCTGAAGTTTTCCCCTGCTTCTTGTTTTTGAGCCACGCTAAGCAAAACACCTCCGAGACATTTCTCTGTCCAGTAGAGATTAAATGGATATTGATCTTCTCATCTGTCCCTGGGTAAGAAGGCAAACAAGCCCTTTGCGCAATATGTTGACGAGTTGCTTGAGTATGGAATTAATTGAAATTGGATTGGCAGTTAAAACTTATTTTGGGTTGCTTTCCATAACAGCTGCAAAGATTCATCGATTAGTTGTCAACTTTTAAATTATTGGCCAACTATTTTGATAATTTATTAATTGGTTTCAGGCATTTTTTATGAAAAAAGGCAAAATTCTCTGATTCCAGCTTCTTAGATGTGAATATTGTTCTAGTTTCTTTAGTCCTCTGTGACAGTAAACTGAATATCTTTGAGTTGTGGACACAACAAGACATTTGAGGACGTCGTCTTGGGCTTTGGGAAACACTGATCCACATTTTTCACCATTTTCTGACATTTCATAGACCAAACAACTAATCGATTTAACCGAGGAAAAAAAAAAAAACAATCGGCAGATTAATCAACAATGAAAATAATCGTTAGTTGCAGCCTTGCTTCCCATAAGAAATAGCACAGAAGATGGCAAACTTCTACAGTATGCTTGGAAATACAAGCAGCTCTTTACAAGCAGCTCCCACCCCCCCTCTCTTTAACCCTGATTCTTCATGGTTGCCTTCTTCCCTTAACCCCCGACTCCCCTCCCTCCTCCACCACTTGGCCTGGAGCCAGACAGTGAGAGCCATGCTAAATGTGTAAATAAGCGTGCTGGTAAATACCGGCTCTTAGCTGAAAGAGCCTGGGAAGGGAACGTGACCCCCGCTGTAACTTTGGAACAAAAGAAACAAGCCGTAGCTTCTCCCCTCACCACGCCGTCAGTCCTGTCCAACAAAGACGGGGCTGAGAATGAACAGGCGCTCCGGTCGGCAGAAGGCCACTCTGAGTGCCGGCCGTTGAGAAGAAACATGACAGGGGCATACATAGGCTGTCAGAATCCCTCTGGGGCTCAGGTTATTACAGCAGGATAACATGGTATGTGTTCTTCATGATGTTCTTTATCTTCATATTTATTTGATCCGTCACAGTTTTATCTCTGTTTGGATATTTGCTACTGCAGTGACGTCGATCTTAATCTTTACACAGGACACACACACAAACACACACACACACACACACACACACACACACACACACACACACACACACACACACACACACACACACACACACACACACACACACACACACACACAGACTTCATTTGCAGTACAAATACACACAGGAGAACACACATGGATGGTAACAATTATTTAATTTTATATAATCATTAAGCCCATAACATTTCATTCATTGTGTTCTTCTTCAAATGCTTATTTTTTGTACTCAATAAATGACTGAAACAATCATCAAAATAGTTTGGCTATTAAAGTTGATTGATTGCTAGATAATTGATTAATGGACTAAACGGTTCTGCTCTACGAAATTATAGCACTTATCCTTACATATCCATATGCCCAAAGACATCCACACAAAACAGAACACACATGTCCTGCCATTCCTGAAGTTTCATATGCTATGAAACATAAATCAGCGCTGCTGAGACAGGGAACAGTGTTTGGAGACAGCTGTTTAGTGTCCCGCAGTCCAATCTGCTCAATAAATCTGAGATGTTCCACAACTTTCCCTGGAGGAAAACAGAGGCCAAACCTTTCACAGAGACAGACAGAAGAAAAGAAAAGAAATTTAGAGAGGCAGAAAGAGACAAGTTATAGACAACAAAATGAGCCTAAACGTAGAGTCTCGTAAATGATCATCCAACATACAGTATGTACAGTAGATGCTTGTTCTAAACCAATTTATTGTAGGTCAGATAAACACAAAGGGATCGAGCATGGACACTTGGACCAACGCTCTCCTGTCATCCCTCTGTGCTTTGATAACATCCCAATAAGTCCATACGGACCCGCACTCTGGCACACTCCACCATCACGGCGGCAGAAAAGCCTTCTGTTGCCGGTTACAGCTCGCAAATTGAATTTGCACACTGAATAGTTCTGCTGGGATGTGCCAGATGCAAGGAGCTGGATAAACATAAAAGCACTCAGGGCAGCCGTGTGTTTATATGCCAGCGCAGAGGGCCGGGGAAAGTTTCTTTGCCCCACGCTCTTTTCCACCCTGGAAAACAAGCCAACCTGCGTGGCAATCATTTTGTCTGCTTGAAGTAAAGCTGGAATTTGCTTTTTTTCCTGCCATGATTTGATTTTCCTACCTTAAGTTTGAGATATATAGACATAAGCATCGCAGAGATTTTACTGCATGTTGTTTACCCAAATAATGACTCAATTCATCATTTATTCAAAGCTCTACTCCAGATCATTAGCGAGGGTCATTAACATATTCAGACCTGGGAGACTGACATCAGTTACATAACAGGACTGTGTCTGGAGTGTGTCAGGAGCTAGCAGGAAGCCGACTGCATATGAATGCTGTCCTACAAACAAGAGATGTCTGACATGGACTTTTGTCTGCAGGAAATGGGCCCTCGTTTAATGCTGTTATCACAAGCATGTACGGAATGCAACAGCACAATTATTCTTTATTATATTACACTCATTTGAATACTCCTGATAGCATCAACACACACACATGCCAGGCCTCCTCCCCACGCACCGCAACGCTCAGACAAAGGCTTTGTGCAAGGCATCTGCACAAAGCCTTTGGGATTCACAAGCCTTTGGTTACATTGCATTTATCCTATGGTTGATTCAGATGTGAATATACACTTGAGTATGGTTCTAGGCCAGTGGCATGTTCTGATCTGGTCTTGTGCTTCAAAGTTCTCATACATATTGTATGCGAGTATTGCACTAACATAGATCTGACCTTTTAATTGACTTATTCTCGTAGGATACAAATAAACAAGACTAAGCATCTGCAGCCATGCTAGCAGCTCTGTGAGGCTGAATATCAGTACGCTAATAAACCTAATGTTAAGTTGCATCCTTCTTAGAAAGACTAATATATAAAATAAAAATGCACCCCTAGGACTGGGCAAGATATTAACAAAATATCAATATTGGTATATGGGACTAGATGTCGTCTTAGATTTTGGATATCGTAATATCCTAATAATAAGGCATACATGTAGTCTTTTCCTGTTTTTAAAGGCTGCATTACAGTAAAGTGATGTAATTTTCTGAACCTACCAGACTGTTCTAGCTGTTCTAGATGTGCTATTATTTACCTTTACTCACTTTGTCATTATATCCATGCTACTGATGATAATTTATCTAAAATCTCATTGGTAAAATATTTAGTGAAAGCACCAATTATCAAACCTGCAATATCTTCGAAATATCGACATCGAGGTGAAGAAAATCATGATATCAGATTTCTCCATATCACCCAGCCCTATGCGCCCCTACTGTGGGAAATCCTCAAAGCCTTTGTTAGAGGAAACATGATTTTGCATACCGAAAAGGTTTGTAGAGAACGACAAAAGGTGCTAGAAGAGCCACTCGCCGACCTAGACTAACCAATCACCCGATTTATGTAAAGAAAGAATTGGGACTCCAAACGGAGCTCCTACTTCTCCTGACAAGAGACCAGAACATGGAGACAAGTCTGCTCGTTTCTTGGTCCACCAACTACTACTGGGTTTCTCAACAATAGGTCTATAGGTCATCTGCCATCCCTGCCCATGTCACAGCACATATTTTTAAATTTTTTTAAGTATAGTGTACATGTGTATTTATGTTCTTATTTATTTATTATTTCATGTTTTTATGTGTTTTTGTGCGAATGTGTATGTGTTGGCTACCTGTTGTGAACCAAATTGCCCCTTGGGGACATTAAAGACATTTCAATTCAATTCAATTAAAGGCCAAGATGGCATCCAATCAAATCACTGAGATATGTGACGACTCAGGTTCCCTTACTTCTGGCCCGGGTGAGATTATATAGATAATATATTTGAAACATATACATCTGAATATATCAATGATGATACTGGTCTACTTACTGTTTTTTAAGAATCTAGACATGCCCAAGAGCTCTACTAGCGATCTCAAATTTTGTTGATCCTCTTTTCAATCTTCTTGGAATTAAGGAAGCTAATAATTCAGTGCATACTTAAATACTCAAATAAGATGCAGGTGTGTTTTTAGCCCACTACTAATGCTCACCTGTGCTCTGCCTTTACATAAATATCCCCTGGGGTTTTTGGGAGATCCTGGCTGTGACTGCTTTACCAGACTACATTAGTGCCCTACTTAGCATGATAGGGGAATTTGAGCTATTCTGATGTGGGCAGACTACCTCCCCACTCAATCTGACCTTTACTTCAAAAGGTTTTATTACACTGGCGACAATAGCTAGCTTGTCACTGATGTCATCGCCAACATAATTAACTGTTTACCACAAATAGAAAGAATGAATTTTATTAGACATGACATTCAACTAAATGCCACTTGCCATAGCCTTTTCGATATTTGGAGAGGAAACTTGTTCATGAAGTGGCTCTTTATGTTATGTTTTCTCTCGTCTGCTGGCTCACTATAATGTCACATTTCATGATTCAATTTCACATTAATTTCTCATAATGTATTAGACGTACCAGTTTATCGGATGGTTGAATCTCTGAATGAAAGCTTGCCCAGTCAAAGTAGTGTTCATGGTATCCATTAAGATGGCTTTATGGTGCCTGTAGACCGACAGCACTAAAGTTCTGGTGCGGCCGTGTTGCTACAAGGTAGGCTACAACTAGAAGATGAATCATAAACCATGAAGTCCAGTTTAATTCTTTGAGAAATGATTTTACAATTGACCCTTCCTATGTCCCGCCTCTCTTGGTTCCAGTTGCTAGATCGGACAAGCTTGACAAAAAGAAACAATGGCGACGCCGATTCTGAGTGTATGGGCTATAAGTGTCTATATAAACATGTTTTGTTTTTATGTGTTTTATAATTTTGTATTGAGATGCTAGCTACATCTTAAGGGGCTGTCCTTTCTATAAATTCAATCTGTACCTCCCCGAGCTGTCATTCGGAATCACCCACTTGGCATCTTTGGGTTTCTAAAACTTTAGGATGAGACCATGTCCAGAGGCCTGTACTATGAATCAAGATCAACATGCCCTGGATTTCTTTCAGTTCCCCGGCTTCACTGAACCTAAAGCCGCGGTCCCACATAACCTGTGTCACAACGGTGGTTAACAACTAGTTCAGTCAACCAAGTGTTTCCCAATCCAGCGACGTGCGCATAAAAGAGGCGGTGTTTGCACAGCACGACCAATTGCAAACATCTACCACAGCCGCATATTTTACATAAGAAGAGCAAACTATAATTCAACATAAATATGAAGAACACAGACATGGTTTTACAGGAAAAACGCAATACAGTAGCTGCTTCCTAAAACAGGAGGAAAGCTGGCAAAAGCCTACGCTGTAAATGCGTAAATCACAACGCTTATCAATATCACTTCCTAATCAGTCAGATCTGACCATAATTACCTTGGCTTGCCATAAACTGTTTGTTGCTTTAGCCTATTATTCCAGTTGCAACCCTGGCAGTGGTAAGCGATCGTGAGAGCAAATAAAAAATATAAAAACATAATTCAAACCGATGCGCGCATTGGCAACAGACGGCTCAAGAAGCCGACAAAGCTACTTCTCCGCTGAAAATCTATATCTTTCATAAAGATCCATCAGAGAATGTTAACGGGGTTGTCGGTCTCTAAATGTTTGAACTTTTCTTTTTCTGAGCGCACCTCTCTCTCTGTGCACCGAGCTCCACCTGATCTTCTAAGAACGGTGACGCCGTTATCAATCGAGTATTGATTGGTCAGTAGGCGGTGCTTTTACACCAGTTGATCTCTAATCTCCAACTTAACCTGCTCCCAAGTTACCATGGCGATTGAACCCAGTAACAAGCGATCCAACGTTGTGATACCCAAAACCCTGGGTTAAACCTGCTAACTTCGAAGTTAGCTCGTTAACGCCAAATCTTGCTTCGAAGTACAGGCCTCAGATGTCTTTAACCAGGATGTTTACACGTTCGAACATGTTAACAGGACCCTCCACAAGCTTGGCCATAACTTGGGTACTAGTGTGCATGCAAGCGTACTGAATGATTTCTGACTGCAGGTGGAGTAGCTGTCAACAGCTTGCAGGGCAGACGCAGTGTCAGGTGGAAACACTGACCAGGGCTGAGGAGTCAGGGCAGAAAGGGGGCACCCTGAGGAGCGGGGCCTCTGAGAGAAGAACGCCACATTGTTGTTGTGCATGGAGTGATATGGATGGTGGAGTAGGAAGGGGGTCTGGGGGTTAAGGGAGGGTTAGAATAACTTGTAGTGGAGGTGATTTGAGCCAGACGGAGATACAGTATCCTGTCAACTCCAGACCCACTCCACCATGCCAGACCAAATTCACCAAAACAGAGACACATTCCACTGTGATGCAATCATTCAACTAGGCTGTGGATACATGAAACAACGTGTTGGGCAACTGTGACAGACGGCAGTCTCAGAAGAACATTATTATTATTATTATTATTATTATTATTATTGTTATTATTATTATCAACTTGGAGATTTTGTAGTCTCCATCTCACAGCTTGTGGGAAGCTATAAACAGCCAGTATATTGGAGCTAGTTTTAAATTTAGGCACTGCCTCTTCATATCAGTGTATCAGCTGCTTCTAAACAATCTGATAAAGGTCATTTCCTGTTTGGAGTTAAGATTCCTGTATTCCACATGGAGTTAAAGCTCAAAAAGAGACTTTAATGACCCAAGGTGACTCGCACATCCTTAACTTTGTGAATCTAATCATCCTAACATAGCAATGGCAGTCATCCAGTGGTCTGTTTAATGTGATTTGGAAGCATCCACTATGAATGGATAGTCCAGTTAGATAATGTCTTAACCTTACTAGCTGTTTGTTGGGCTTTGTTAGTTTCAAATAACTTGGTTGGGGTTGGAATTAGAGCCTGTAGTATTAGCTTATTGCATATCAGCAAACACTGTATGTAGGCTGATAAGTAACAAGACATTGCAGTAAAGAAATGCCTAAGATATGTTGAGCCAGTCCTGCTCAGTACATATATTGGTCCTAATTCTTAAAAAAATGTAAAATAATAAGGATCCTTATCAAAATTGTTTTCATATTGTATGTGGTAATGTAAAAAAAGGGGATGAACCAATGTTTTGTTATCTTAGGTCTTTAACTCTTAACTGACATCTATATTGGCTTATGAATGATTATCCAAAATATCTACTATCTAAGCAAAGCTTTGATTCATTATGTATGTGTGTAACTCCAATTTCAGCCCAAAAACATTCTGTAAATAGAGATTAGAAAGTTAAGATATGTTCAAGGGCGCCAAAATTGTGTTTTATTTTTTTGTGGGCAGATGCGGAATGTGCTTCCTTCAACAATAACGAAAAGCAGATCCATCAGAGCAGAAGGCTTGTGTTCATGCAATGACACAATTAGTCTCGGATAAGGAGAGGGGTAGAGAAGTAGTAAGGATGAAAGGTGCTTTAGGAGGTCAACATTTGGGATAAGCCCAAGGCCTAATCTTTCAAAGCTAAAACAGACACGGTTAAGAAAAGAATGATGAGGCATATAAACAAGTCAAAAGCCTTCTGGAATCATAAAGCTGTCTTGTTATATTGTTTGCCGTTTGTCAGTTATCTGTAGGGGAGATGGTGCCCATGTGTGGCTAACTGGTTAAAAATCAAATTTATAGGGATTTTCTTCAGTGTGCAGCGTCAGAAGAATGATGGTGAAACGGGAGCAAAGGGACACAATGCAGACATGCACAGGAAGGAAACATCAGTGGTGACATCCTGTTTGTGTTCATCGTCATCAAGCAGTCATCTTTTCTCATTTGAATCTTCTGTTAGAGGCCATTATCATTATGTTCTTCCTGTTGATCGGCCTCGGTCTTCATGCTCTTTCTCCGAGCTCAAATAATGACTATGGGAACTGTCGGATGGTAATCGGATTAGCCCGGGCACTTGACAGATCATGAGTTCTGTTGGAGCAGGCCCACCGCACTGACTAACATCTGCTGATACTTCAGCTGTGGTAAACGATATCGTACAGTATGTAGAATCAGAGTCTAGTTGGGTAGATGAACAGTTGTGCTTTTCAGTCAGGTTATTATAGTGCCAACACTCTGTCATCACCTTGTTCTTAAAACCTGATAGAATTGCTGAGTTCTGTAGTCATTATTGTAGTGGGAATACTTGAGCAGTGCCAATTCTAAACAATGTCTTTTCTGAAGGAAATTCTGCATACTGTTAGGGCTGTGTATTGGCAAGAATTTGGCGATACGATACGTATCACGATACATGGGTCACGATTCAATATATTGCAATATATTTCGATACTGTGCGTAAGGCGATATATTGGGATTTTTTTAAAGTATCATTTTAGAAAAACTAATATTTTTTTTTGTAATTAAAATTTTTATTTGCAAACATGACAAATAACAGCTCATATGGTACAGTTCACAGAGGACAAATAAGATGAAGAGGTCAGATAGTGAAATAACATTCCAGCCAAAGCATAAGATATCCTGGTCACATGGAATGGGAAAGATGAAAAAAAGCACAAACTAAGCAGACAGAAAGTACAGTGGAATCAGTTAAATAAAACTATCAAACAAAATATTAGTAAGTTAAATGGAGATGGCATAAAGATCCGGCTACAGTCCCATAATCAGGCTACTAGTTAGTAGTCAGGTGGACCCACCACCAGGTAATCCCAAATCCCCAGAGTCTCAGGCTCTTTGCCCCTTATCCTAGCCAGCATAACCTCATATGATGCCGTCTCACTCATAAGGAGTTTCCACTCCTGCATTGTTGGGTTTGTGGGTGATTTCCAGTATCTCAATATAATTCTGGCAGCAGTGGCTATCCCAGCCATCAGAACTGAATATGCGCTTTTTGAGAAAAACTAATATTTAAAAAAAGACATGATGTTCATAAAAGTCAAAGAAGTTTACTTTAGGTAAACAATTCAGTACACAGAAAATCAAACTGCCAGTTTGGGATTGTGGTTCCCAGGTTCTTAGTGAGCTAATTTTTATATGCTAAAATAGGCCAAAGTTCAGCCGTAGCTACATCGTTAGCTTCTAGCAAAAAGTCAGGCACTGCTAGGCACTGCTAGGCGAGGACACTAGTGGTGCGTCCCAGCATAGCCATCTAGTGGTAGGGGGTTTAAACACAACATATACATGAACCACTGTCTTACATGAATATTTTTGAACATTTAAAAAAAGAAATAAAAAATATTGCCTTTTTGAAACTTGATACAGTATTGCAAAATAAAATATCGCGATACTGAAGTGTATCGATTTTTTTCTTACACCCCTACATACTGTACACAAAGAACATCATAAACAGCCTTATTTAAAGCTGTAGTCATTGGTTTTTGGCCACTTGGGGGCTGCACAACAAGCTGCTGTGAACACAACACTGACCTTTATAACGTTGATATGGCTAACATGTAGTCATCTATATAATCATCTGGCTCTTTGGATGATAAATGCTTTCCAGCTTGTTACCTACGCCAATGAGATTATGTTTTCGGTTCGGTTTGTTTGTCTGTCTGTCAGCAGGATCCGATTTTCGTGAAACTTGGTGGGAGGGTGTAGGATGAGCCAAAGAAATGCCCCATATACTTTGTAGCTGATCCAAACAACAGGGCAGATACACTAATTCTTTTTCACTTTCTTTAACATTGCAAGATAGGGCATGGCCTCGGCGGAGGTCTGTGCCCTTCTAGATGCGTATTGTGTCTGTGTGATGTTTATTGCTGGGTAGCTAGTGTACAGTAGGATAATCAGAGTTTTTACTGCTGCTGGAAATAAGGTTGATGAGAGCAGTGAGCTAAAAACAGTAAAGTTCCGAGCCGTAAAACCAAAACAATGAGCTGAAAGATGCTAACAAAAAAACGCTCCATAGAGCTGAGGAGTACTGCAGTCGGGTGATGATTCTCTGTAGGTTTGTCACTACGAGTGAGCCCTTTCACATTACACATTGTCATCTTTTACATTGCTAATATGAACTTGAAGAAAGAGAAAATCCCAAAATCAATAATATAACACTCTTGACAAAGGTCCAGAGTCTTTTCTTTAATAAATGGTGATGCTGCAGGAAGAGCAGTGTGCAGGATTTTCTCTTTCTTCAAGTCCTTGTTTTTGTCCTTTTTACACAACTGCACAGCAGAATTGTTTGGATGTGCAAAATATTTACATTAATTCTTTACATTGTTAATATCAAAATACCGACTTGTGTAGCTTTAAGTGAAGCCTGTCCCGCCATTCTGGTTTGCATCTGCATATTCATTAGCTATGGAGTACAACAATGGCGGCATGTTGGGGGCACTTTCATGACATAAAACCATAAAGCCTCACCTAAATGTTAGGAATGTTACAATTCCATTGCTGTTTATAATGTTCATGTAATAAAACAACTGCAAACAAGCAACAATATGACTGACCGGTTCTATTTTTGTTTTTAGGTGTCTTCATCTTGTGTTCCAGCAACAAACTATGAGCTGGTAAGTAACACTTTTTTGTTTGTTATGTTTTAGTAATTGCTTCCGTGCTGTACGTGCTCAGCAGGCATTACAGGGTCCTTCCTGGTGCAGAATTATTGCAAACAGGGTTGGAAGGTAACAGCCTCTATCAGCTCCACTAACAAGGTAGTTACTATTGCGCAGAATGGACCGTTATCTGGAGGCCCCCTGGGACAAACTTGTGATTTAGGGCTATATAAATAAACCAGACTTTACTTGATTTAAACATTGATTAGCCGTTGTTTTTTTTCTGTTTTGCTGAAATAAAAAAATGGAAATTTGGATTTGGGTTTTGGATCTATTGGCGGCTGTGTCAGGAAATCAAAAAATCCTCTAGATAAGAAAGGTAAATAAAAAGCAGAGTCCTTGAATCTGCTATCATGATGACGTCTTCTGGTGTTTGAGTCTGAGTCTGAGTATGAAGTGATTTTTGCAAGGGCAATAAAAAGCATGCTTGCTCTGTTGCCTTATTTGGTATTGGCATTGGGAGCCGTGTTAGACACGGAGATGATTTCCTCGCTCTCTTTCTCATATGTTGTGTGTTTAAATGGTTTTGGGCGCTTGTCAACCCAAAGCAAATATCCCCCTGCACTCTTTTTGACGCTCGCAGAGAAAATATTTCCCCGAAACTTCTTGTTTTTCTTTCATAAAAGCTGCAGTGATCAAGCAAGAACATGTTATTATCCTCTGCAGATGCTTTCGCACCAGAGGCTTTCTACATGAAGACATCTGTTTAAGATGTGCAAGATGTTCTTTCTCGCTAAAGGGCTGCTCTGGAAGCGAGCTCTTTGGTTTCTGAAATGAACACCCTCCCACACTACATGTTGGCCTCCATATGACATAAACATGACACTTCCCTGACTTAACCTGTAGTCTGTTAAATCTGCTACTCCTCTGCTGATAGCTTTGACCATTTGCTCTAATGACAGTCATCTTCAAGTTGCTACGAGACAAATATTGTAAGTGAAGTTGTTTGGCTCAGTTGACTTACTTTTCACTGAGTCAGTGCAAACACAGAATAGAATCAGTTTTAATAGAACAATATGTAAAATCTAACGGCGCTGAGCAAACGGGGGCGAGAAACAACTGAATATACTCTCATCTAAAATGCATGTTTGATGCTTTCATATGTCAGCACTTTCACTAACACTTATTTACCTCTTGGGCCACAGTCTAAAGGAAATGACACCACCCAAACTAGCAGTCAGTCCCACCGACTAGGAGATATTGCTGTTTGTAATGCTAGATTTGGTTTATCAAAGGTGCTAGCAAAGCAGCCCAGTATATTAAAAAAAAGCCCATTTTAAACTTCAGACAGTTACGGCTAAAACAGAAATGAGCGAGTCTGCCGATTTCACATCTCTCCATTTGTCTACCTGGAAGTGATTTTTGTGTTGGGATGATGTCACTGTAATTCGGTCTATAGAAGGTAATAGAAGCCCCAGGGCATCTGCCTCTATTTTATCTCTTTTAGCTTGGCTTGCCAACAGGAGTTTTCCCAGAGGCTTTTGTGGCTGCGTTAAAGGTGCTGATTGCTCTCATAAATGCTGATCAGCTGAGGTGTAAAACATTTCTTGGTGTACCTTTACCACCGAGGAAAAAACTGGCTTAAAAGACTAAAAACGGTCATGCTGTCTGGTATAGCCTAAAATACATGGCCATTGGAGGAATATGAGAAATAATAATGATATAGGTCCATACCTGAACACAGGTTGCTTTTATGCACCTGAAGTTGGGTTAGGGTGTTAAGCTGCTGTGCTTTATTTCATTTCTCTGAGTAAGTGATTCTACATGTGCATACAGTATGTGTCACCCCTCTGGCCGTGGCTCCGTATGACAGGAAGTGGATGATGCTGTTAGTGTGTGTGTGTGTGTGTGTGTGTGTGTGTGTGTGTGTGTGTGTGTGTGTGTGTGTGTGTGTGTGTGTGTGTGTGTGTGTGTGGACGTGTGAGTGTGCATGCCTGTGAGAGAGTGTTCCCAGCAGCAGTACCCCAGCCTGAGGTGTGTGTCGGCTCTCTGCAGCACCTTGTTTGGTGAATTCCTTCGCTCACAGTCTGAGGCCAGCATGATTTACTGCCCCACTCAGGTGCAGACTGATTGCAACATCGACCATATATTAACTTAGTCGGAGAAAAAGTTTTTTTTTAAAAACAACCTTTTTCTTATGAGAATCCAGACATTCCATTCAGATGGGACGAGCTACAAAAAATACACAGCTTTATTACCGGATGATAATGTTCCATTCTGAATAAAATGAACATCTGATATTTTCATGCAGCCGTTTCTCAGCATAAGAATAACATAACCTTTTGATTCCACTGTTTTTATTGGCCTAAGAGGTGCACTTTACTGTTTTTTAGTTAAACACAATTTAACGATATAATATGAAATATTTGTGCATGAAAATGTCTAGAAACGACTACACCTATGTTATATTTTGTTTAGCTGTGTACTGACATTCCAAATGTTTCCAGCAATGTTCAAACCCATAGAAATCTGTAATTTGTTATCATTGACACAGGATTTTCCATTTGGTCGCCTGTTAATGGTGTCATATAACCTTTGACCCCTCTAGTTGCTCTAACTTCAAAAAGGGCAAAAGCCAAGTGATAACAATGCTAAAGGCAAAAACATAAAGTTTGCTGATCCGTCGGGAACAGACTATATCAGACCCCAGGCGCTGGCGCCCACGTTTGGATGAAATTGAGCCCCCACAGGTGCCGACCAAAGGTCTTTGGTCCGCCCTGGAGCTGCCTCCCACCCTCACTCCTAGGGTTGGGTACCGAAACCCGGTGCTAATACGGCACCGGTGCCTAAACGACCGGTATCTACCGGACAGAATTACAACGCAGATTTCTATGCCTCGTTTCAGCTTCAATTAAACGCCTTTTGCGCTGCTCTCTGATGCAGGAGCATCGCTGCACGTGACGCTAGTTAACAATTCACCTGACAGCAGGTAACGTTAGCCTACCGTTAACTAGCAGCTGGATTAAACACGGTTAAAATGCTGACAGCTAAACGGTGTAAAGTGTGACTGTATTTCACTGTAGAGGATTCCAACAGCGGGACGTTAAGCAGTCTGCAGCTGCCGTCGTAAAAACAACACAGATGGTGCGTTCACTTGAAACTAGTAAGCCTTGTGGTGCATTCAAAGTTATTGTAAAATACCCTATTCCCTATTACCCTATTTTTTTAAGCATTGGTTCAGGCGCCGTTAGGGCACCGTTCAGGCATCTGCACCGTTTTAAAAGTATCGTTTTAGCACCGGTATCGATAAAAAAAACGATACCCAACCCTACTCACCCCAAATATGAATTTCCGTAGTTTGGATTTGGAAGCAACTAAAATAAATGACTTACGTGGTTCAAATGACGGACAGACCAAAGACAGACCAGCAGTCAAACCTAGTACAAATCACTTTCAAAATGTCAGAATGACTCTACTGCTCACTACGAAGCATTTTTGTCACGTTGGTATGACGGTGCCCAACCTATTATAACTGATTTCAGATGAAGTGTACTCTTTGCAAGATTAGGAGTGGAAGAAAAAAGGAAGAAGTAAATGATTGCAACATTCGTGAAAAAACATGCAAGAAATCACTGAGTGTGCACTGCCCCACAGTTCCCTGTACTTGTCCTCGCGTAAACAACTACTTCGGCATTGATAAAATCAAACATAGCTGATTAAACTCACTGCAAGGACCATTTAGTAGGCTTTGTGGGTCTTTAAATCGTATCACACAACTTTGTAGATGTAGATTGTAGATGTTCAAATTTCCCTTTTTTTGGGGGGCACTTCTTGTTGGCCTAAAGGGGAATTCCACAGATTTTGACAGTCTGTTCCTAGGTGCCACAGCATTGGTAACTGACAGAAATAAGACACTAAAATTTTATCAGATGTAACTGCACCAGCATGCACGCAAGTAAAATGAGTGTAATTATGAAATTAGCGGCCTCGTAGTCCTGATGTAAATATAGTAACCCACTAGTTATTAACTATGGAGTCTACAGAATAAATTTGGAAGCAGCCCACCGTGGGAAGGTGATGCCAACTGGCAGCCCATTTATTGTAATTGATAATGTGTGTGTGCCGTTGGCATCCAACGGCGATGATGATGACAGAAGTGAGTACCCCCAACCAGACCCCTGCACTTGGACGTGCACGGCGTGCTGTGAAGCATGCTGGGAGCATTCCTCAGATGTGCCCTCATGTCAAGCCAGCTCTGCCAGGAATAGTTCTTTTTTTATTTTGCACAAACAAAGGCTGGATGACGGGCTTGAGGGAGAGGGAGAGAGATATTAGGGGTTGTGGTGAGGTAGACTGCACATCTGAACACATGCCCAAGCAAAGATATGCACACACTCAGAAAAGCATAAACCTCTAACACATACGTCATTCAACTTCTTATTTCTGTTTTCTATAGGTCTTGTGTAGTGGGGAAACAGGGCCAGGACATTGCTAAGTAATGAGTAACTGCAGGGCAGAGATGGTCTAGATGTGGTCCAATTAGCGCTGTGTTTAGAACCAAACATATTTCCCTGATGTGCCCTGTATTATGCTGTGTATACAAGCACCAATCAGGCATCCTCTAACGGTACACAGTATGATCCCAGATCCCTGGGAATGTACAAACTAGGCCATAAGAAACCTGTTTAATATTGAACTAAGAGCCGTGGGCGTCATGCGTTTCTCATGTGTTCTACGTGATGATCCAGCATTTTCAAGTGTGTATGTACACGTATATATTCAGGCTGTTCTCATAAACCATTCGTACGTATAGCAACGAAAAGTAAAGCACTGTGTATGTATTCCACGTACTGTATTTATTGCTGTTTGCTGCAGAGAGCCTCTCAAGCAGTAGAGACTTTTACCCAGGAAACCCGTTTTTGTGTCCCAGAAGTGTTTTAATCCAGACCACGATTGGTGCCTAAACTTAATTGTCGTCCCCTCATGACGACCACCTTTTGTCGGATAAACTCAACTAGCAACAGCCTCTGAAAGCAGCTCACCATGCTCTGTAGCTGGCTCCCAGTAACATTTTGTCAGCTTAATTTAACTGTAAAGAACGCTAATTAACTGTCATGTTACCGGTTGTCATGTGACCGGCCGGCGGTCAGCGTAATTATGAATTGTTGTGCATGTTTTTGTACGATATCATACAAACCAGTTCACGAGAATGCATTGATCTACTACAGATTAGAAGACCTAAGGGTGCTCTACAAAAGACTGGACGTCATGGTCAGTTTCTCCCTGCAAGCGTCCACTTCGGCTAAGATGGAGGAAAGATAGAAAGAGCGAGTTAAGCACTGGGTTAAAGTGAGAGGGTCACTTTGATGCATTTTTTCTATCTTGTTTGACACAATTCATTATCCAAATGCAACCCAACCCTCACTCCTCCATTAATCAACAGGGCTTTCATTAGAGAATTACTTAAACCTAGGCAATTTGTTAATTGATCTCTGATGCAGAGAAAGCACTGCACATTTAAAAAAAAAAACTTAAAAGAATCTTATAGCTCACTTCTTTCTTTTTTTTTATTTCTGAAACGTGTAATTTGTGCAGTTCATGTTCTTGTTTATATGCATTGTTCATTTTTTTTTTGCTGAATTACAAGCAAACGGTGGCTTGTAAACTGCAGTTTTATAAAGTCATCCCACCATGCATTGCAGTTAAGAGAGTGAAAACAATCCTAGACCTATCCACTATGACCTGTTTTTATAATGGACTGCTACACGCTAGGCTAGTCATTAACCCTCTCCAGTGTTCTTACCAGTATTTGAAAGAACAGTATGAAGAAACATTGGTTCAGACTGCAGTCACATTCAGCCTGCTTAGTTATGTCAGGCTTTCCAAACTCTAGTAACTGCTGGTTATCAGATGCCAACATCAACCCTTGCATTTTGGCGGGGTTTCCTATTGTCGGTTCAGATCTTTCTTCTAATAAACAGCAGCTGCTGAGACTTTTGACAGTGATGTATTTTAGTGCCACCTTAGTTAGGAGGGTCTGGCAAGTCCACACAGCATTCTGGGATTGGAGAAAAACGTGCTCTGGTTTATTGGCATTTCTTTAAACCAATCACAATCATCTTCGGCGGCGCTGTGCTTCGGGAAGGAACTTGTTTTGATGGAATGTGCGTACGTTTAAAGGTTGTTTAAGTCGTGCAACAGAAGACTCAGATTGGACAGATAGCCTAGCTAGCTGTCTGGATTTACCCTGCAGAGATCTCAGGAGCAGTCGGGCGGAATTTCCAGCAGCACCGGAACAATCCCAGAAGTGGAACGTCGTCGATATAGACTAGTGGCACCTAAGCTTTAATAATACTTTGCTCACCTGCCTAACTTAAAGGGACTGTCCCTGACAGAAAAAACAACAGCATTTGGTCTGTTTACTGACGAATGGTGGATGCAAATGATGATAGTTGTCTCTCAGTTGCAAACACTGGTACAGAAACAATGTCTTAGGCTGGTTAGGTGGTTTGCTGTACAGTGAGACTTCCTACCAACAGTCACTGTTGGTTGGTTTTAGCCATGACAACCATCTTTCCCTGAAGTAATCAGCCATGTAAGCATCATGGCTGAAAGTAAATGCTATATATGCTAAACATCAGCATCCTTCGCTCAAAGCACCACTGCGCCTGAGTGAAGCCTCACAGTGCTGCTACTGTTGGTTTGTTCTACTTCAGTATGGACGCAGACAGCTGCAGACATGTAGGCAGTGGTGGAATGTAACTAAGTACATTTACTCAAGTACTTAACTTAAGTTCAAATGTTGAGATACTTGTACTTAACAGGAGTCTTTTCTTTTCATGCCACCTTCTACTTCTACTACATTTCAGAGAGGAATATTGTACTTTTCACTCCACTACATTCATCTGACAGTTACTAGTTTTTAGTTCTGAATACTTCTTCCACCGCTGCATGTAAGCAGATGTCTTTCACTGGAAATGAAGTTGGTGAATCAATTTAGCTTCTGTAGAGCATGCCCGCCACACAGATGCAGCAAGCATGAATTGGACTTTAGTCTGTTGTTGTGCCTAACGGGATCCTCCTAACCCACAGATCACAAGCCAGTCTCGTGATTCATTTTTGTTATGGCAGTTTGAAAGGCAGTGACATACAACCTATTTTGTCGTGTAGGCTATTAACTACATTGCACACATTGTTCGGATTGCATAATGTACAGAACATCTGAGATTTAACATGCCTGAGGAATTCAGTGAGGCCGAAGAAAAGAAAAACAAACATTGCAGTGATAAAGTAGTAACAGTAGTCTAGATAAGGCTTGCACAATTCCTTTTCACTTTTTCTTAGGGTTATTTTCATAATATTTCAGTGTTATTACCATATTGGGACATATGCAGAGTTGAAATATTAAGAGTGGAGGAGAAAAAGTGACTTGTTTAGGTGTGTGTGTGTGTGTGTGTGTGTGTGTGTGTGTGTGTGTCTGTGTCGGTGTGACTGAGGAGACCCTCTCCACACACACACACACACACACACACACACACACACACACACACACACACACACATACATACACACACACAAAGAGCACTTGTTTAGACATTCTTAACATTTTGTGCAACATAAAGTCCCCAAACTCCACCTACATCAACATCTGCATGTATATACACACACGCTCACACACACACACACACACACACACACACACACACACACACACACAGGAGGAGCAAAAATCCCTGGCAGATGCCGAGAGTCTCTCTGCAGAGTCTCTCCTTGTTCACATGTTGCCGAAGGCTTTCGGTTACATAACCAAGTGAGCAGTCTGGTCGTATCAGCAGGAGCAGGGACAGAGACATGGACATGGACAAGGACAAGGACATGGACATGGACAGGGACAGGGACAGGGACAGGCCTGGAGACAAACACAGAGAAGGCAGAGGTGGGTTAGGGTCAAAGACAGCTCAGGGGTATTTCCCACAGCGAGGACTGTCCACTATCTCCTCTCATCTGGTCCTGAGGGATCCCTGGCATTTTGAAAGCCCCTCTACCCCAAGAGGGGTGGGAACGGGAACAAGCATACACACTGCAACCCCATCACTAACCCCCAACCCTGGATACACACAGGCCCACCCAGCCCCTCCTGCCCCAGCACTCTGTTTACATTTCTGGGACATGGCTGTGTGAATGCTGCAGATGAAGGACCACAGAGCATGAGAGAGGAACAGCTGTGTGTGTGTGTGTGTGTGTGTGTGTGTGTGTGTGTGTGTGTGTGTGTGTGTGTGTGTGTGTGTGTGTGTGTGTGTGTGTGTGTGTGTGTGTGTGTGTGTGTGTGTGTGTGTGGAGAGAGCGTTTGCGCGTGTGTTATTGAGACTAATGAAGCAGATGAAGATGAAGCAGTCAAATATTTGTATTGTAGACTTATCAAGGTGTTATGAGTAGGCTGTGTTATTGATTTTAGAAATTCAATTGTCCATATGGATGATTCAATGGTAATTGAATAAAAAATAAAAACAAAAGTTTTGTTTTACACATTTGATGTTTTGACAAATCTTAACGTCGGCTTTAATAGTGGAAGACAGTTCATCATTTTGATTCTTTTACATGTGATTTTGAATACATTTGCCATGTTGTTATATCAATACCAGAAAACATTTCTCATCATTAATACGGTGATATTGATTTCCACTGTTTACCTGGCCCATGGGATGGCGTTACTCTCTTCTGGGAGGGAAATATGTGATAAGTTGTTGCTTGAAGGAGAAGAAAGCGTATGTTTGAATGACTTACACTGAAAACTACAGTGAACCAGCAGTCCCTTGCAAGTGACAGCAAACATTCCTCTTGTTTTTTTCAAAGGCTTAATCAGTACATCTTGCATCTTTTAAACCAAGCAGGAATTAGCTCGGGGGGTGGCTTCAGCTCTAGTGAAGCAGGATTGCCTTTTTTAGGCAGCCCACTAGACGGGGAAAACATTTTTCAAAGCTCTTGCCAGCTGCGCTTTTACTTTGAAAGCAAACAAACACATTCACAGTTTTCACCAACTTCCTAAAAGTAGAGAAACTAAGAAAGCTCTGTCACTGAAGGAATGAGCATCATTTATTTAAATTGACTTTCAGCGTCAGTGACATATAGCTGTTTGCTGTTCCCAGCAGCGCAGAGTGACAGCGTCTGAATGGATTGTACTGTGAAGGACTGAGGCTTCAGGTGAACTATTATTATTTCAACTTGTATCAAAGCCTACAGTTTGTGTTTCTTCCCACTAGAAGGCACTGTTGGACATGTCAGCTTGGAGCATCTACAGGTGTCCTGTGTCTCATCTGTCAGTCCGTGCTGCCCACTGTGATGGATAGTGTTTGACACAAAGGGGAAACTCCCCATACCATGGCATGAAGACAATCAGAGCTAGTACTATTTTGGTAATCGATTAATCATTTTTTAAAGAAACTAAATGTCAAAGTCTCTGATTGCAGCTTCTTAAATGTGAATATGTTCTAGTTTCTTCTCTCCTCAAAACTGAATATCTTTGAGTTGTGGAGAAAACAAGTCATTTGAGGACATCATCTTGGGCTTTTGGGAAACAGACATTTTTCTGTCATCTTAGAGACCAAACAACTAATCAATTAATTGAGATAATAATCGTCAGTTGCAGCCCTAGACTCAGTATTTATTTATTTTTGTTACAAGTTGCCAGAACAGACAACTGGTGCTCCCAGTGGAATAAAACAAGCTCAGAATTTATTTTCAAATGTAATTTCATTCGAGACTGATCAGTAAGTGGCATCTCGGAAGAACCAAACAGTAACTATTTCTTTCTTTCCTCATCCTGCATTGTTTTGGGGACTTTAGTTGTGGCATGAACCAGTCGCCTACATGAGAACATGAGTCTACACAACAAATGTAGACTGAAATGTAAATGTAGAATTTTTCATCTTTTCATGTCATTACCAGTGAGAAACGCTGCATCATTTCCCATTAAAGGTGGAATAAAAGTTTCTTTCTGCATCATTCCAGAAGCTTAGTTGAAACACAAGCACATCGAGGCAAGTCTAAGACCGCTAAGCTCTCACTGTTGGCGATTGTTCAAAACGCAGTGCAAACATAGGAGCAGAGCTGCTAGCGTAGCCACTCTGCTGCTGCTGCCAGTGCACATGCTGTGTGCTTTAGATTCCAAAGAATTGTCCTGAAAATGTGTTGAGGGAGAAGCAGGGAGGAGGGGGAGTTGTAGGGGAGAGGAAAGGATGAGTGGCACTCGGCACACACCCTTACTCTGACTCACACATACATACAGACACAAGGATATACTCTGAAAACAACAGCAGAGCTTCCCGTGTATGGTTAGTGACTACACTCACTCTGTCTCTATCAGAGATGGGGACACAAGTTTGAAACTTGGACTCGAGTCGCACTTAAGTTGCACACACATTGACTTGAGACTCGTCCTCAACAGTCTTCAGACTCAACTCGAACTCGAGATGCGGGACTCGTGAACAATCTTTATTTTTAGGAAACGTCTGGTGAGGTGACCGTAACCTCTAACCTACCTACGTAACACGTGATACGTATCTGCTGCGCGCGGCTACACGTGAGAGAGGACAACAAACATGTCCACAGCACCAGCAGCTGCTGGGTCATTCATCAGAAGCTTTGGCTTCAAACACTTCATACAACAATGTCTCAAACATAAGAAGCACTGAATGCTAAATATGTGGACTCCAGCTCAGAGACTTGTCTTGGACTCTAGCTCAGAGACTTGTCTTGGACTCTAGCTCAGAGACTTGTCTTGGACTCTAGCTCAGAGACTTGAGACTTGTCTTGGACTCTAGCTCAGAGACTTGTCTTGGACTCTAGCTCAGAGACTTGTCTTGGACTCTAGCTCAGAGACTTGAGACTTGACTTGGACTCTAGCTCAGAGACTTGAGACTTGACTTGGACTCTAGCTCAGAGACTTGAGACTTGACTTGGACTCTAGCTCAGACACTTGAGACTTGACTTGGACTCTAGCTCAGACACTTGAGACTTGACTTGGACTCTAGATCTGAGACTTGAGACTTGTCTTGGACTCTAGCTCGGAGACTTGAGTCTTGACTTAGACTCTAGCTCAGAGACTTGAGACTTGACTTGGACTCCAGCTCAGAGACTTGAGACTTGACTTGGACTCCAGCTCAGAGACTTGAGTCTTGACTTGGACTCTAGCTCAGAGACTTGACTTAGACTCTAGGTCAGAGACTTGAGACTTGACTTGGACTCTAGCTCAGAGACTTGAGACTTGACTTGGACTCTAGCTCAGAGACTTGAGACTTGACTTGGACTCTAGCTCAGAGACTTGAGACTTGACTTGGACTCTAGCTCAGAGACTTGAGACTTGACTTGGACTCTAGCTCGGAGACTTGAGACTTGACTTGGACTCTAGCTCAGAGACTTGAGGCTTGACTTGGACTCTAGCTGAGAGACTTGAGACTTGACTTGGACTCCAGCTCAGAGACTTGACTTGGACTCTAGCTCAGAGACTTGACTTGGACTCTAGCTCAGAGACTTGAGACTTGACTTGGACTCTAGCTCAGAGACTTGAGGCTTGACTTAGACTCTAGCTCAGAGACTTGAGACTTGAGACTTGACTTGGACTCTAGCTCGGAGACTTGAGACTTGAGACTTGACTTGGACTCTAGCTCAGAGACTTGAGACTTGACTTGGACTCTAGCTCAGACACTTGAGACTTGACTTGGACTCTAGCTCGGAGACTTGAGAGCATCTCTGCCATATATACAGTATAGCTATGAATAATAATTGAAGGGTTTTCTTTCGTTCGTTCAGTGTCACACTGGCATCAGTTACAGCGTGCTCAGCTCCCTGGCTGAACGTAAACACTGACTCGTTCCAACACTCACAATCAATGCTGTCTGTTTCCTGTCTCTCTCTCGCACCACGTCTCACACCCACAATCACACACCCAACGCGGTGATTTTTACCACTCCGCTGTCCACACTGAGCAGGCTGGGCCGAGCTAAATGGGCTGTGTCTCGAGCTCTAAAGATGAACACAGCTTTATATTTAGCCCTGGGTCATTTCCCCAGAGGCCCTGCTTTGAGCTACGTTTAGGGGGGGAAACTCCCTGCATGCTAGCTACCTCTGCCTTCCTAAAGGAGTGGGCTATAATTTGGTAAATTGGTCAAAGGAGCCACTGTGCTCATGTGAAAGAAAGCACATGGTACGGCGTTGGCAGAGATAAAGCGCTGTGGGTGAAAGTCACACTCTAAAATGCTGTGCTTATAGATAGGAGACAGACACGTGGCTGTGTCCATGGTCTCTCATCAGCTGTGGGTTTTCGCATGTAACAAAGCATGAAGGCTCCTAAACTCAGACCTATTGCATGTAATAATAGCTTGTCTGTAAATAAGCTGTGTGTTGTATTCTTGGAGCGTCTACTAATGTGCAGAGAGAGATTCCAATTTATTACGACTTGGGTCTTTTTTTGTGTGTAGGTTTGGCTATGATTCTGTTTGGTAATAAAAACATTGCTCAGCAGCTTAATTGCTTTGCTCTGGGAACACATGGTGACATCACAGACAAGAAGTCAGATGGGGCAGGAAACATGAGCGATCACACAGGTTGTGAAGAAACCCTCATGTTAGCTGAACTTATTTGGAAGAGAAAACGCAGGCGAACAGTCAAATAACTTCAAAACATCAACTGGTGTAAACATCAACCCCAGTTCCCAGACCCACTTCCTGCTTCAACTTTGACCGACTGCACTTGCTGCACATACTGTTTTCCCCGTGCGTTGAAGACTAAAATATCATAAGCAAGCATATGTGAGCAAAACAAAAGGTTTTCTAGAGGAGGTGTGTGTGTGTGTGGGGGGTAAAAGGTTTAATTGTGTAGTAATATCCAAACATTTGACCTACTTAGAGCCTATATTTTATTTTGGTTGTGGTGCACTCAATAGCACCCTGCGGGATCACATGAAGCTGTCGATATAAAAAGGACCTGCAATGGAAAAACTCTTGGATCTGGCTAAACTAGTCTTGCATTGCCAGACCTATCTCCACAACGCTGTGGAGTAAGGTCTGGCTCCACCACAGATGCATTCTGGGATAGGAGATAAAAAAAACTAAAAACACTCTGGGTTGTTTGCGTTTCTTCCGGACGCAGCGACGGTGGCTCTGCAACATAGTCTTGGGAAGGAACTTGTTTTGGTGGAACATTTGCACCCGGCAAAAGAAAATACCACATACAATGTTAAATGAAGTTAACTCACGGTACAATTCAGTACCGTGAGCTATTTAAATCAGCTGGATACATGGTTAAACCTCATTAGCTCTTACCAGTGTATCGCCGTGTGCACCAATCGGTCCCAAAAGGTCCCAGGTAGAGAGGAAATGGTGTAAACATATTCTTTGTAAATCTTTACAATCATTCCCTGAAAGATCCGAGCAGGCCTGACTTACTGCACGATCCAAAACTCTTCAAAACTTCGACATTTCCAGTCTCATCCTGGACAATACATACAATGTACTTCCGTTGATCCACACTGGGGTAAACTGACTTCTCATGTTTCTTGATTTGTGTGAATTTATTTTAGCAAACTCGCCATGTCCCCAAATCTCAGCAATAACTTTGGTGTTTACTTTGGTTCAATGTCATCATAGCTGATACAAATGATGGGGGAAAAACCTACAAAAAATAAAAACACATTTAAAGAGACTATATGTAACTTTTTTTTTATGTTTCTGAAACTCTGTGATTTTTCCATCTGATCATAAATGACCCATAACAGCAAACGAGACTACGCTATTTTTATTTAGTTTTTATTAATGCCTCTGCCCTGGTCCGATTTCCCCCTCAAAGTCACAAAACAATTTACGGCAGGTAGACAGCGCCACAGTAACGCAGGTAAAAGATTAATTTTTGGGCATTTTAGGCCTTTATGTTTATAGGCCAGCTAAAGACATGAAAGGGGAAGAGAGAGGGTGAATGACACACAGCAAACGGCCACAGGTCGGGGTCGAACCCACGGCCTCCGCGTCGAGGAGTGAACCTCTATACAGTGTATGGGCGTGCACTCTACCGGGAGAGCTACCCCGGCGCCCAGCAGGAGATTTCCTTATATTAAATGGAAAGCACTTTAATAAAGCAGTTTGTTCCTTTAATTAACATTGGTAGAAGTTGTCCAAAGTAGAGGCCGGTATCAGTAAACGTCTGTGACAGAATGCAGCTGTAAGAACCTGTTGTGAGTGATTTTCATCATTGGTAGTGATCAACAACAACGGTCAGTGTAACGCTTATCAGTTCAATTTTCTAAGCACAAACGGACATTTGGAAAAACAGAAAAATGGGTTCAAATATCCCATTTTTCATTTTTTTCCACCATGACAAATTAAAAAAATTGGATCTTTAACCTGTTTTTCCAATTTTTGTTTTTCCAAGAGGATCAGAAATTGAGAAAATTGCATCTGAGCTCCAATTATTTAATACTGCAATGGTATTCTCTTCCTCTACTTTGCGAAATATGCAGGTCATTGGTCAGTGTAACGCTTATCAGTTCAATTTTCTAAAAACAAACGGACATTTGGAAAAACAGAAAAATGGGTTCAAATATCAAATTTTTCATTTTTTTCCACCTTGAAATATTAAAAAATTGGATCTTTAACCTGTTTTTCCAATTCTCTGTTTTTTATTTAGAGGATCAGAAATTTAGAAAATTACAAAATTGCGTCTGAGCTCCAATTATTCAATACTGCCATGGTATTCTCTCTCTCTACTTTGCGGAATAGGGTATGCAGGTCATTAACTGTGACCAAAAAATATGGACCAAAAAAAAAAAAAAAACTGATAGAATTTGGGGTCAGAGGTGCAACTGATGGTTTCGAGTGGGGGAGGTGGGGCGTAGCTAGGCGGTACGAGGGAGAGAATAGCATTGCAGTATTATGAATAATTGGAGCTCAGATGCAATTTTGTAATTTTCTAAATTTCTGATCCTCTGAATAAAAACAGAAAATTGGAAAAACAGTTTAAAGATCCAATTTTTTAATTTGTCAAGGCGGAAAAAAATGAAGAATTGGATATTGAAACCCATTTTTCTGTTTTTCCAAATGTCTGTTTGTGCTTAGAAAATTGAACTGATAAGCGTTACACTGACCGTCATTAACTGCATATGGACCATTAAAAAACAAACTGATAGACTTTGGGGTCAGAGGTGCTTGCAACTGATGGTTTTGTGGCGTAGCTAGGCGGAACGAGGGAGAGAATACCATTGCAGTATTGAATAATTGGAGCCCAGAGGCAATTTTGTAATTTTCTAAATTTCTGATCCTCTGAATAAAAACAGAAAATTGGAAAAACAGTTTAAAGATCCAATTTTTTAATTTGTCAAGGTGGAAAAAAGTGAAAAATTGGATATTGGAACCCATTTTTCTGTTTTTCCAAATGTCCGTTTGTGCTTAGAAAATTGAACTGATAAGCATTACGCTGACCAACAACTCCCAGATTTATTCATTCTGAGCGATGAAGCAGGACATGCTGAACAAAATGTTATCGTAACTATTTTTATGTCCGTTACTATTTTGCTACCACATGAGAGATCAACAGCCTGTATTTAGCTCTTCTCGTGAGAACAAATGCAATATGATGCTCAGCTGACTTGGCTCCAGGTAATGGCACAACTCTGAGTCAAAAAAAAAACAAAACCTGAGTATCTGCAATGGATAATGTTTTTTCTTCTCTTCTTTTAAATTGATAGGAATACTGTCCAACCAATATCTGTAGTTGGAGAGATAAGTGTATTCTTAAAAATGTAGTGTGCTGGAAATGCCAGGTTTGTGTTGTCACTCTCCCTGCAGGTGCTGCAGAACACTGGTTTTGTTCCTCTTCTTAACTGATCACATCTTTTGTAATTATGTTTCAATACATAGGCGTAATTTACAACCCCTCCAATAATCCATTCTGGGCTTTTTGGTTGGGTTTTTGGGGGCATTTTTGTCACGTTTTCAATGTTTTTGTTGCATTTTTCAAGGGTTTTGTTGCTTTTTTCAGGGGTTTCTTTTGGACAATTTTTTCATTGTTTAATGTTTTGTCTGTATTTTTGTCACTTTTCTCAATACATGCAGACACGTGTGGACTAGCCAGACCCTCCTCCGCAGCGCTGTGGAGGAAGGTCTGGCAAAGTGCGACTAGAAGCTTGGTGACGCTAGTTTCTGAGTGTGTGTGTGGTGTGGCGCCCCGATGGCTAACATGCTCTCTGTACTGTGTCGTGTGAATTTAGTTCTCGGGGAACTACTTCACCTTTCTCTGTTTTGGACTCTCTGGCTCTCTGTTCCCCTCAAAGCACTGACAAGACATTTTGCTGACATTCGCTTGACTCTGAGCACAGTCCTGGGCCCTGGAGATTTACCTCTTGACTTTAGTCTCAAAGGCACTATGACACAGCAAATTCTCATCATTCGATTCTGTGAAATAAACAGCCTATAAAAGCCAAAATCCAATCCTGGCTTTGTAATTGGTGTTAGACAGAGATTTATCGTGCATGGCTTGCAAGAATTGTCTCAAAAATGATTTAAAAGAAATGATACTATTACTTGACTAAGTGCTACACTTCCCCTTCAATTTTTTTCCTTTGAAGATGGCTAAGAGAAATGGCAAACACTTCCTCTGTGGACTATTTTGCTGATACACACTTTCCCAGGCTTTCTCATGCTTTCTGAATTAATAGTTGCAAGCCCCAACGACAGTACACACACAGAGACGCACACACACACACACACTCCGGCCATCTGGCTGCAATTGTACAAAACGGAAACGCACATGTTAGAATATATCATTGTGAGAATTGTTTGTGTCTGTGTGTGTTTTTCTGGGTGTGCACACAATAGGCTCTATTTGTGTGAGAATGCCTGCGGCTGCACATTTTGACCTCCGAGCATATCCACAGTCTGCATTTAGAGGCTCGAACATCAGTCTGGTTTTCCTTTTCCTTGAAGCAACTCTGTCTTTTATTTGTCTGATATACAACAACACGCAGTGACAGACACACCTACCTGGTAGCGAAAGCAGATGATTATGATTTTGGTAATTTAATCAGAATTCCCCTTATTCTGTGTTGTTTTTCTTAAACGTTGTAAGTTGGTAATGGCACTGGTCAGGATGAATCCAAATCCTCTCATTCTCTCCCTGGCTGGTGGTTTACTCTGGGCGTTTGGACTGTGTTCTGGGGCCTGCACAGCCAGACTATAATTGACTCGCTGCGTTTACTGTTTGTGTTCCACTGAAGCTCTGTCCAGAAGCAGAGCGTCCTCGGTGTCACAGGGCAGCTCTCTGTGTGGGTACTGTCCACAGAGGTGTCAAGTAACGAAGTACAAATACTTCATTACCTTACTTAAGTAGAAATTTTGGGTATCTATACTTTACTGGAGTAATTATTTTACAGCAGACTTTTTACTTCTACTCCTTACATTTTCACGCGATTATCTGTACTTTCTACTCACATTTAAAAAAATAGCCTCGTTACTCCTATTTCAGTTCGGCTTGTTGTCATCGTTCAAAAACACACATCCAGATAAATCACTCCATCCGGATAGAGTGAATTTGATTGTGGTTGGATGAGAAGTATAAACATATCACTCCGACACCCTTTTGGTGTGTACGTGATCCATCGCACCTGCACAGACCCGGTGCCTTAACGACCGTTATCTACCGGACCGAAGGGCGACCAGATTTCGGTGCCTTATTTAGGTACAACTTAAATGCCTGCGCTTCTCTCTGATGCTCCGAAAACGGACGTTAGAGGGAACTGAAACATCGCCGCACGGGACGCTAGTTAACACTACACCTGACAGCAGGTAACGTTAGCCTACCGTTAGCTAGCAGCTGGAGTAAACACCTTTTCAGCCCTTCTGAGTTTGCACGTATGATTTTAATATAACATTATTATAGTCATTATGGCCTTTAGAAGCTTCATTGTGTATTGAAAACACACCAACACACACTGTAGTTTATTCTAACTCAGTCCCACATACACCGTCCTGCTGCCTTAAATTAATTTGTTTAATGTGTGTTAATCCACAGCTGAAAATAGTCCCCAGCAAATGCACTATTTACTCCTGTTTGAGTAATGTTTGCTAAAAACTACAATGCCCAGCTGTTTCTTTTTCAAAGATCTTTTTGTGGGTGGCATTTTTAGGCCTTTATTTTCGACAGGACAGCTTAGACTGGAAAGGGGAGAGAGAGGGGAAATGACATGCAGCAAAGGGCCGCAGGTCGGAATTGAACCCTGCAGCCGCTGCGTCTAGGACTGAGTCTCTGTATATGGGTGCGCGCTCTACCAGGTGAGCTACCCGGGCGCTATGTCCAGCTGTTTTGATTCATATTAGGATATTTAAATTTTCTTGGATAACAACAATTTGGCGGCACCCCTGCAGTAACTCTGAGGACCCCCCTGTTGAAGAGCTCTGCTCTACTCTCCCCCTCCGCTATACCCCCAGCCGGCCCTGCCTAGACATCCATCCACTCATTACTCTCTTTTATTTCTCTCTTCTCTTTCTCCTTTTCTCTCTGTCCCCTATTTCTCTCTCCCCTTCTGTCTCTGTTGACCTGTTTCTCTCTCTCTCTCTCTCTCTCTCTCAATTTTCAATTTCAGTTTGCTTTATTGGCGTGACAAAATCAATACATCTGTGTTAACCAAAGCATAAGAACAAAAATACTCTCTAAAAACTCTCTCTCTCTCTATCTCTCTCTGTCCATAGATGTATCTCTCTCTTTCTCTCTCTCTCTATCTCTCTCTGTCCATAGCTGTATCTCTCTCTTTTTCTCTCTCTCTTTCTGTCCATAGCTGTATCTCTCTCTCTCTCCCTGTCTATAGCTGTATCTCTCTCTCTTTTTCTCTCTCTCTCTCTCTCTCTCTGTCTCTCTCTATCCATAGCTGTCTCTCTCTCTCTCTGTCTCTCTCTGTCTCTCTCTGTCCATAGCTGTATCTCTCTCTCTCTCCCTGTCTATAGCTGTATCTCTCTCTTTTTCTCTCTCTCTTTCTGTCCATAGCTGTATCTCTCTCTCTCTCCCTGTTTATAGCTGTATCTCTCTCTCTTTCTCTCTCTCTCTCTCTCTCTGTCTCTATCCATAGCTCTCTCTCTCTCTCTCTCTCTCTCTCTCTCTGTCTCTGTCTGTCCATAGCTGTATCTCTCTCTCTCTCTCTCTCTCCCTGTCTATAGCTGTATCTCTCTCTGTCCATAGCTGTATCTCTCTCTCTGTCTCTGTCTCTCCCTCTGTCCATAGCTGTATCTCTCTCTCTGTCTCTGTCTCTGTCCATAGCTGTATATGGCGTTGAAAAAGAGAGCTCCACGGATGGACTCTCTGGTCTTGGCTAATGGAAGCAGACTTGTCTCTCTGTGTAAATATTTGCACAGAGGGATTATAGATGGTCCCACGCATTCAAGGTGGAGCCCCACTCTGCTCCAGGCCACATTAGGGCAAAGAATGGCGCTGAGCGTAGCTTCCACACAGCATGAGAGGACATGGCACAACATAGGGCCGGGACCATATGCCTTTCTTCCCGCTTCGATTCTTTCACGATACATGGGTGCCAATTCGATTTGTATTGCGGTTTTCATTAATGGCCATTCTAGAAGTATTGCGATTCCATAGAATTGAGTGTTGGGATTGTCTTTTCCTTCTTTAACAAAAAGTGAATAATGCACTTCTAATGACAATATATCATGAGACATTTCTAAAAGCTAATTGTTTTCTAAGAAGAATGCACATCACATGTCAGTCAGTCAGTCAGTCTGACATTTAAGAACATACCATGGATTTTCTGAATTTTTTGGCTTTCGCTCTGTTTTGCTGGAAACGGATATGGTGTAGTCGCATCGGCAGTACCGTATAAACAGAAAATATTCAGTTGAATCAGTGGTTAAAAAAGAAATTAATTCTGGGGAAAAGAATCTATTTACATTACAAAAAAAAAAAAATCACAAAATGTTTTTTTCTTTCCCCCACCCTTAAAACAACATGACAAAATAAGAGTTTGCAAGGTATGGATTGTTGCAGGTATTGATCTCACCTTCTGTTTCTCTCTGTTTTTGTCTCTTCTCTGATCAGGCACCGAGCAGTGACCTCCCTCTCAAACATGTAGACACCATGGTGAGTTTCAACTTATGTGACCTCTTTTTTCTCTCTCTCTCTCTCTCTCTCTCTCTCTCTCTCTCTCTCTCTCTCTCTCTCTCTCTCTCTCACACACACACTGTTGTTTTATCAGGTCCAGCCATCTCTTTTGCTTAGATTACTGAAGTGAAAGAGCAGCTGAATCTGCCCCTATGTATGACACTGGCAGACAGATGATGTACAGTATTTGATGTAGGAGAGGTATTTGTTATGAGCGGAGAGAGGCGTTCCAGCTGGCGGGAATTACAGCTGCACTTCTTTTACAGTAAATACACCTTATAGCCTGTAACAGCTGAAACCTTTCTCAGTCAAATGCTTAACAACAACTCCTGGTGGATACTTACAAATCATTGTTTGATTTGTCCTCTGAAGTATGGGTGTCCACAGGAAGAACTCTTTGTTTACTGTCGGCAGTTTGGACTGGCCTTGGAATAGTACAAATCCAATTTACTGCCCAACAGAAAAAACACACATCCGATGTTCACTTCAAAGACAAAGTGCCAGCTTTTTTTTTTTTTTTTTTACTAAATGATGACCAATTTATCAAATTGTACCACTGGAACTCAATTGTTAAAACTAGACGATCAGGGGATTTCTGTGCTGGCCATCAAGCCGGGCTGCTGATTCTGTTCCCTTTTAGACCTTTTCTTTGACCTGTTTACAAAGGCCCATCACACACTGTGGGCATCACACTGGGATTAGCTGCTGATTTGTGAGCAGGAAGATTTGTCAGTGCAATGTAATGTAATGCGATTTCTCTTTGTTCTTCTTGTACCCAAATTTGACATATCTACCAGACAAGATATTTGACATATTGGTTGATTACATACAATGCCAACATTTAAAAAATGCTTACTTCTTACAGTATCTGCGCATGGCAACGACAGTATGGTGCCGGTTAGGGAAAGATTGCGGTTATGGCTTGGGCTGCACAATATATATTTTGTTTTACCGCCATGTAATGCCCTACAAAGGCAAAAGACCTTAACTCGCTGAAGTGTGTAACTAAGGAAAATGACTTTAAAGTTATTTAGTTGCCCAGCCTAATGAATTAAAGGTAGGACACTGGAAATATGGCAATTAGTTGTTTTATTAATGAAATTTATCTACAAAAAAAAATGTTGAGCTCAGATGTGACTTTTTGACTTCTGACCTCTAGTTTGAATTTACTGTACTCTGCCTTTGTATTGTCTGCAAAAAGTGAGAAGATCACGCCAAGGCAAAAGGCAATAACCTCCACATTATCAATATTTGGTTGCTGATCACCATTTACAAAATCATTATAGTGTCACCTGTATAAAATCTATGATAATGGCATATATTTTTGATGATTTACAATCACTTATATAGCCATCTACTCATTGCTGTCCTGTTTCTTTTTCTTTTATTTTTTTTTGTAAATAAACCTCAGAATGTTAAAACATTTCTATACCAAAGAGAAAAAAAAACATTTCGCAGATTTCATTCTGGATCACCCCTAAAAACTGGATCTGGTAATAAGACATACTTGACTAAATCCATGACATCCCCATTAAGCCTACTTATGGTTGTTTTAGAACTACTCATGGCGCTTCAGGGTAACGACTCCCTCCTCCATACGTACACCGAAATGAGAGCGTACATGTTTGCCTTGGACTCACTGAACACTCGTCGTCTATGACACAACTTCCTGCGAGTTGTGTTTTGTCTGGGAAAGGAAGGATCAAGTAACCGATTTAGAGTTACCACCCAAAGCCATGTGCCCACTTTCTCCACAAGGACCAAAATAAACACAAATGCACCAGTGTGCCTGTGTGTGTGTGTGTGTGTGTGTGTGTGTGTGTGTGTGTGTGTGTGTGTGTGTGTGTGTGTGTGTGTGTGTGGCTGCTGTTATTGGCGTATTCTTCAGTTTTCTCATCCAGTGTAGTACACAGTGGTGGAATGTGCAGTAAATAAGTATATTTACTCAAGTACTGTACATAAGTACAAATTTGAGGTAGCCTTGTACTTTACTTGAGTCTTTTCTTTTCATGCCACTTTCTACTTCTCCTCCACTACATTTCAGAGAGAAATATTTCACTTTTTACTCCACTACATTCATCTGACAGCTTTAGTTACTAGTTGCTTTACAAGTTAAGATTTTTGCACACGAAACACATATAGTTTATGCAAAACAATGTTTTATTATGTATTAAACTACCCAACAATATAACGGCCTACAAGTCTAGCTGAAAGGATTAAACACATAACAGTTTGGATCGTTTAAAGTAAAGGATCTGAATACTTCGTCCACCACTTAAAGAAGAGCACAATCTTCTCTGTCTCTGTCTTCATATCAGATGGGGGTTTTGCACGGCTCAGGAGTTTTCCCTCTCAGGTCATAATTTGGTCTGCACCTTAACTGAGGGCAGAGCCTGCAACACAGTGATTATAAGTTATAAGTGTGTGTGGGATTGAATGAGTTTGTGTTTTAACTGTGTAAGTATGCATGTGTTGGGAGTGTATATGCATGCATGAGTGCAGCTGCTCCTGTCTGGTCATGGGCATTTGCTGTGTGGTTGCACTGTGATGTCTGGGAGATGTTTACCCGCGCTTCATCGCCTCGGAGCATACAAAAGATTTGTCTTATGACTTCATGAGCTTTTTTTCCTCGCTTCACCGGATCGCTTTCTAGCTCGGTGGGTTCGGTGCTCTTCTGCCTCTTTGCTCCTTTGTCAACTCCCTTCATTAGATTTTGAACTTACTGTATTTCACGTTAAACTGTACTATTTTAAAAAGTGAAGAAGTTCCAAGTTCCCAGTTTTTTTCCTCGAGAGATCTTTTTTGAGATTTTTCGTCCTCTTGTATTTGTGGGAGAAAGGTGAAAAAAATGACATGAAACAGAGGGAAGTTTGGAATACTTATAATACTTATATATGATACTAACATCATATTTAACAAAAACAGCATTCAAGTGCATGGTTGTTTGTAAAAAATGACCTGTGCAAAAGACACAATTGTCTATGTATGTGTGTGTAAAACATGCATCAGACCCTGCATGTTTGCCTAAAGAGACAGGAACGGTTAGCTGTCGCAATTTAGATCCGTACACAGATGAGAGAGAGAGGAGAGGGAGGGAGGGAGGGAGGGAGGGAAAAGTTGAATATGAGGGGTGAGAGATAAAGTGATGGGAGAATAAGTGGGAGGGGGGAGGGTGGCCAACACACAAGGCATAGGGGGAGAGAAAGGAAGGGAGAAGACAGAGAGCGGACAGAAAGAAGGAAGCGACGAGCAGTGTTGTGGAGGAGTATGGTCTGAGCCGGAGCATGCAGTGGCCCGCTGCAAGCAACTGCCCAAAATAGAGCCCTTGGTTTTTTTTTCTTCTTTTTTTTTCCCTTCTTCCCTCCACTGTGAGAGAAAAGGGAGAGGTTTCACAGAGGAAACTTCACTGGCGGACAGAAAGCAGTGAGAGGCAGAGGGAGATGGAGATGGACCGAGGAGGGTCTCTGAGAAGGCGGCTCTCCTCTCTGAGGGGGGCATGGCGATGGAGTACGGGTTACCTTTTCAGGAAGGTAGGACGCAGTGGAGGGGCGGATGGATGGATGGATGGATGGATGGATGGATGGATGGATGGATGGATGGATGGATGGATTTACTCAACACGGGTCCTGTAGCTTGAACTTTTCTTGTCTGCTCCCTCATTGCTTTTTTTTTTTTCCTCTTTGTTATAGAACAGTTTCTCTCGTCTCCTTCGCGGACTTTTACCAGCCCCCAATGTCTTTCGCCCTCCCTCCCTCCCTCCCTCCCTCCTTTGCTCTTTCTCAGATGGTTAATTTGAATGGCCTGCTTGTAAAGTCAACCTCCACAGATGGTTTTAATCTGGAAACAGGCCTGCTGGACCCCCCACTCCAGTTCCCACCTCCTCCTCCTCCTCCTCCTCCTCCTCACCCGCTACCTCACCCCCCCACCCCACCCACCACCCCACTTCCCCACCTCTCTTTCCCAACATAACTTCTCGAAGGAGAAGTCTTAGCGTGCGGATTGTGTGATGTTCAGGAGCTTGTGTCTTCTACTTGAAATCTTGCACCTAGGATTTAGAAAATGGATTCAGTGCTATTCATGGCTGCACAGAACACCCCATTCATAGAATCACGGCACTTGATCATCACGATGTCTTTCAACTTTTCACTGACAAGAACATCAGTGTGACCACAGAAACAATTATTGTCTTATTACTGACCGACACTGCGAGACTTTTATTCACCCAGATGGTTGCACTTTAACATAAACATCGTGGCTCATATAATGCTCTGCACACCAATTCAGACTAATTTAAAGCAAAATCTATGAATCAGCTGCCATCTTTGCAGCACACTATAAACACCATCTCCTCAAAATTCTGTGCCAGTCTCTAATTAAGAAATGAGTTTGCATATGCTGGTTGAAGTGGTGCCGTCATGTAATGCGTGTTGGCGTCCAACTAACGGGATTTCTCAGACATGGTTTTCTTGTCATCAAAAAAACAAAAGTGAGGGTGTTCTGATCACCTCACCTTGGGCTTTTCCCTGACTTTCACGTGCAATAACTCTCACAGCTCCACTCAGCACAAGCGTCTGCGTCTGTCTTTGAACCCTCTTTTAGGCCGTTTCTCACTCCTTCATCTCTGTCCTCCTCTGGCGACTCTGCACTTTATAGCCCCTGGCAACATACTGAAACGTTTAGGCCGAAGCACAGACAGAAAGTGGGGGATTTGCTTTGTGTCGCCTCAGTCGAGCCACGGACTCGTGTGAATACTTTGGATGTAAGATGGAGCTAAGGAATTCTGGTGCATAGAAGTTGTTGAGAGAGAGAAGTGGATTTGCTGGGACAGAAAATAACATTGGCAAACACTGTATCATCTGATTTCATTATGTCCGCGTTTGTGCCCGTATGTGTTTGAGTATTTATTCAGTCCTTCCAAGAATTTGAACATAAATTCAACCAATAACTCAATCTTGCCTTTTTTTAAATCAGTGCATGTCAATGTCAAAACAAGACAAAGTCAACCGAACTTCCTTGTAACTACAGGGGTCTGACTTTGTTTCCCCAGAACATAGTTGGTGCTACACCGGGGCTAGATAGGACTAGCCCACCAAATATTAAAACTGTTTCCCTGTAGCCCAACTTACAAATTACATTAATGCAATGTCAAACGTTAGACAGTCCTCCCGGTTTTCTTTTATTTGACTTCTCTTTTCTTCAATCTTCAATTTCATTGTTTTTATTCCACTCATGGAAACAAACATACAAACTTTATAACTGAACCATTAATGATTTACTATATCACATTACATATCCCTGATCGTAAAGGAGCTGAATGAAGACAAAAATATCTTTTTACCAGCACCTTTCCCAAAAGATACAACAAACAGAAATAGATAGGTCAGTTAACAATTCATTTTTCAGACAACGGAGAGAGAGAGAAGACCAAAAAAGAAAAGAAAAGAAAAAATTGTAATTACAATAATAAATTATTTTTTCACCAATTCATCCGGTTCAATAGCACAAGCTTCTTTACCTATCGAGGACAGGAAAACGCTGTTTGTGCTGGTTGTTATTTCCCATGGACTCCATTCAAGAGGAAAACAGTTGCAGAGAAGAAGCCCGGCTGTCTCCAGCGACCATAACCACTGTCGTTACAACAAACTAATTGGTATCCATCATCAACGACTCCATACAGTATATGTTAAATAGCTGGGTTTGTCCTACTGTTCAGTCAGAAGTGAAAAAATCTCTCAGATGAGAGACGACACAGTGAGAGTTTTGATAAATAATCATCAGTAATGTGGATATAATGAGTTGTTAAGTGGGTAAAGGCAAATAATAAAACAGCTAGAGCAGTCTGGCAAGTTCAGAAAATGACATGACTTTACTGTGATGTAACCTTTAAAACCAGGAAACGAGAATACTTATTAACGTGTCATAATGCGATATTACGATATCCAAACTCTAAGACGATATGTAGTCTCATATATCGATATAATATCGATATATTGCTCAGCCCTACTTTGAGCACCTTTAAACAAGTCCAGTTGCACTTAATTTGAACCTTCCTTGGATAACTAGGACCTGGATGACCAACCCGTTCTCCCAACTTGTAAAATACTGACTTACTTACCTGCTTGGTAAGTGTCTCTTAGCGTCAGGTAGCGATGCAAAAATCACCCTTTAGCGTCTGTATGGGACGCACCGAGCACAGCAGCAGCTCAACCGCGGCACTGTAAGATGACGTAGTATTAAGAGCTACAATGGTAGCGAGTTGTATGAAAGACCGAAAATCCGCATAAGGACGTAGGTTGGGGTGGTGGATGAGTCAAACAACACAGGACTTTTACCCAGGAGTAGAGCTGGCCAATATATCGATATTATATCGATATTGTGATATGAGACTAGATATTGTCTTAGATTTTGGATAACATAATAATAAGTAATATGACATAAGTGTTGTGTTTTCCTGGTTTTAAAGGCTGCATTTCAGTAAAGTGATGTCATTATATGAACTTACCAGACTGTTGTAACTGTTCTATTATTTGCCTTTACATACTTAGTCATTATATCCACATTACTGATGATTATTTATCATAAATCTCATTGTATAAATATTTTGTGAAAGCACCAATAGTCAACACTACAATATCGTTGCGGTATCGATATCGAGGTATTTGGTCAAAAATATTGTGATATTTGATTTTCTCCATATCGCCCAGCCCTACCCAGGAGCCCTGGGTTCGTGTCCCGTTCTTGTTCCGCGTGTCACTGAAACGTACATTTCAGAACCCCACCCATGATCTTTTCCTAAACTTAACTTCCTTGCTAGCTAGTCGGCTATCTTATTTTAGCTGGACTTGTAGGACGTTATATTGTTGGGTATTCATTTATAATCAAATATCATATCTTATAAACTACATGTGTTTTGTGTGTAAAAATCTTCATCTGTAAAGTAACTAGTAACTAAATATGTCAGATGAATGTAGTGGAGTAAAAAGTGAAATATTTCTCTCTGAAATGTAGTGGAGTAGAAGTAGAAAGTGGCATGAAAAGAAAAGACTCAAAGAACATGTACCTCAAATGTATACTAAAGTACAGTACTTGAGTAAATGTACTTAGTTACAGTCCACCTCTGGACGTTGTCTTGGTTAGTTTGAACTGCGTGCGCTGAGAGCCAGGCAGGCGTTAGCAGAGCAGGCTGAAACTGGTCCACGGAGGCGAGCGGAGCTCTTGACACCGATGCTCAGCCAGCCGCTGTGATCTAATGGATGGTGATGGATAACAGCCCCCCTCCTGTGTACATGTGACCCAAACACCACAGGGGAGTGAACAGGCCCACATGGCCTTTGACCCCCTGCTGGAGCTGCTTTGAAGGGGGAGGCGAGGCAGACCAGGCATAGTGAAGACAAACACGGTCAATCTCCTTCAGCCACACTTCCTCTGCAAGGCCTCTCTGCTTTGCTTCGTCCATCACATGGTGCACTTTGTGTACAGTGGGTAAAATAAGGCTGCACGACATATCGTTTTTTTAATCGTCATCGCAATATCAACTGGCGCAATAACCACATCGTGAAAGGCTGCGACATATCACGAAAGACACTCAGAGATTTTTTGTGTTAGTTGAAAGACAATATCAGTAAAAAACTGCACTTTATAATGTAACGGTGACTTTTTTCAGTAGTGCCTTTTACATTGAATTCAATTTTCAATAAAAAGAATGTCGGAAATGATTTCCTTTCATTTGTTTTAAATTCAACAAGCAAATTGTTGTCGGCTATTTTAGCAAAATACTGACAGCAACAGAACTGAGTACACTTTAATGTCTGTTTATTTATCGCATGATTTATCTTGGACTGCCCTACTTTATAAACAATAAAATCACAGATCACAAGCAGGTACATCCACAATCAATGGAACTACGTGTGACATGATGGACTTTATGATACTATAGAACCAATCACAATGTTTGTTTCCAATAACTTGCGTCTAGAAAACTCCTGCATCTCGTACATACAGTTTAACAGCTCTGAGCAAACGGGGGCGAGGAACACCTGGCTATACTCTCATCTCCTTCATCTAAAATGCATTTTTGATGCTTTCATATGTCAACAATGTCACTAACATTAGGTTGGAGAGCTAATTTACCTGATGGGCCACAGTCTTAAGAAAATGACACCACCCAAACCAGCATTCAGTCCGACCGGCGATAGTCTATAACGTTCCACTTTCGGGATTGTTCCGGTGCCGTCGGAAATTCCGCCGGATGTCCCCCATTTAGGCCGGCTATCCATTACCTTCCTCTTTCTTTGTGTTGGCATTTTAAACTCTGGTGGATTTGTGAGGACTACGGTTAACTGCTCCTCAGATCTCTGCAGGGTAAATCCAGACAGCTAGCTAGACTATCTGCCCAATCTGAGTTTTCCGTTGCACGACTAAAACTACTTTTGAACGTACACGTTCCACCAAAACAAGTTCCTTCCCGAGGCTGTTTTGCAGCAACAACAGTGGTGTCTGGTAGGTCGGATCTTCTTGTTTAACTGTATATCTTTAAATATTACAGTTATGGCTGGAAATAAGCAAGTTTGCTGATTTTACATCCCGGCAATTCAAATCTACGGCCATTTCTCTACCCGGAAGTGATTTTTGTGTTAACGCGACGTCACAGTGATTCGGTCTATATGGAAGTCATGTCGTAACGTGAAGCAGACCAAGAACTGTTGGAAATGGAGCAGAGTAAAATGATTGATTCTATGGTGCTTTCAGACCAGCTCTGTTGTTGGACAAATAGTATATTTGGATGTCTTTTTACTGTATTTATATTTTTTCTAAGCACTACTGCAAGTATCAAGATTATATGCATAGGCCCATAATAAAGCTCTAGTTTAAAGTTTTTTCTTTGTGTTTTGCAGGGCTCGACAAAATCTTCAAAGAGCATGGAGTCGCGGCGCAGACCATCAAGGTAGGAACTCTATTCTTCTCTTTGAGCTGCAAGTTTCCCATAAAAGGCTTAGTTTGGCTTATTGGACTCTATTTGTTGAGATTATTATTTAAGGAGCTTATCTCCACTGTTTTCTCCAAAAGGACAAAAAGATAACGAAGGAGGTGAAGCAAATTTAAAGCACAATCTTATCCATCCTCTATCACATTCAAGTCTGAGTTATGAAGCATTGAAAAGTTTCAATTGTAATATGATAGTTGCCGGTTCGACCAGGGGGATTAGTGAAGCAACATGCCCCGCCATTGCACCGGACCTCACACTGTTTTGTTGGACACAAAGATATTTGGTGTCGGCCCCTCTCACCTCGGCCCTGGGCGAGTCCCACGTGCTGCCAGTTGTGTAATTAATGTGTAAAACTCGACACCACAACAGTTCGTTCTGAAGTGCTGTGCTAAGCTTGAGTGACAGTTTGATGTCCTCACAGCAAGTCAAACAGTTCTAAAAACAGTTCAACATCTGATATATCATCAGCCAGTGGTGGAATGTAACTAAGTACATTTGTTCAAGTGCTGTACTTGAGTACAAATTTGAGGTACTTGTACTTTTCTTGAGTCATTTCTTTCCATGCCACTTTCTACTTCTACTCTACTACATTTCAGAGAGAAATATTGTTCTTTTTACTCCACTACATTCATCTGACAGCTTTAGTAACTAGTTACTTTACAAATTAAGATTGTTGCACACAAAACACATGTAGTTTATAAAATATGATGTTTTATTATAAATTAAACTACTCAACAATATAACGGCCTACAATTCTAGCTAAAATTATTAGATGATTAAACATTTAGTTGAATAGTTTCTACAATGTGAGGATTTTTCTGCATTGAGTACTTTTACTTCTAATACTTTAAGTACATTTTTCTTGATGATACTTACATACTTTTACTTAAGAAACATTTTCAATGCAGGACCTTTACTTGTAACTGAGTATTTTTACAGTGTGCTATTAGTACTTTTACTTAAACCTACATTGTGTAATTTTTTGAGTTGATTCTTAGCAAAAACCCCCTTTGTTATTTCACAAATATGTGCTTATTCATGTGTAATTACTTCCACCAACTAATCAAAGTATTCTCGTAAGCGTAGAATCTGCCATTCAGAATCATTCAGAATACATACGAGCGACTCGCTTGAATGACGGGCGCCATGTAGCACCTCCATCTTTAAAATACATTAGCCAAAGAGGGACATACCTCCGCCTTTCGCCCTCTTACACCTATCAGCACCGTGACGAATGCCAGGGGGAGACAGGGAAGCAAAAAAGAGAATTAAAACGACAACACGACAGGCAAAGGAACAAGACCAAAGTTAATATTGGAGTGGCTAGAACAGCTGCGTGTAAACGATGGAGATACTTAGAGCCAATTTCGGGTTCGGCCACCGTAGGAGGAAGGGCTAGAAAGTAATATTCAGTTGGTTGTCATATACAATTTCACAACTAGATGGGAGAAATTCTTACACAATGTAGCTTTAAGTAAATAATCTGAATACTTCTTCCACCACTGTTAACAGCACATACAGAGTCTCTGATTGGAGCCATTTTCTATCCATATAAAGGAAAGCACAGCCGTATGTCGGTTGTCTCTTATGTAATGCGATGGCTCTCCAATCAAACTAGTGGGCCCAGACAGGCTTTTTTACATTCTGATGAAGACAGTTTTTTATCTGTATGGAGGGTTGTGCTGCACAATGCTACACAGCTGATACACAGATTACACGCCCTCATCCACCACACAAAATATGTGATTCAAGTCAAAGATTAATTAAGATGTAAACATACTGTGTAGACACTTTAAAAAAAGTTTTAAAAAATGTATTAGTTTATTATTCTGGTTGTACATGAATTCACCACAGTTAACGATGTAATTCATAGCCAAACACAACTATAAACTGCTTCAGAGACATCCATTTTGACAGGTGAGCTGACAGTCCCAACATTCTGAAATGTAGTGCAGGTCATTCTTACAGTGTTCTTTCCAATGAATGTGCACATTTAGAAACACTGTGAGAACAATTTGATGTTCTTTTTGTACAGTGGAAGAGCTCACAGGTTACTACACCTCTAAAATACATCTCCGAACTAATAAACCCTGTTAGTTGAAAGGTTAAATTAAGACATTAAGACACAGCAATGTCTCAGTTAAGTATAGAACAAATATAAGTTATAGAAATAGAAGTTAAAGCTGCTTTTTACATAAAAATGGTACAATTCAGGTTGGTACAGTTCTTGGGGAATAACCAGTAATGTTAAGACCTTTAAAAAAAGAAGAAGAAGAAATTTATAGTTTATAGTTATAGTGCATGTCATATAGGTACATCTTCATGGTAAAACTTAATAGCCACTAAAATGGCAGACCTATAATTCTTATACAATCTAATAGTGTTTGGCTAGACAAACGTTTTCAATTTGAATTTCTTGATTATTTTTTTTTCTGGGCAGAGCAATGTCGTAAACACAACACTTTTTTCACTTTTTTGACATTTTATCACCATATGAACTTTTTATGGCTAACATAAAAAAAAAGAAAAGAACAAAAAGCCTGTTTCTGGCCACCTAACAAATGTGAGTCCCTCATTCACTCTCCTTTTAGCTCTATTTTGTTCTCCACCATCACTCCAGTGACTCTTAGGGGGAAGTCAGCTTATGTCCTTCTTTTCGGCCAGATGTCGTAAATAAATAAATGTGTAAATACCTTCCGCTTTCTTTGTGTTGGAACTTTAAACTCTGGTGGATTTGTGAGGACTATGGTGAACTGCTCCTCAGATCTCTGCAGGGTAAATCCAGACAGCTAGCTAGACTATCTGTCCAATCTGAGTTTTCTGTTGCACGCCTAAAACAACTTTTGAACGTACACATGTTCCACCAAAACAAGTTCCTTCCTGAGGCTATTTTGCAGAGGCACCGTGGCTCAGATTGTGATTGGTTTAAAGAAATGCCTACAAATCAGAGCACGTTCTTCTCCTATCCAGTAATTCTGTGTGGATTAGCCACATCCATTGCCAGACCTTCCTCCGCAGCTCTGTGGAGAAACAAGGTTGATCAGAGTGGAGTTTGTGGGCCCAAACCCCAATCACTACTCACAAATAAATGGTGTTTGTGCATTAAGAATAAGTATTTAGTCTTATGCTTTGTTGACTGATAAAAGTGATCAACTCGATCCAAGTACCAAGGTTTTTAAACTGCTCATTGAGCCGTGAGATCGTGAGAAACTGTAGGTGTTCACCATCAGGAAGTATGGGATCAAGGAGGCCTCCCAGTATTTCGAGGTGGAAGAGACGGAAGTCCTGGTTGTTCACTTTCATTACTGAGAAATATCTGGTGCGATGTTTAACAGCCTGATGTCTCAGGTTTCCTTATAAAACATTCCTGCTTCACAGTTGGTGTTTGTCCAAATGCAAAAATGAGATCACCGCTGAAATTGAGCGTGTGGAGATAACGCGTCATACTTTAAGCGCGACGTGCCGAAAAAAAGAGCAATCGCTTCATCTCTTCAGCTGATGAGAAGCAGGTTGGCGCTCAGCCGGTTAACGCATTAACCCAGAAGCCAAAAGACATACATATGTAGAAACGGAGAGGGAAACAGAGGAGAACGGGAAATACTAAGAAAGAGGGAAAAAATCATTGCCAAATCGTGAACACTTAACTTTGGGAAACATTTCAAAGTAGGATGTTTGTTTGTGGCACATGAGAGAGAACATGTGTGACATATCGGTTTTCTCTCTTTTACATAGTGATGAATAATTTCCAGTAAGCAAGTTTTGAGTGGGTCCAGATGTACAGTATACTGTACAGAACAGATCGGGGTTACAGTGCAGTTATAATAAACCTGCAGAGATCTTCTCCTCCAGAGGTATGAGCAATTTCCTCCGGGGCTACTCACAGCTGACAAATGTGGGAAATATGCTGCAGTCTGGGCCCCAAGGGTCCAGACACCACTCCCTTAACCTCTTCATCTCACCAGCAACGTCGTCTGTCGAGATTTTGAAACGGCAGAAAGTTTCAAAGCAGTCCATGCAGTAAAAACAATACAAAGGAGACCAGGGAAAAGAGAGTAGTCACAGAGGCCACATTGAAAGCACATACGAGACATAACATGGAGGCAGGCAGCAGAGATGGAGCGGCAGCAGCAATGACTACGTCACATCAAACACACATTCCATCTGACAGATCAACGTGGGCAGTTATAGTTGTCGGAACAGCCATGAGCCAATTAGAGAAAGCTATTGCAATTAATTCCCTTTCTTTGTGTTAAACTATTTTAACCTTTTAACACACCATTTTTCATAGCTACAGAATCTAAATATAAAACATTTCTCCAAAGCAAAATCCATGAGGCAAATCAAGAAGATAATGAGATAAGTGTTGGATTTTGAACTCTTAATGAAACCAATTGGCAACAAAGCATTACGTTATGCCGAAACTAGCTGTCTGGAGACATGTAACAGAAACATAATGCTTGTTTGGGAGCGACGTCAGCTCTGTTATTTCCTATAAGAAGCCGAAAACTAAATTACAGAACACTCGAGGAATTCCGACATGGGGTGAACGAATAGTAAGTGAAAGATTTTTGTTGGGTGAACAGTTCCTTTACAAGTTCTTTCTCCCTTCTTTTCATCCATGCCTCCTTTCCCTCCAAAACATTTTGACCTGATTTGACTCCAGACGAGCCAGACTTAAAATAACGTTAATGACCATAACATTTTGTTTGGTCTATGAGGTGAACACCTTCTGTAATCCTGGGTATGCTGTAATATTTTCGTAATCATCCATTCCATAATGGCAAGTTGAATCAATTTCTCTTCATCCTGTTTTCCCTCTGAGACAGCCAACGTCTAACAACACAGCATGTGTTTAATACAGAGAGGAGAGCTTATTCTTTTGGAGGCCAATATCAACCCCTCTGGATTTAAATGATGTCATTATTGGATATGGTATTTATGTAGTGTGTTGCCTTTGCCATATTAGGGTATGCGTATCTTGTAGTCTGGAAGAACAGTTGCGTTGTGTGTTCAACTGAATCTGAATTGTAATTTGCTGCATTGAGGACATTCGCGACTTTCAGTGTAATACGGTTTACAGATGAAGTAAGCAGCCACTTTTTATGCTTTGGCTCCAAATCAGTAACTCTTTGGATATGACCTTTCAGTGTTTTTGCATTCAGTATTTTCCGATTAAGACATGTGGGATATGCTGGTATTATTCAAGTTTTAGAGCCATTCTTTGGACATTTATACAGCGCATTCTGAATATGCACCTCAATTGGGGGTTTTACTGCAGTTTGTGCAGTTTACGTTCCTCTTGCCTGTTTACGGCTTACAGTCAGCTCTGTGCGTTGCTATGGTTGTTAAACTATAAACCAACTGGCCAACAGTTTGCAAGGCTGGAGTAGAGATGCATGCCTAAAAGCAAAGCCCACATCTTTGGTCGGAAGGAGAAACACAGCCACATTGAATATGCGCAAACATAAGATAAGATAAGAAAAACTTTATTGTCAGTCACGAGTGACAGGAATTTGTCTTTGACAGGGCAGGTTTAAATGACATAAAATACATATAAGAACACAAAGATACATATAGAAACAGTGTAATAACACTGACTGTACAAACGTGCAAAAACAGTGAAAACATAGCAACGCCGACCTTTTCAGGAAGCTGGTTAAAGGACTGAAAAAGGGAGGCTGTGTTCGCACGGTCCAAAAATCTTATTTTGCCCGGCTGCATATAAACAGGAATATTAGTGGAATATTCACTATTATTAGCCATGTAAACAGCTTAGTCAGAATATTGTCTTCATTGGAATAAGGGCAAAAACCGGAATATTATGTGCATGTAAACATAGTCACTGACTTCATCTGTATTAACCATTTTCACCAGAAGATTTTTGGAAAATAATACTTGGGATGATTTAAAATTGACGTACTGTACACTTTTAAAACAACACTACAGTCATCTTATTGCCTGGACCACAGACTGTAGCTTCTGAAGAAAGGAGCATCCATCACTTCTAACTAGTCAAACTTCCAAAACAGAAACATCGACACACCCTCTTTAAGCCTTTGGGCCTCTTGTCCTGGGTATGCCGTGGTTAAAGTCATCCCCCACTAGCTGGTCTGATAAACACGAGCACATGTGCATCAATCACATGTGCTGCATTACTTCTGGGTATTACATTCCTCGCTATCTTTTTAAAGATTAGTTTTTGGGGCTTTTACGCCTTTAATTTGACAGGACAGCTAGGTGAGAAAGGGGAGAGAGAGGGGGAAGACATGCAGGAAATTGTGACAGGTCGGATTCGAACCCTGGACCTCTGCATCGAGGAATAAACCTCTCAGTATATGTGCGCCTTCTCTACCCACTGATCAACCCGACCACTTCCTCGCTGTCTTTTGCAGTCCAGCAGTCCACCTCGGTTTTGTTTTTGTGCAGTGGGGCCATTGATCTGAAGAATTGCTGTTGGACTCATCATTTGAATATGTTATTTTGTATGTGTTATCATATGTGTATTAAGTGGGCCACATCAACTGACATTGCACACTAAGTGAGCAACACTTCACTGACGCAGACACGAGAAAGTTGAACAATGCAGCAGAAATGTTACTACTTCTAACAGCAGGTGCAATCAGATCAGGTCTGTGTAAATTACAGTGTGTGGTCTAGACTGTAATATTCTTCACTGTTTCATGTTACCAGATATAACAATGGTAACTCAGACTAGGACGGAATAGTAACCCTTTATTAGCCCAACAGCATGTGTTTACTGCAGCATGGCTTACACCATCAGCGGAAGCTAAAGTTACCCACAATCCATCAATTGTATCTCAACTAATCTAATCTAATAGTGGCCCAAAATACACAACATAGACCTACTCTATCTGTAGAGTGTCCCGAGATAACGTCTGTGGTGATTTGACACTATAAATAAAACTGAATTGCATTGAACTGGGGTGGCAGTAGCTCAGTCTGAAGGGAGTTGGGTCAGGAACTGGAGGGTTGCTGGTTCAAGTCCCCATACAAACCAAAGTCTGGTGGTGGACTGGTAGCTGGACAGGTGCCAGTTCACCACCTGGGCACTACCAATGTGCTGTTGAGCAAAGCACCGAACCCCCCAACTGCTCGGGGCGCCTGTCCATTGACAGCTGCAGCCCCCTCACTCTGACGTTTCTCCATTTGTGCATGTATAGGTTCTGAGCGTGTGTGTGTATTTCAGGCCTGTGTGTAGCGTGTAATAACAACAGAGTTAATATTGCAGGATTAATAAAGTATAACTCGTTGTTATTATTAATCACAATACCCCACTCTGTGACAGGAGTGCGAGTCTGCTGCAGGCCCTGGAGGAGAGCTACGAGTTGGACCTGGTCTACATCACAGAGAGGATCATCTCTGTCGCCTTCCCCAGCAGCGTGGAGGAGCAGAGCTACGCCGCCAACCTGCGGGAGGTCGCCTCCATGCTGCGCTCCAAACACGGCCACAACTACCTGGTACACTTTTCCTGCGTACATCTGGACGATTCTGGCAGGAAGACAGCATTTTTGCTTTCTAAAAGAAATGGAGTTAATAGCGTTAATATAGCCTATTAGCGTAGTAACCTAGCATTGCTCATTACTATACTACCTTAGCAAAGCCAGCAAAGGACAACCTTTGTAAGAGTAAAGAATGATCACTGACCAATGAGAACAGTCTTAAATCATATATTTGGCTTTGAAGAGAGCATATATCACAGCTTCAGTTCCCTGTCGTAAAGGGCTGTCTGCAGCAAGGTGGAAATATTCTCAATATAGTGTACAGTTGAAGGGGGTACTTTGCAGATATGTGCAAATAAATGTCCAAGTCTGACAGTTTGTTAGTCTAATGTTTTTTTCATAGTGGTTGTGTATGGTTATTATATTACGGCTATGAACCAATCAGATTGCTTGATTTTAGCTACCTGTTTTATAAATAATACATTTCTTCTTTCCTGTCAATATACAATGTAATGATTAAGAATTTCAAATGATGGTGTTTACTTTGACTTCTTCCTTAGCTCTTCAACCTCAGTGAGAAGCGTTACGACATCTGCCAACTTAATCCAAAGGTAACCCTTCTCTCCTCTCCTCGTTTCCTCTCCTCTCGTTTTCTCTCTTCATTTTCTCTCCTCTCCTCTCGCTTTTTACTTCTCGTTTCCTCTCCTCTCGTCTAATATTCTCTCCTCTCGTTTTTTTCTTGTTTTCTCGTCTCGTCTCCCTTCCTCTCCTCTCTTCCTCTAGTTTCCTCGTTTCCCTTCCTCTCGTTTTCTCTCCTCTCGTCTCATTTTCTCTCCTCTTGTTTTCTCTCGTTTCCTCTTGTCTCGTCTCCTTTCCTCTGCCCTCCTCTTGTTTTTCTCGTTTTCTCGTCTCGTCTCCCTTCCTCTCCTCTCTTCCTCTAGTTTTCTCATTTCCCCTCCTCTCGTTTCCTTACTCTCCTTTTCCCTCCTCTTACTCTAGTTTCCTCTCGTTTTCTCTCCTCTCGTCTCATTTTCTCTCCTCTCGTTTTCTCTCGTTTCCTCTTGTCTCGTCTTCTTTCCTCTGCTCTCCTCTCGTTTTCTCTCGTTTTCTCTTGTTTTCTCTCCTTTCCTCTTCTCTCTTCCTCTTGTTTCCTCTCCTCCTGTTTTCTCTCCTATCCTCTCTTTTTCTCTCCCTTCCTCTCGTCTCCCTTCTTCTCCTCTCTCTTTCTCTAGTTTCCTCTTGTTTTCTCTCATCTCGATTTCTCTCCTCTCGTTTTTTCTCGTTTCCTCTCCTCTCCACTCGTCTCCTCTCCTCGTATTGTAGTCTGACTGACACTCTCTCTCCTCTCTCAGGTGTTGGACTTTGGCTGGCCTGACCACCATGCTCCAGCCCTGGACAAAATCTGCAGCATCTGCAAGGCCATGGACACCTGGCTGAGTGCAGACAGCCACAACGTGGTGGTCATACACAACAAGGTGAGATGAGTGGAGTCTGCTGCTGTGGGAGTGGGATCTCTAAACAGTAGAGGGTGCTCTCAGGCTCCTATCAGGACCCCCGCTTCCTGAGGCTGCGGCTGGTTTGCGTGTTTGTGTGTGTAATGACGTTGTCCCTGAGTGAAACGCTGGCATTCAGGGTGTGAGAGCGTTTGTGTGTGAGAGTGTCTCTTTGGGTGCATGTTTGGGTTGGGCTGGCCGAGGGTTAGGAAAACACAAATTAGGGAGGTGAGGCACACCACTCATCATGGCTACTTAGGTTTATTTACTCTTTTACTTGTAACAATACCATACAACTGAGTTGACCAATGCTTTCCTGTTGTTGCCTCAACTTACTTGCATCACATTACACTCTTGTGGCAAACCACACTCGTCTGGCTCCTCAATATGCCGACACAAACCATAAAAAGTAGATCCAAATGCAACTGCTAGACCGAGGTCCCGAACGTAAAACCTAATCATTTTCACGTTAAGCCCGCTGTGCGTCTGATTGTGTATTGCAACATGAGAACGGGATCCGTGGCTCATTCCAAGACGTTCCCACAGGGAGGTTACAAACAAGTCGGCTGCCATAACAACTGGTGTTATTTCACTGCCAGTTGAGTAATGCTAGTCATGAGTGTGAGGGTAGGCTTGGAGGTTGTGGTGGTCACTAGGGAAGTAGACCGTTTTGGGTTTATTCCAATCAACAAATCATTTCCACTGGGCTCCGCACTGTTTACGCGGCTGTGCTATTTATAATGTGGAACACACTCATGCTCCACAGTGGCCCTTGTTTTAACGATGGACGGATATGTAAAATGAATGCAATCCGAGACTGGTGTTTTGTTGCCATAGTAACCATAGTAACATGTGCTTGGACTTTGGCCCTATTAAATGCCCAGCCACTATTTTGTTTGTAATAGATTTTTTTTATGATTGAAAATGATCATACTAATACTAATGTAAGCAGATATTTAAAGGGGTACTCCACCAATTTCACAGTCAGCTAACATGTCTTGAGGGGTACAATTTAGCCTGTAACAACAGTGTTTAAATATCTTCTGAGGTTTTTAAGTATATATAAAATACTAAATAACCCTGATGATGTCATCAGACTGGGTCTTGGAGACTTTACATGTGATAACGTATAATGTATGAATAAAGTTACAAACTGGGTGGATGGACTTTAAATGATGTGGGCATTCACTAGGCAGCAGAGGCTCAACAAAAAGATACTAACACATTGCATTATGGGAAATATAGGTAGTAGGATCCTGCAATTTTGGATTTTGACCTCTTTCATTCTTCCTTTTTTTACATAGCATTTAAAACAACAGACCCAAAGTGCTTTGAGATGAACAACATTAAATAAATCAAAGATGCATAACAAGCAATAATACAAAATGTAATACAAAACAAAACAACTGACATGATAAACCAAGTCAAGTCAAGAAATCGGAAGCTAGGAGAGAAGGAATAACATCAAGAATAGATTAAAAAGCAGTAAGAAGGGGTGACAAATAAGTCAAGAGAGGACTTGACTTGACAGAAGCCACTAGGCAGCCTCAGGCTGAATTAAAAGCGAGTTAAAAAAAGGTAGGTGTTTAGAATTTGACTCAAAAGTTTCAATTGTGCAACTTCATGTGCGATGTGAGGCTGTTCCAGAGCCTGTGAGCAGCAACAGAAAAAGCTGGGCCACCTTTGGTTTGGAGGAATAACTAAAGTAGAAAAGTAGAAAAAACGGGTAGAACCAGAAAAGTTTTTTTTTTTAACTTCTTCCCACTCCTTTTTGAACATGGAAATCCTTATTTGAATCATCTACAATCATTTTTGAAAGATATGTTTGCTGAGGATTTAAGTTTTTTTCTTGGTTGTGCTGTAATGTACATGTTTTTATTTATCTTTTATTTTTTTATTTTTAACTTGTTCAAAAAAAACTAAAATGAGGCATGAGTGAGGGACTGAGAGGAGCTGACCGGCATGTCCTGGGGGCAGAATATGGACATTCCACTTGCGCGATTGCTCTGTGCCGCCTCCGGTGGATTTCTGAGGACTATGGTTAACTGCTCCTAGGATCTCTGCAGGGTAAATCCATAGACCGTATATAATGGACCAATAGACCCTGTTGCTCTGGACGGAGACCAGTGAAGGCTATTAGAAGCACTTTTCCGGTGATGGCCAGCTTTACTGAGCAGCCTCCAACTGAGAGAGACGACATAAATGTGACGTGAGCAACGTGTCTGAAAGTGTGAAGTCTTCTGGTAGCTGTGCCAAGAGAAATCTCAATCATTCCCAATCTTACAGAGACGGAGAGCGTAGGTATATGTAAGGACATAACATAGACACAGGCTAATTATTGCTAACTAAAATGCTAGTTAACATTAGTAATTAAACTTAAACAGCTCATGTAAGTCTAAACTGCCTGCAAGCTTATCCTGTACTATACGGTAATTCCTCTACTATGTGACACAATCGTTAGCCTATTTTTATAAAAACGTCTGCTACGGGGCAATAACGTGAGGTACAAGGTAATGGAGCCTTTTATACATTGTCGTGTTTCTTTAGAAATAAACAATGGACAAATAGAGTCTTTAAACGCGTCTTAAGACCCTCCTCCGCAGTGCTGTGAAGGAAGGTCTGGCAATGCGAGACTAGTCTAAAATGGACTAAAATGTGACGAGGCATGCATTTGGATCTTGAATTTTGTATTTAAAAACATCACGAGAATAAAACTACCCCAATAGCCCCAGTAAAGTAGATTATATACTATAAATATGTGGGAGGAAAATGTTGCAATAACATCTGTAGTTGACTCTTGATTGGTGTCTTTTTTTCAGGGCAACCGGGGAAGAACTGGAGTGGTGGTGGCAGCCTACATGCATTACAGCAACATATCTGCCAGGTACTGTACAGTATGTCTATAACCCACACTATACCTGCAGACGGGTAAGATGTAACTAAGTACATTTACTCAAGTACAAATCTTGAGTCTTTTCTTGTCATGCCACTTTCTGCTTCTACTCCGCTACATTTCTGAGAGAAATATTTCCACTACATTCATCTGAAAGCTTTAGTTACTAGTTACTTTACACATTAAGACAACAATATAACGTAAGTCCAGCTGAATGGATTAGACCATTAAACACACAACTGTTTGGATCCTTTTTACTTTCAATAAAAAAGTACATTTTCCTGATGATACTTACATATTTTTACTTAAGTAACATTTTCAATTGAGGACTTTTACTTGTAACGGAGTGTTTTTACAGTGTGGTATTACAGGGTTTCCGCGGGATCTTAAAAGTCTAAAATTTCATTTAAAAATGTTAGGCCTTAAAATGTCTTAAATCCGCTGGAGTAGTGTGTTGTAGGTCTGAAATTATTTTAACAGGTCTTAATGTTCCTACGCACATGCAACGCTACTTCTAATGCTCTTTTTTTTTATTATTCCATGATGTTGTAGTTCTTTCTTTCAGTAGTCCAAATATAATTTTGCTGTATTACGACTACAAATGGAACCAACATGCAACTCATACTGCAGCCAATCAGTTTTGGTGTTACTGGCGCGAGTCTTAGCGATATTTGGCTTTAAAAAAAAAACTGAATTTAGGGCTCTGTTGATGTTGTGATAAAGGTCTTAAATTTCCTACATAATGTTCTTAAAAAGGTCTTAAAAAGTATTACATTTGACTCTGTGAAACCTGCAGAAACTGGCATTAGTACTTTCTTAAGTAAATGATCTGAATACTTCTTTAATCATTGGATGCAGCCCACTTTGAGTGAGAGGAAAAAAGTCAGACAGAAAAGAGAGAGAGAGAGAGAGAGAGAGAGAGAGAGTGAGATGAATCTGTAATTTTCAGGAAACATACAAATAGAAGAGGAGAAAAACAGGCAGAAGAAAGAGATATTACAGGGAAAAAAACAACAACTAGATAAGCCAGCATTGTTCATCACAAGACTGAAGCCCACACTGGAAGAACAGACGGAGATGTGATGAACAGAAGAAGGAGGGGTGGAACATGAGACTGGAGAACAACACTTTTATGAGGAGACATCCAAGGAAACGTATTTGATATTATAATTCTGAGCAGAAAGCAATGAGTTAGCTTAAATAGTCACCGAATCATAAGACTGAAATTACAAGTGCCTGCTTTTTCTTTCTTTCTTTCTTGTTTTATTGGATTTGTTTTTTAGATATGTCGAATTAGAATGGCCCTCTGTTACAAAACACAAGCAGATGTAAACTGTTAAACTATCAGAAGAGCGCATGACTTGGTTTTGTTTCTGGAAGAACACTGATTGGCCGGGAGAACATTTAGCACGCTCTCTTCCATGCTAAAGTATTCGAGTTCTCTATAAACCCATTATCTCACGAATCAATTCACAGCTAGTGTGAAGTCGCTATCATGACTTAAGCAGCAGCAAAAAAGCCTGAACATTCAAACTTTGACACTTGCCATATGGGAAAATATGTAAAATGTTGCAATAAGTTGCTTTACTGTGTGATAGGGCTGCACAATATGAGGAAAATATCTAATTGCAATTATTTTGACTGATATTGTAATTGCAATATGATTCAAGATATTGGAGGGAATGATCATTTTTGTATCAATATTCTCATTTTCATTGAAAAGTATTCAAATTAAAATGATTATAGTGTGATTTTTGCAAGGATTTAGTCTGTAGGATAGGATTTGTAGGCCGGGACATCTCTGCAGCACCACAATACTTCATTTTAGAATGGTTTGACACATTTGGCCTTTAACAAATATTGCGCCACTCCCTGCGATTTGGATATTGCACCAGTCCATAATGCGATTTGGATAAATTTGCGATTAATTGTGAAGCCCTACTGTGTGATATGTAATGGAGGTTATGCAGAATTCGCTGTCAGACTTAAACCTTGCAGCCGCTTAGTCTGTAAGATCTTTAGACGTGTACGTGTAGCAACAATATTATGAATGTCTAAATTGAGATTTAGAATTATTTTTTTTCTGATCATCTAGTGAGAAATGATCCTACTATTGGTTTTCCTGATTGTGTTCTTGTTTGTGAGGTGGTATCTCATGGTATTAATCTTCCCCCCTGAAAATGCATTCACTTGCATTAAAATCATTTTTTGTACAAGTCACGGTGTGCAGACTTTTCAGATGGCGTGACCAGGCTGCACACACATGCATTATATCACATATTTGAAATAGGCTACTGTACATATGCATTGCTGGAGAGTAAAATAAAAAGTTCTTTAAAGGTAAGTTAACCTCATGTGTATACATTTGTGTCTGTTTGAATGCAGTGCTGACCAGGCTCTGGACAGGTTTGCCATGAAGCGCTTCTATGAAGACAAAGTGCTTCCTGTGGGCCAGCCGTCTCAGAAAAGGTCAGCCTTGCCTCACTTATTGTTTATTTTATGAGTTTGACCCCCAAGGTGAACTCTCCCACAAAGGAACCTCTGTCTTTCTACCAACTAAAATAACTTAAAACTGCATTTATTGATTTTAAACGGTAACTACCATTTTTTTCAACCTGAACCCTATTTTCCTATGTTTTTGTGTCTAAATGATTGATGGGAACAACAATCTTTGACATGTGTCCAGTATTAAGCGAGATCGCTGCAGTCGGCAGTCAGTGAAACAAGCTACAATGTAAGTTAATAGGGCAATATTCACATACGTTCACAAAAGTGCTCATTTTGCCAATGACAGGCTCAGATTAATATTAATATTCGACAACATTATGGAAAGGATTTCTAAGGAGGCCGACCTTTCTGTTAAAGAGTAAGATCCTTTTTTTAAACATAAAAACAGCCGCGAAATTGCGTTCGCTAAACCCACAAGACTCCATGTAAATAAATAGTCATTTTAGCATCGTAAAATACACTTCATTCTAAGTCGACAGAAACAAAATAAAACTTTGAAAAGCCATTTTGGGTTGTCTTTCCACTTTTCCAACAATCACAACTCTAATTTTGGTTCAAATAAACACATAGGTTATCCAATTTACATGTGAAAATATGTTTGCTCTATGCACGCTAAAAGTATAGTTTTTTTAAATGGAGTCTGGTGGGTTTAGCGCTAGCGACTTCAGAGCTGTTTCTGGTTAAACAGAAAGGTCTCAAAGAGGTTTTAAAGGTCTATCTCTGTTGGGATCCTTTCCATAATGTTGTCAGACACTTAGAATATTAATCTGAGCCTGTCAGTGACAAAATGAGCACTTTTGTGAAGGTAAATACAAGCTAGACAATTTCCCTATTAACTTACATTGTAGCTTAATACTGGACCAATGTCAAACTCACTTAGACACAGAAACATGGGAAAATAGGGTTCAGGTTAAAAAAAAAAACAGTTACCCTTTAATTGCAACGTGGGGGCAGGAGAACACGCTGAAAACAACGTTAACACTATATGTCTAAGAGTGTTGCTGTCCACCTGACAAATGTCCGTTTTGTTTTTTTAAAGATGATTGTTTGGGCTTTTCCGCCTTTTATTTTTGACAGGACAGCTAGGTGAGAAAGGGGAGAGAGAGGGGGAAGACATGCAGGAAATCGTCACAGGACGAACTCAAACCCTGGACCTCTGCGTCGAGGCATAAACCCCTCAGTATATGTGCATCTGCTCTATTTATCTATTTTTTCTCTGAATATTACCCGCCTCCTCCCCAAGCTCTATATTATTATAATCATTTTTTTAACCTTCTAATGGCTGTAATACGCTGACGTACATTCAGCACCGCTGAAAACATTCCTTGTTATTACTCGAGGTCAAAGCCAAAGACCCTGTCTCTTTGTTGTGATGAACACAGGATTATGCCTTTATCCCCTCGTTGTAAAACCTTAGGATTTATGATAGAATTTGACAGAAGGGGACCTAGCAGCCTGTTCACGTCTTCCTTTTCTCTACCTCTGACGTGCTCAGGTATGTGGAGTACTTCAGCGGCTTGCTCTCCGGACACATCAAGATCAACAACAAACCCCTGTTCCTCCACCATGTCATCATGCACGGCATCCCCAACTTCGAGTCCAAAGGAGGTGAGGGTCATGCACAGATGTGCACTCACACATCAGCATTTTACATGTGCCTTATTATAACTTTTAAAAAATTGTGTTCCAGGCTGTCGTCCTTTTCTCAAAATCTACCAAGCCATGCAGCCCGTGTACACATCTGGGATCTAGTAAGTCTTAAAACACACTCACACTCAAATGCTTTTTACAAGGTTCCAGGGATAGCAAGCTCATAATGGTTCAATACAAAAAAAAAAAATGATTTTCCTTTATAGCCTCTCCCATAACTCCCCTGCCCCTCAATATACACATACACCATCACTCTTGCCAGTTTACACTCTGCGCTTGCCTCACATTATTGTATTTAGCTAGCCTCCCCAGCTGCAGGCTCTTGTTTCCCTACTTTGGATCCCGCAATCACTTCTGGTGTTATTTGTGACCGGAGAACCTATGAAACAGAGAGATAGGCATCTGCGTGGACGCCTGCAGGGCTTTCTTGCCAGAGGACCCCACTGGTTCCCAGGGCCAGACAGGAAATAATGAATTCTTTGATTTTCTGTTGATGTTTTGGGAAGAAGGGAGGTTAGAGGAGAGGAGAGCTGCACTGCTCACGGATTGATGAGGCAAGCATACAGGCTACATTTACACCACATTAGAAAGTATTTCAGTTTATATGTAACATGACACATATTATTATATCTGGGTGAACAGTAAAAGTCAGCTTTTTCCTATCTGAAAAACATGCGTGCAAAGGTCAGATCATGCCGTTTCCATATAGCTAAAAGTGCAATTTGTACACTTAACTCACTACTGAACAGTTTAACGGTTGACATTACAGTAGTTTATTGGTGTGCCGCCGTAATAAAAAAGTATTTCTGTATCTGCTGCTCTTAAACTTATGTTTTCAACTAATTGAAAATGTTTAAAGTCTAATGCAGTTCATGGCCTAAGCGCCCACCTAATTATATATGTGTGAATCTGTAAGTCTATTATTAAGATGTAACAAACAGAACAAGCAGAAATGGTAAAATATTGGTTCCCGTGCCAAGAGATGCAAAGTTAGATGCACAGGAACGGAATTTCTGTATTTTTAAACCTGGACCCTATTTTCCCATGGTTTTGTGTCTAAGTGACTAAATGGGAACTACACTTTTTGAAATTGGTCCAATATTTAAATTAGAGCCCTTCAGCCAGTAGCTGTGAAATGGGCAGCAATGTAATCCTATGGGGCATTTACGCACCATCATTTTCCATCCACTAAAAGTGCTGATTTTTCCACTGACTTCAGATTGTCAAAATTAATTAAAAATTAAAACAAAATGTACTTCCTGGAAAAAATGAACTGCTGACTCCTTCTTTGAGTACTACCAAACTCTGAACAAGAAATTTTTAGGCAACCAAAATGTTTCAATTAACTGTTAGCTGTTTTGAAGAAGACTTGAAAGTAGCGATTGAGCCCGTACACTTCTTAGGAAAATGTTTACTGAGTTTTTAAATCAAGTGAGAAGTAGGGTCATTTTTCTCATAGACTTCTGTACAATCAAAATTATTTTTGGTAACCAGTGGCGTTGTCCCCTGTTGGCCATTAGAAAGAAGCAGGTTTAAGGCACTTCCACATTGGCTTCACTTTCAGGGCCGGAGGTTGCCGCTTGCCAGAAAACCTAAACAATAAGCTGAAAGATGCTAAAATGCTCCATAGAGCTGAGGGGAACTGCAGGTTGGGTGATACTTCTCTGTGAGTTTGTTACTAAAAGCACAACCTTTTACATAACACAAATTAATTTGAGTCGTTGCTTATTTAAAAATATGTATTAGTGCAGCTTTAAACTCCCTGATCCCCATGTGCTTCCTGTATCTCATTTTCTCATACCTTCCCTCCCCCCCCCTCGTTTTAACCGTGGAGCTGTTATGAAGTGTTTTAAAGTTACTACTGTAAAAAGTAAAGCCTGCTGGTGTTGAACTGTTTCTACTATGTCCGTTCTTGCAATAGTGTCCGTACTATAAACACAGTTACAGCACACACCATAACTAAGTGTGACACAATCAGTGCACATAAACTTCCAGACTATCAACTGCTGAAAGCCCCAAATCCCATTCCTCCCCACTTTCTCTCACATGCTCTCTTCACCCTTTGATCCTACTCTCCCAGTTAGACAATCATGTAGACACTAATACCCAAAATTAGCTAAGAGCTGCTCTGCGGTTACGCTCTATGATGGCCACTATTAAAGCACATAAGGGTTGTAGATCATGTGGGCATGGTTATACCCAGACAAGCAACATCAAAAAAGAAATCTGATACAGTGGATGTTGGATAGAACTGTGATCAGCAGGCTTGTTTCTAACATGTTGTGGCTTTTTTTGTCTTTTGCAGTAATGTTCAGGGTGACAGCCAGACCAGCATCTGTATCACCATTGAACCCGGTCTGCTCCTGAAAGGGGACATCCTGGTAAGCATGGGCGAGATCTTTTTGTTAACTGTTTTTATCCAACCCGTTCTCATTCCTAACTTGTCAAACAGGGATGCTTGGTCAGTGCCTCTCAGCGCCAGACAGCTACGCCAAAATCACCCTTTAGTGTCTGTATGGAACGCACCGGGCATAGCAGTAGCTTGACCACGGCGCTGTAAGATGGTGTAGTATTAAGAGTTACAACGGTAGCAAGTATGAAAGATCAAAAACCCTAACCCTAGTTACCCCTAACCCTCCCTTGTGACACTTAAACATACATTAACCAACACCCACAATGTTTTACCAATTCTAACTGTCCCATCTTTGTGCCGCATGTCAGTAAAATGTACATTTTTTAAATTATGCTAAATCGGTCCGACCCAGACTGTCAAAAAGCAATGCCAAGAGTCCCGCCGCTAAAGGAGACTTTGTGCCTCAGTAACAAATGCCAAAGGTACCTGATCAAGCATCGCTATTTGACTCGCTGGATGTGAGAATGTGTGGTTGTATCAGATTCTGTCACATTTTAGCTTGCAAACAAGAAACTGAACAACGCTGGAGAACATTGTCTTTCTTATGTCACTGGGTTAACTTCTGTTTGTTCCACTGTGTTACCACTGCCAGAAGGAAAGAAACATAAATGGTTAAATCATGATAATCATCGTATGAGAGCAGAAATGTACAGAGGATGCACTGACTTTTATAGTATATTAGTACAGAGGGAATCCAGGCAGTTTTTCCAATCTGATGTTGGGTGTATGTACTGAATGCATGTGCTGCAGCAGTTTAGTGTCCTTTTATTGAAGAAAAAGGGCAATAAAAACCTCAGGGAAGACAGTTGGACTGGGTCCTATACCTCACTTTATAGACTCTCATTAGCACACAATGTTTGCTGGAAACTATGACGTTGAAATGGCAATGTACTTCACCGTACTTCCTTTTCAACAGACACATAGGGTACTATTTTTACATAACATAATCATTTAATTTAATTTAGATGAGTATTTTTTTTCACATTTTGGGGATTTTCATAAAATCATTCTCATTCAATTTGCACTTTTAAAATTAAAGGTCCCACACTATTCAAATTGTTTTGATTCATAATTGTATTTTGGCTTTCTACTAGAACATGTTTACATGCTTTAATGTTAACACAAACACATTATTTTTCTCATACTGTCTGTCTGAATATACCTGTATTCACCCTCGGTCTTTTTCTAACCAACACCCACGATGTTTTACCAATTCTAACTGTCCCATTTTTGTGCCGCATGTCAGTAAAATGTACATTTTTTAAATTATGCTAAATCGGTCCGACCCAGACTGTCAAAAAGCAATGCCAAGAGGCCTGCCGCTAAAGGAGACTTTTTGCGTCAGTAACAAACGCCAAAGGTACCTGATCAAGCATCTCTGTTTAACTCGCTGGAAGTGAGAATGTGTTGTTGTATCAGTCTGAAACGCTCCGTTTAAGCGTCTGTCTTTTTAAGCCCCCCCCCAAAAAAAAAGCCCAGTCTGCTGCATCTGCGCTCTTTGGTCTCTGTCATTGCAGCCGGGGAATTACTGCAATGGCACTGTAGCGGCACTTTCAGCCTATATATAGTATAGTTGTGACATCACAACCGTACGGAAGTCCTGACGTTTAAAGTCACAGTTTCTGAGTTCTGCAGTTTGATACTTTCACAGTATTTTTAAAGCACATGGACCTATTTTATAACATAAAAGATATATAGAAATCTCCCTTTTTACAACATGGGACCATTACGATCGTTCAATAAAGTAGCACCTGTGGCTTGTTTTGCATTTAGTTCAAGCAGAAGAACTACACACATCAGCAAAGTTTCTGCTTCTGCTATCATTCAGGCCATAATGTTATCCATGAGATGTCCCCAGGGCTCGTAATTTCAGCGTGGAGAATTTCAAAGGAGCACTTACTGTATGCTCAAGGCCGTTCTGTTTTGGCCCAGCAGAGCAGAGCTCATATATCATCCTTTATTTAAGAGAGACTAATGGATTCTGCTGAATGCATCATCAAACTGAGCCGCGGCTGCTGATGCTCGTTATTATTCAGATAACACAGGGAATGTGAGCTGTGGCCTTTTGGCCGAATAGGAGAGACATTAGTCAGCATGGAGTGTGCTCATGCATTTAAAACTGCACTGGTATGTGTTTGTGGAAATGAGTTGTGGATAATGTGACTGCCAAAAAAAATTAAATAAAGACTAATTACTGAATGGTTAGATTTATCACGGAGGATAATCTTTATAAACATGATTCAGATGCTTCAGGTTTGGGCTGTTTGTTCCTCTCGTTAGCCAGTGTTAGTCATTTAATTCCAAGCTCAGTTTCAAGTTAACAAACAAGTTAGGAACTTTAAAGACCAACATTTTGGGAAATGAGCTTATTCACTTTCTTGCCGCGAGTTCGCTGAGAAAATCAATACCACTCTCATGTCTGTACAGTACATATGAAGCTACAGTTAACTTAGCCTAGCATAGCAACGTTTAAAAACCAGCCTACCAGCACCTCTAAAGCTCTCTAATTCATTCACTTCTATTATATCAGGTTTGTTTAATCAGTACTAAAATGTAAATGTGGAAAAGTCTACACATGTTCCCCCGCAGGCTAAAAACACAACTCTTCCAACTGCACCTTGGATGAGGAAAAAAATAAATAAAAAAATGACTAGTAGTAGTTTGGCTTATTTTAAGCTAATGTACTTGCACTTTAGATTAGATTAGATTCAACTTAATTGTCATCGCACAAGTAAGGACAAGCAGTACAACGAAATGCAGTTTGACATCTAACCAGTAGTGCAATCATTAAAAGTGCTTTTTCTTTATAGCAGTGCTTAAAAAAGACATAAAACACAGAATGCAGTATGGTCATGTTAGTCCATTATTAAAGTGCATTAGCAAATAAAGTGCATAGAGTTCTGAGAAATCAGACAGTCCATAGTCCATATAATAGTAGAGACAGAATGCAGTATGATCATATATAGTGCATTGTTGAGGGGCATAGTGGGCTGCCTGGATAGCTCAGTTGGTAGAGCAGGTGCCCATATATAGAGGTTTACTCCTCAATGATGCAGGCCTGGGTTCAACTCCAGCCTGTGGCTCTTTGCTGCATGTAATTCCCCCTCTCTCTCCACTTTCATGTCTTCAGCTGTCCTATCCAAATAAAGGCTGAAAATGCCCCAAACATAATAAAAATGAATAAATAAAGTGCATAGTGATCACTTACTTCTTGCTGTCCGGAGTTTGTACCTTCAAGGTTGAAAGCACTTAATTGGAAATCGCTTTGGATAAAAGCGTCAGCTAAATGACATGTAATGTAATGTAAAATGTAAAAATAACAAGTTCAGTGTTAAGAGGGGGGTATGTGCTGGACTATTTCTTGGCTGAGATATGAAGAGTTTAGTTATTGAGCTTTAGAGGTACTGATAGGTGGAATTTGTTAGCGTTGGACAGAGCCGGGCTAGCTGTTCTCTGTGTCTTTGCGGTAAACTTCTTCTGGCTGTAGCTGACAGTGTCATCTCATCTAACTCTCGGTATAAAAGCGAATAAGCCTATGTTCTGATATGTCGAATTATTCCTTTAACATTACACATTATTTATTTACACAAGGGGGGTGGAAAGGGCTTTAGTTAGTTGTAAGCCTGTGCGTGAAAATGAAAATGGGTTGAGGATCTAAATGCAACATGTAAGCTGTTAATTAATGTTTTCCTTCTACTTTTTGTTCTCACACTTGGCTCACCAGCATTGTTTTCCTCATGAAACGGACCCCTCGTGGGAGGTTTGCCATTTCCCCAGAAAGCTGCACTAATGCACAGGATATTCTGCTTCGCCTTCCTCTCTTCCTCAGTCCTTTATGTGCTTGTGGGGATTTGGGAACCTTGTATATGTTTTGGTCTTATTTGGCCCCACAAGTAGAAAATAGGTTTCTGGAAAGCAAGTCAGTCCCACCCTCGTTGAAAATCATATTTCAATGTCGTTTTTAGCTGCTGCGGATTTTCTGCTTTTGCCAATCCTTTTTGTATTACGTTTCAGTACAATAACAGTAAATTCTATATCATTATTTCAGTTTTTTTTCTATTCTTTACAGCTGCAGTTTGTGAGCTGCAAGTTGTTTGGGTTGAGGGATATTCAGTCCAGTACCTGTAAATGTGAGGTCCTTGTAAAAAAAACAGGTCCAGACTGCAAATCAGGAAACAGCAGGAGGGAGAGGGCAGATTTTCCTGTGTGGTTTTAGTGTTGCTCTTAAAGCCGTTTGTGTCCCAGTTTGGACAGTAATGCTTGTGGAGAGACCATACATTACGAGGGGTGTGTATATATATATATATATATATATATATATATATATATATATATATATATAAGTCTTAAATGCTTACTCTAGCTGTAAGCCAGTGTAGAGAAAGAAGGAGCGCTGAATCAAGCTGACATGTCTCTGGCTGGCGTTTCACAAAGATCATTTTATATTGTGTTCAGCTCAGCAATTCAGGTCATAGAAGTGATTTAATTTTCTGAAAACCTTTTTTTATATTATATATATATATATATATATATATATATATATATATCATAGTTGACACATTGTATAAATACTCCACATCCTGAATTGGTTATTTATTTGTTATTCAGTGTAACTTTGGAGATAAAAAGGAAAGTGTCCAACTGCTATCCAACCCAATAAAGTGGCCGGTTGAGTTCTGTTGGCACTGTTTAACACAGTGCAGCTACCGTACAGTGTTGTCTGAATTTCCTCTGATGTGTTTCACCCTCTCAGCTCAAGTGCTACCACAAGCGCTACCGTAGCCCGTGCCGAGACGTGATATTCCGGGTGCAGTTTCACACGTGCGCTGTTCACGACCTGGGGATTGTGTTCGGGAAAGACGAGCTTGATGAAACATTCAAAGGTAACACGTTTGGGAGAAAGTCCTCAGAATGTCCACAATGACTGTTGTTATAATTTGTCATTTAGTTTTAAAATATGACCCCATGTTTAGTACAATATTTAATGGATGTATTGCCTTTTCATTTTCTCTTTTTTATTTCCTGTGTGCAGATGAAAGGTTTCCAGAGTATGGAAAAGTGGAGTTTATTTTCTCCTTTGGACCAGAGAAGATACATGGTTGGTATAATGGAGCATTTGCCACACATTGTATTCCACCTTCAAACTTATTTTTTTGCCTTTAATTGTAGAGAGGCAGGCAGGAAATGTGGGTGAGATAACATGTAGTCTATATCCATGACGTTCCACTTCCGGGATTGCTCTCGTTCTTAATACATAATACATATGTACATATGTACATAATTAGGCGCACTTTACGCTTCCCCTCCCATCTCTTTATGGAAAACTCCCACTCTCCCCTTGACCCTCCCATGAATTTATATGCATGACACGGAAAAGCGCAATTTGCCATTTTCAGTTCCCGCGACAGGTGGTCTGCGCTTTTACCTCAGTGCGGCCTGTTTGTACATACCTCGCCATGCTTTGACGCGCACGTTGCAAAACTAATACGCCTGAAGTGGGCGCAACAGCATTAGTACATCTGGCCCTGCACTGCCATTGCGGCCGGGGAATGACTAATGGCACCGTAGCGGCCCTCTCTACCAATATATAATATAGTTGTGACATCACAACAGTACAAAGTCCTGACGGCTCGTTTAAAGGCACAGTTTCGGAATAAAGACTTTTCTCTGTGGATTGAGCGTTTTAATACTTCCACAGCATTTATATAGCAGCTCGACCTGCTTTATAATTAAAAAAAGACATGGAAATCTCACTCTTTTTTAGGGAGAACATTATGGACTCCTCATTCATTTTCACATTCTGAATGTGGTAGGTTTTATGTCTCTCTTATAAATTAAAGACATTCACATGTTCTGCTTTGTCTCTTTGTACTTCGGGTCAAGGTGTGGATCAACTGGAGAACGGGCCGAGCGTCTCGGTTGACTACAACACACAAGATCCACTGATCCGCTGGGACTCATACGAAAACTTCAATCAGATTTGTGAGGACGGCGCAGATGGTAAGTGCAGTTGGAACACAGATTGTATTTTGCTTTAAATCCTTCAGATTCTGTACTGCATTCTTCACCGGGTAAAGCTCGGCACACACACTGCCAGAGTTCAGTCCAAAGATAAAAACACGTGCACTAATGGCGTTTTTCTATTACATGGTACCTGCTCGACTCGCCTCGACTCGACGCACTGGTATGGCTGGTCGTCATAGCGGCGCCGCAGTAAACTGCCGTGACCTAACGCGACACACACACAAACTGGCTAAACTATTTAAAAATGGCGGGTTTGTTCAGGACACCCCCCTCTCTGTCGCTTTCACGTCACCTTTTGGTATCGCCTCGGCTCGCTTGGAACCTCGACTGAGGTGGTACTAAAAAAAGTACCTGTTAGCAGGTACCAGGGACTTTTTTTCCTAATGGAAAACCAAAAAAGGCAAGTAGAGTCGAGGCGAGTCGAGCAGGTACCATGTAGTGGAAACGCACCATAAGAGCAGCGCTAGATGTAACATCGTAGTGATTCGTCTTTCACTTGTGAATTATGACATTGATGCACATACAGCACAATTCAAAATGAATACACAGTGTCTGTGCATCTATCACACACACACACACACACACACACACACACACACACACACACACACACACACACACACACACACACACACACACACACACACACACACACAGATACAAGCCCACACAAAGAAGGCAGGGAACCCTGTAATGTTTACAGCCACGGCCCTTATAGCCACTTTAGGCATACATGCAATAAAGTTCACACAACTAGAATTTTCTAACTTATTTTAAGTAAGTATATTATCACACTCATGTATCTGTATGTGACCCATTACCGATGGATTACTTGCACACTTTTGTCAATTTTGAGCAAACACACCTCAGCAGGAGTTAATGTTCAATAACAGGCTGCACAAGCTGTGTCAAGGAGGGGATTGTGTCTACACACACACACACACACACACACACACACACAACACACACACACACAGAGCAAGCTGACCTCTGAAACAAGGCTGCTTTTGTTTTTCTGCGTGACACAGATGAAGGATTCTTCCTGCATGCTAATGGAGTTTAAAGACTTTTTCACACTTTCATTTCTTTAGAACTCCCATGCGACGGGATCAAACTGAAGTCACATTTAGGTTCACACTAAAGTCATATTCAAGTTCAAACCCGTGTTGGAATGTTTTCTGAGACAAGACACAGGGTAGATATTGTGTATCCAGGTATATGAATGCTTAAGGGGGACCTGCAATGCTCATTTTCAAGTTCATACTTTTTTCTCATACTGCCCATGGCTGCTGCAACTGTATAAGAGTGTTCAGAATGGTGTGAAATCACCGTGTGAAAGTTTTTGCTCACTGGGTTTACTTTTACATAATGTTACCCCATTATTTGGCCATGTTTACTGTGAACATGGGACATTGAAACATTATAGATACGACCAAAAATAAGGAAAAGGATAATAGGTCTCCTTTAAGTGTGATTTATGGTTCAGCGGAGGCTCCATGCAGAGCTTTTGCTGTAGCCTACGTAAGTGACGTGTGCGTCGAGCTGGCATGTGTGTGTGTGGGGAGTGTGTGGTAGAGAGAGGGAGAAATCAGAGAGTGACGGTGATTAGCTTCGGCGCGAGTAGCGACTCTAGAGTCATAGGGAGAGAAACAAAGTGTCTCCCCTGTGTTTTCTGACCACGGTGGGAAATCTGGAGCAGGAACAGTTTATGGAGGAGAACCAGGAAATGAGTAGGGGGAAATGCAACGCTACCAAGCCGCGACATGCGTCGCCGTGACGTGTAGTTACTTTTTTCGAGAGGTGCACGTAAGGCTACGTCAGGCTACAGCGTAGCATCCGCCGTAGGTTTGTGTCTCCACGTACCACGTACGTAGCCAAGGGGTTGATTTTACGCAGAAGTATAAATCACGCTTTAAGCTTTTTGAGTATTGTTTATTTACTTTAATGCATCACAAAGTTGCTCCCACACTACAAGCATCATATCATCATAGTAAATGTAAATGTTATTTTGTCCCAAGTATTTAGTGTTTTGTCCCGAGTATCACAAAACAATCCTAATTCAGCTTGACAAGGTTTTCATGCTGTCCTAGGAGTAAATAGTAAATCGTATTTTGAAAGGGAGGAGAGCCATTGGTATTGCTGAATTCATTTGCGGTGAAATTGTGGCCACAGAGAAGCCAAAGGCCCTGTGGGACGGGAGCGCAGTGCGAGGCATTCCTGGGTTCAGCCACAGGCGTGGACAGGGTCTTCCTGTTGAGGGAGCGCTGGTCACTCTGTGACCAAAGTGCTACTTTCTCTGCCACCCAAAAAGGAAGCAATGCTATGCCCTCAGCAATAGCAGCAGGCCTGTTGTCCAGCCTTTCAAAGTGCTGCCCTTGTTGGGATGGTCAGCTTTGTTTTTTAATCAATAACTTTCCTACTTTTTGTGCCAAAAAAGCTGATATCTATTGTTAATAGTTATGTATTATAACCATTTGTGATGTGGTTAATTCATATATATATATATATATATATATATATATATATATATATATTTCTGCTTTGATTTTGCAGCCCAAAGTTCTCGTCCAGCACCCACAATTCAAATGATAATTTTTGCAAAAATTATTGTTGTGAAAGTGACCATTGTTTGTAAGTAATTTCTGAATTGCAGACAATGGTCAGAATTTGTCTGCAGAACAATTCACAAAATGACAGTGACTTTTTTGAACAGGGATGCTTGCTGGGTATTTGACGTCCTTAATTCCCCCCCTCCCGAGTGTTTTTATTGGTCACCCAGATAGCCAAAGGTCAGAAGTTACTTGGCTACCTTTTATCACCGCCCATAAAGTGTCTCGGCGGCAGCTGGAAATAGGCCTTGCTAAAATAGAATAGGTGTAAGTCTGTTTCAGCGGAGGTGAGCGTGTGTGTGTGTGTGTATATGTGTGTGTGTTTTTTTTTTTGTATATGTGTGTGTGTGTGTGTGTGTGTGTGTGTGTGTGTGTGTGTGTGTGTGTGTGTGTGTGTTGTGTCTGTTTACTTGTCTCTGTCCAGCCCCGTCCAAGCTGCCTTCCTGATCTTGCCTTCTGTCATATGATGATGATGATACTGCGGTCAAGGCTTAATTTGACTTAGATGGCATCACACACATATACATAAACATAAGGATAGACATGAGCAAAAACACATGATAAACGCAAGCAATACGTAAACACACAATCTTCTATAGCTGATCAGGCTGTTCTCATGAACCAATCGTACATATAGCTACAAAAAGTAAGGCACTGTAATTCGTACGTATTCCCCATATTTATTACTGTATGCACCACAGTGACTGCCGCTGTATAAGAATACGAAGAAGGAGGAGGTCGGGGACGATGGGTGGGTCTTAAAACACAGGGCTTTCAAGCCGGGGAGCGGAGTTCGTGTCCCGGAAGAACTTAAGGGGAAAACACAAGACTTTCACCCAGGAAATAGGTGTTTGTGGCCCGGGAGTACTACTTAAGGGGACCGCTGTTTTAATCCAAACCACAATCTTGTTTTTAATTTTAAGTGGTCTATAGCTAAACTAAACTCTAATCTTAACTGTCGTCATCACCTTTTGTCAGCTAAACTTAACTGCAACTGTTGCTAAACTCATGTGACCGGTCGCCTTAACTTCGTAGGATATCATACTAATTGTAGTGCATACTTTTTCCTACGATATCACACGAACCCATTCATGAGAATACATTGAGCTGTTGAGACTTGGAGTTCTCTAAGAATTTAAATGTGTCCCATAAGTAGCTTTTTGTGACGAGGCGTCAGCACAGTCAGACTAATACACGTTGCATCTGACATGGGGTTAGCCTGTGATAAGCATTTCAATAAATATTTGAAAATGTTTCCCTCTCACAGAAACAAGAGAGCAAGGGTTTCCAGGAAACTGGAGTGTTTCCACTGTTACTTGGCTTTACACGTGTTAGTGCCGAAAAGGCACTTAGTGGCTGCAAGAGGGAAAATAGGAGAGGATGTACAGTATATCTTCACAAGTGTAAGTTAGAAACAAAAAGAATTGTTGTTGTTGTTGGGTTTGCAGTTTGTCAGGGTTGCAGTTGCTTTTCTGAGGAAGGCGCTAGGCTACTTACAACAAGTTTTTTTTCCCCTCTTTGCTTTGCTTATCAAGGCATTGCATAAACCTTCAAATTATAGGGCCAATGTTTTGTTGGGATCAACATTGGGTAAGTGCTGTCTGTGTGGTTGTTGGTTTCCAGAGATTGATGTCGACTCTCATTGTGTTTATTCGGTAAAAACAGCCACAGCTGCTGTGGGTGAGTTTCAGCACGGGGATTTTTGTCGTGACTGCACCTTGCATAAGCACGACAAAAAAAAGATCCAAAACATCACACTTACACAATTGAAGTCGCCGTATCTTTTGCACGTAGTTGTGGTTATTAAAGAAAGGGTACGTCTCCAGTGAGAGTTGTCAAACAAAGTCATCAAACTTAGGATACGCTTGGTCCTTGTGACCTGTTGCTGCTTGGAGGGCAAGACCTCAGCATCAGATGTTACCCTTTCAGTTGGATCTTCATATTTTTTTCTTATCTTATAGAATTGAAATCACCAATCTAGAGCATTCTGCCTCCGTCTCTGGAGTAGGGCTGGGCAATATAGCGATATTATATCAGCATTGATGTATGAGGCTAGATATCATCTTAGATTTTGGATATCGTGACATGACAAAATGTTGTCTTCTTGTGGTTTTAAAGGCTACATTAATCATTTATGATAATTAGTCATTTATCTGAACTTACTGTTCTAGCTATTCTATTAGTTGCCTTTTTCCCCATTAGTCATTGTATCCACATTATTGGTGAATATTTATCAAAACTCTAATTATGTTAACAATTTTGTGAAAGCACCAATGGTTTACCCGACAATATCACCGATATTTATTTGGTCAAAAATATTGTGATATTGGATTTTTTTCCAAATCGCCCAGCTCTACTCCGGAGTGCATTAATCTGTCTAACACGTCTTCCTAACATACAGCGGGCGAGCAGACTGTGGCCAGATACAGTATACTATGAGTTCCCATTGTGATATGTAGCCGACACTGCTCTTTTTAAGTCAGCTACAGTCAAAGAGATGGTCACATTAGCTTAATTTAAGGAGTAAAGCTACTAATAACATCATGTTTTTCTCTTATTGTTACAATCCATAGCCTTTTAGCCAACGTTGCTCTTTTTCAGTCGACTACAATTGTTGAAAAAGCCTGTCAACATTGCCTTTCACTGCCGTGTTCCTCTGAAACTCAGGTAGGTTGGCACTTTACTATTGTTCTGCTAACAAGCAGCTAACATTTGCCAAGCTAAATGACGTTTTGTCAGCCTTGTTTCCATATGGTTGCAGGGCGGTGTCAGTGTCGAATTTGACCAGGTGAGGTGGAGAAATTCGAGAAAATCTTTGCAAAAATAGAGCCAGGGCGAGCCAGGCTTAGCCTGTTGGCTGACACACGGAGCAGGTTAGGAGATCTTCATTGAGAAAACACTGAAACAATCTGATATCCGCTTCTTGGCTTGCTCGCATCACGTCCAGTTAGGAAGAGGTGTAAGGCTGCAGTCAGACTGAAAATAGCACTACGTAATGAAAAACACAAGGGGCTGTGGTGGTTAGTTGTTTCAGGCGCTAAGAAGATGAAATATGATCCGAATCAAGTCCTGTTTGAGTAATATATCCAACAAATCGGATCAGATGCAAAAATACATCAAAATGGTTTATGATACTAAAAACAAGGATCTGACATCGCAGCAGTAACGATTGTCTGACTCTGCGATTTTAAGGTAAATAATAAGTTACGTGATTCACTTTACAAGGGAATATTACGGGAATGTTGAATTGGCAAACGCAGTGTTTGCCAGACAATATTGGATGGCGTTTAGCCATGTTGAACTTTTGCATGATGACCCTGCAGGCACCCCCCAGCTGTGTGGGTTTTTTAGTGGTACTGTCGCACTAGCAACTTATCTTAGGACAAGAGTGCGGATCGGGCCGCATTTTTCTGTCCGAGCCGACCCGAGCCCGACAGAGCAGTAACTGAACCCGACCCGAGCCCGACAGGCATTAAGATATTTATGTCCGAGCCCAACCCGAGCCCGACACAGTTAAAATCTCATTTTTTTTCTCATACTAATGACATATGTACGTTTGTAGGAAGGCGTTCAGAAATGTCAGCAGATGAGCGCATCAGCGAACACGGGGCAAACAAGCGCACGTTATCACACGCACGCACCTACATAATAAGCTTTTTTAAATTTAAAATGTTCAATGCCTTATTGAGCTGATGTGACCCGATCATAATTTCTAAATATCTGTTTCAGTTTCGGGTATCCATTCTCTACTTAGGACATGACCAAAAATTTCCAAAAAATACTAAACACATAGATGCAAAAGAAAGGGGATGGAGCATAGTGTTCGTTCAGGTAGAGCACTGAAGGTGCACTTGCATTAGCTGATTGACATCAGCTGCTTCAATCATGCCTGCCAGTCCCTGGCTCATTTATCAGGGCCACGTTCAGCCCCGACAAAACGTGGGGGGGGGTTGTTGAACACCCTGTTGTGTGCGCAAGCGCACTGCCTTTTTATTACCACGAGTTTACAGACACGTCTCTGCTTATTGGGTATCACCTGTGACACAGCCAATAAACGAGAGACACACCCACCAAACGAGAGACAACTTAACTCAAAGCCGTTTCACACCGTTCCGAGGAAACATGTCGTTCAACCAGGAAACCGCAGCAAAACGGTGCACACCATTTTGAGATTGAACGTGCCCCTGCTGTTTAACCACCAGCTGACTAGTAACATTGAATCCTATTCGAGCAGTGAGAGCTCAAATTTTACAGTATGGCTGTTTGCTGTAAATGACCAATTTCTTGACATATGTGTCTGTTATTTAAGTAGAATTTAAAGGGTAACTTCTTTTATTTTTTTTTTTACCTGGACTCTATTTTCCCAGATTTTTGTGTCCAAGTGAGTTATTAAATTGGTCTAGTATTGGACTGGACATGTGAGTTAGGCGATGGCGATTTCGGAGCTTTTTCATGTTACAAGATAAAGGATTTTACTCTTTAACAAAAAAGGTCTATATCTGTAGGGATCCTTTCCATAATGTTGTCAGACCCTTAGAATACATTAGAATAATAATCTGAGCCTGTCAGTGGCAAAAACTGAACTTTTAGTGGATGGAAATTGACGGTGCGCATTTTCCCTATAGGATTACATTGCCGCCCGGTTAATGGCTGCTGGATACAGCGTTCTCGCTCAATACTGGACCAATTTTAAAGATTTTTGTTTACATTTGTCACTTAGACACTAATGCATGGGAAGATAGGGCCCAGGTTAAAAAAAATACAGAAGTTACAACGCAATTAATTGCGAGACAGTTTGGGACAACATTTTCCACTGTTCAAAGAACCCAAACCACCAGTTTATCCACTTCAAAATATGCCATAGGACATATTGGACTCCTCAGAAGAGATACGTCTCTATAGTCATTCCCACTCCCTATTGTACGTTTTGTCAACCTGAACAAATCTGGGAGTGTGAACAGGTGCATGAGTTTTGGAATAAAACAACATCAATAATATCTGATGTGATAGGATGTCGACTTCCTACTGACCCGATTGTTTTGTTACTTAATTACGACTCTAAATTACACCTGCTTTGGAGACAGAGGAAAATTTGGCTAGCCGGCTCAACTGCAACCAAGAAAATGATAGCTCAGCGCTGGATCCTCCCCCCCCACCCCACTCGCTTTGTATAAAACAGTGGTTGGTGTATTTTCTAGACATAGTTATGCTTGAGTTCTCTACAGCAAGGATTAACAAAACCAAGTCATCAACTATCAACCTATGGAAAAACACAGCAGCATAAATATAGACTCAGTGACCTCAGCGTCACAAGAAATAGAGGAGTGACTAGGCAAGTTGTGATTTCTGTTTGTTTATTTGTTTTATTTTCCTCGAGATCGCAGAGGGTGGGGGGTGGGAGAGGGTTTTTGTTCTTGTTCAGTTGGTGTTTCTCTGTTCTGCATGTCTGCATCTAAAAAAATACAGAAGTTACCCTTTAAGTAAGATGTAGGAGAATCTCAAAGCTCAAGTTCTGTTGCGTTATGACAGTGAAGAGTGGAGCATATTTTTGTCAGAGGATGTTGATAGTTGCTTGGGGAATTACGGACCCTCTTGTTTTTTGTTTACCATTTAGTCCCAGGGATTGACTCAGCTGGCCAAGCCACAGCATTTCTGGAATATCGGGTTGAGACGGGAGGGAGATGACAGAAAAACAAACAGTGAGCCATATATAGAAACGTTATGGAGAGTTAAGGGAGACAGATTTTGTATAGATCGCTGTCTTTGTATAGATCCGTCGTTAACGTGGTTGTTTCTATATATATATATATATATCGTGTCTATATAACTGTCTTTTTGTTATCTGTTGATGTATTTGTCCGTGTATATTGCCGTGTGCATGAAACAGACTGTGAAAACAAATCTCCCTCATGGGACAATAAATATCTATCAATATCAATTTCACAAGACCGAGAAATAGAAATAGAGAGATACATTTGCAATAATTTTTCCAATATTTAATTACAAATTCTTCAGTGACGATGAGAATTTTTCAGCAATAGTTTTGAGTGTTTCAGTTCTATTAAGAAACATCCGTAACACTTTACTACATAAGAGTGACATGACAGTGTCATGAACACATGGCACTGTCATGACACATGACACTGTCATGACACATGACACTGTCATGACACATGACACTGTCATGACACATGAACCCTGACCCTAACTCTAACCCTAACCATGACTTGTTTATAATGTTTATGACACGTTCATGACAGTGTCATGTCACTCTTATGTAGATACCATCAAGTAAAGTGTAACCGGATTTTTTTTGGGGGGAGATTATATGGAATATACAGTGGTGCTCATAAGTTTATGAACCCATTCTAAAGTTGACTAAAAAGACGAATAAAACAATCTTTTGGAAATTGATCTTAATGTCTTAATTAAAAAATTTTGAAAAATCCAACCTTTAAGGACAACAATTTTCTTTGTGAATGAATAATGTATCGTAAATAAATAAATGTTCTTCCTTAAAATACAGGGGACATAAGTAAGTCCACCACTATGTTAAATTCCCATAGAGGCAGGCAGATTTTTATTTTTAAAGGCCAGTTATTTCATGGATCCAGGATACTATGCATCCTGATAAAGTTCCCTTGGCCTTTGGAATTAAAATAGCCCCACATCATCACATACCCTTCACCATACCTAGAGATTATATATATAAGCACCACCAAAGCTATACAGTAGCAGTAAACCTAGCAGTGTTTTGTACAGAACCTTTACATTAAGATGAGGATTTGGCTGTGGGAACACCCAAAAAAAAAGCACTTCTACAGTCAGTATTTTGGCATTCCTACATCTCATTTCCCCTCTGGTTCTGAACTGTTTCGTCATTTGGTCAAAACTCTGGCTGTGTTAAATATTAAGCAATCTTAAACTGGCATTTAATACTACTTTACCTCTCTCTGGAAGGTCTAGTCTCTCCCCAGAATCTCTCTCTCTCTCCTCTGAGAAGTCACGGGAGTTAAAGGCAGACTGTGAAGCTGTTTTGTGCACACATTCCCAGGAGGAGTGACAGAGAACGTCAGAGTGGCTTTGTGCACGCTGCGGCTCAGCACAGACAAGACACTTTCTAAGGGTTATATGGGTGAATGTGTGTCCAGCATTTCTTCGATGTCCCTCCAGCGTGAAGCAGCCGACTCCTTTTTTTTTCTTTCAAGCTTTGATAGTTATTGAAGTTTAGCCGTGAGCCTGGGTCCAGTTTGTCCTCTGCTCTTTCTAACCCCGGAGAGAAAAGGTTGTCACAAATTCAGCAGCTGATGTCTTTCACAACATGTGAGTATAGAATTCTCAGTACTGTAGAGGTGGAGATTTGCCAGGAATCAGAAACTTGATTTACTCTTTGTGTGGAAACGTACTTAATTACTTATTGACATCAGGTTGTCTATTATCCTAACACTTGGCCACATTGTGTTAAATATGTTAACCTTTTTTACTGTTTCAACCGCGCTAAGTTGAAAAGTTATCTTTTGAAGTTGTACGAATGCTTTTAATCAACAATGATAGAAAGTTGTGGCACAATGCATGGCTCTCTATTTATTATTGTTTTTTAGTGGCTTAAAAGGTATTTCAGATTCACAACATGGCTCTATTTGTGTAGTTTCAGCCATCATTTTAATCAGGAATAATAGCATTCTACTTGCCAGGTGTATCGCTGGGATCTGGGAATGTGGCGACAAGTCTGAAGGGGCAAGAAACACAAGCGGGTAGATGATCATACAGACCCCCCAGGTTAACCAAACTAACATGAATGAAATGCAACAAATGCAAACTGTAAATTTATTAAACACACATTTAGTTTGCAGACTGACTTCCTGGTTCATCTGGGGTCAACTTCATTGTAGCAGTGTTCCCAGATCTCAGCAAATGATGCAATATTTAAAAAAAATAAGACCCACGTTGTAATAAACCTGTATTATCATAAAACTGTACATAAAGTGTTTTGAGCTCTGTGAAGTGAAGTTTTCAGGCACTGTAGACAGAATGCGTCAAGTCTCCTTGATGTCTCTATGTGAGCTTATTATAAGTTACTGTTTATCCAAGGTCCAATAAAGCATTTCCCTGTGTCGAGACGAGGCAGCCCAGGTGTGTGTGTGTGTGTGTGTGTGTGTGTGTGTGTGTGTGTGTGTGTGTGTGTGTGTGTGTGTGTGTGTGTGTGTGTGTGTGTGTGTGTGTGTTGTTTGGCACTTTCTCTCCAGGAGGTTAATGCTTCCTCTTTGATCCCATACACATTAGTCAAAGCTTCTTAGTTCCTGTACGCAGAGTCTTAACTTATCCAACAGAAGAGATGAGTCGGCCATGTCTGCCCTTTTGGGCACAGGTTACATTCCTCTAGCCAGAGAGCAGGACCCAAATGAGTCAAGGCAAATTTAAGTCTTTATTTGTGTTGCCTGCTGAGATACAGACAGGGTGGGTGTGGTGGGGTTGGGGGGGGTTTACATAACCTTGGTGGATAGAAGTTGATGCAACAGGATGACATCACCGCTGATGATGTTTTGGTTCAACGGATGGCTGAGATTCAAATGGTCCGTTGGCCCGGGAGCACTGTGGTCTTAAGAGCCAGGTGAGCTGTCAATTACCGCAGACAACGGTGAAATATAGCCATTACGAATTCCCAATGAATGCACTGTTGACACATCACTGTTGCCAGGGCTGAATGATTAGTGTTCAATAAGTATTTGACTTCACCTGGCCCCTTTAGCCAATATTCATTTGAAGTTCCTGAACTCAAACTGTTGCCATGGCCCTCTTGTCTTTTCTGATCACTGTAGAATCATGCTCAAATGTGGAGCTGCAAAGATTAATCCATTAATTGATTATTTGTCAACTACTAAATTAATCGCCTACTATTTAAACAACTGGTTCATTGATTTGAGTCGTTTGTTTATGAAAAAAGTAAGAATTCTCTAATTCCAGCTTATTAAAGGTGAATATTTTCTAGTTTCTTCTCTCCTCTGTGACAGTAAACTGAATATCTTTGACAAAACAAGACATTGAGGACGTCATCTTGGGCTTTGGAAGACACTGATATTTCTTTACCATTTTCTGACATTTTATAGACCAAACAACTAATCGATTAATCGAGAAAACAGTCAAAATAATCGTTGCTCGCCCTGCTCAAATGCTAATAATAATGAGACACTTTAATTGATCTGGTAGGGAAAGTGTTTTTGATGGAAGGAGGTCCGGGTCAGCTGCAGAGTGGCGCACTTGATCTGAAGTCAACATCTTGCTCACAGGTCCTTCAGCTGGATAAGCGAGGATAGCATGAATCCATTCTGCAGATGTTGTTATGGTAGCCATACTGTTCCAGATGACTTGTGTCATGATTTAATGAAAATGAGATCAACTCGTACATGTCTGTGTGAATTGATTTGAGTGTGAACATCAGGCTGTGGAACAGCAGATGTCCCCATCTCATGATATCTGCCGGCCAGAACTTTCTCACATCTGACACTTCCCAGCCGACTCTGACACCCCCCATGACACGTTATTGGCCGTGGCGTTTCTCCTAGAAGATGCAGAGGTTAAACGTCTGGTCTTTTTTTGTGTTGGCAACAAGCTTCCATGCTATCAATCCCTCAGTCTAGTCCGAGGCTTTGGGCGGATTAGGCTGCTTTGACTCCAAACTTTGCTCAACTGATTGCATAATCGCCAAGACAGAAAAATAAAGGCCTTCATGAAAAGACTGCATTGGACATTAAGAAAGAACAAGTGCCTTTTGTTGTGGAGTGTCCCTGTTTGGACCCTTGCTGCCGGGGGACAGGAGTTTATTAGTAACTTCTCAGATTGATACTTTTGTAATACATAAATCCTTAAAAGCTTAATTTCACCCAGGAAAAATGATGGTGTACTCGTATTTTTGTACTATAGCGTGAGTATTGTAAAGATCTTTGCAGATCTTGGCTAATCCTAGGTGAGAGACTTATCTGCCGTCCATAATGTAAGGGAGTAAATGAGTGGTCTGTTACCTCCTCACCGATACAGCTTTCCTCCAGCTGTTGGCCAGACTATTCTCTCTCACTCTTTCTTTTTCTCCAGCCATCTTTACACAGCTGATCTGGCTGAAATGCCATAGCAGAGCCAGGACATAATTAATCTTCATCACTTTCCACAAGCGCTTCTTACAAGATCTTCTATCCAGTGTTGATGTCTTTGCGCTGAAGAAGGAGTTCCTTAGAATTCACTTTATCTTATATGATGGTTAACCTTTTTTTGTGGATGATATAGACATTTAAACGTCTGTTTTTTTGACATGATTCGGTTTGTAAGGCCAACTTTTCTATCTTAACTGCTGTTTTGCAGCCACCTCAAGTAGACAGCTGCAGACTGCCACTGTTTTCAGCTGACAGTCAAACATTGGTACACACCTTCCTCACTTGCTTGGTGTAAAATGGCCTTGCATAGGCCTGCAACTGGTCCCAATAAGCCTTAAGCGTGATTTATGGTTCTGTGGAGGCTCCATGCAGAGCTTTCACCGTAGCCTACTTAAGTGGCCGGAAGTTTATACTTGTGCGTTGGTGTGTGCGTCAATCTCTTTAAGAGAATAGCGCGGCCGGCATGTGTGGGGAGTGTGTGATAGAGCGAGTGAGAGAGTGATGGTGATTATCTTCGGAGCAAGTACAGACTCTAGAGTCAAAGTGGGAGAAACAAAGTGTCTCCCCTGTTCTTTCTGACCACGGTGGGAAATCTGTAGCAGGAACAGTTAACCCTCTCCTTGGTTTCATGTTGTTTATGGAGAAGGAGAACCCAGGCATGAGAAGGGTGAAATGCAATGCTACCAAGCCACAGCCGACGTGCGTCGCCGTCAGGTGCACGTCAGGCTGCGGCATAGGGTCCGGCGTAGGGTCCGTGATTAAACGCAGTAATAAATAAATGACGCTTATGTAGACACTAGGAATCAAGAAAAAAATCTAAGAATGGGAGAAGAAAGTAGGAAGACAAAGTCCAAGAGTTGAACTTTCTTTATCAGGCACCACTGTCTTGTTACGGGTTTGTTATTGGCCCAGTGCATCGTTCTGCATTGGTCACTCAGCGTACTGAATAGACCCCTCCTGAGCCAAGGGGTAGATGGACACGGGAGATGAACTTTACAAGGAGAAAGGGACTAAGTTTTCAGCATGAACTCAAACACTTTCATTTTGGCTCCATTGGGAGCACTGGCCTCCCCTCCCTTGTTATTATCTTTCTTTTTAAAGAGTTCTATTCATGCACCCGCCTTTCCTGGTCTTTGTCATAACACTGTTTTCTGTTATACTAGCCATTATACTGCCAGTTAACAGCAAGGAACACATGCTGACCAAGTCCAGTTTTCTCAAATGTGCACCTTCATCAGTTGGTTTAGGTTCTTTCAGCCCCAGATAGTTGTACCTCCCACCATTGCATTCCCAACGCATTCTCATGAACAGGTTTGTATGATATCTTACCAAAACATATGCAAAACTATTCTTATGATATCCTACAAAATTACGCTGACTGCTGTCACTTGAAGAACGGTCACGACAGTTAAGATTAGTTGGCCTTACAATTAAATTTAGACGAGAAAAGGTTACTGTGAGCCGGGTACAGGGCACTGTTGTCAGTGGCCATTGCAGTTGAGTCATCTTTTCTGTCCTTGCTGATAGATAGATAGATAGATAGATAGATAGATAGATAGATAGATAGATAGATAGATAGATAGATAGATAGATAGATAGATAGATACTGTAGATACTTTATTGATCCCAAGGGAAAATTCAAGAGCAGGGGGAATTCAATTCGCTGGCAGGTGCAAAGAAGTTGCTGGTGACACAATGTCCAGGCCAACAGAGGGACTGAGACGGCAGATTGATGAATTTAAGTACAAAGGAACTGGCTAATCCAGATTGGGAAGAAAATTTGAGGGAAATGAGGAAAAAAAGAGAATTTGGGCTGCCCTTTCTTGTGAGCTATTAAAAACATTTGTTTTTCAAACTGGCCAAGGCGGTCAAGAAATACTTTGAACAGGTTTGGAAAATTGTGGACCAATACTGTTTAACTATAGTTAAATTCTACAAAAAACTACAAAAACTCCACCAGGGGCCAGAGAAATGCCTCTTAGATTGGGACAATTAAGAGCTTTTTTTTTACTCTCATGCGCTGCTCTTCCTCGTTCTCTTTCTGTCATTTGGGACACTGGAAAATTCTACATCCCAATAATCACAAAGTTTTCATCAACTGAAAGTTTTCCAAAGATTCTTGACAGTTGAACCTAGTGTAAAGAATCGTGTTCATGCAGCTCTAAAACCAGGAGGTATCTGGTCAGGAGCAAGACAAGGTTTGTGTCTGAATGATTTACCACCATGCTGATTAGCACGAGAGCTGACTTAAAGGAGGATCTGCAGAAACTGCCAAGGCTTCATGCTAAATGAAGTGTCCCTGTGTCTGCAGTCTCTCCAGACCGTAGCTAGCGAGAGTTACCATCAAAGCTTCTCCTCACCTCCGTGACGAGATAGCTCCAGCCAGCTCATCAGACTCTCTCCTCATTTGGCCCTCAAGATTTTCCCTACGCAGCCGTGCTGCTAACGACCACTGATGGCTTTTCCTGAGACACAACTTCATCCAGAGTGAAACATAATGCTCTGCATGGATGATCTGTCAGGCTGATATATAGCACATGGAATGTGTGGGTGTTGGTTATGTCTAGCCCATGCATTTGTTTTCAGTAGTATTTGTGCTAAATATAGCCCCGACCTCTGACCAATACTGGCTACAGGTTACTGCTGGCAGGCAGTGTTGGGGAGTTACTAGTTAATTTAATTACAAAATAAAGGTAACTGTAGTCCGTTACAGTTACTGGGGGAAAAAATGTGTGTTTAAATTACAGTTACTTATGAAAATGTTTAGGATTACATTGGGGGTTACATCGGAATATGCATATGTCTTCTTTTCCATTTCCAGCCACAGCCGTTTAGTTAAGTTTGATGTGATTGTCTGGTGGCCGTTCTTCAAAATGAAATTATTATATTCCTAATTCGTGTGATTTTAAAAGGAGTTTGACAGTAGTCAGTGTTGAGTACTGCTGTAAGGTTAACGCTGCCAGGTTTAAACATTTGAAAACAATGTTGTTAAATGTAATAAGTAAAACTAATGAAATGCAATAAGTTGCATTACTTAGATAAAGTAATTGAAATAGTTACACTACACATTTTAAATAGGGTAACTTTCCAAAGTAACCTTCCCAACACTGCTGGCAGGTTACAGTTTATGTTGCACAGCACTTTTAAATACCAAGACACCTGAATATGGGAGATACTGCTACCTGTAGTAGTAGTAGTAGTAGTCTATATCGACGAAGTTCCCCTTCCGGGGTTGTTTAGGTGCAGCCGGACATTCCACCGGATGTCCCTCATTTTCAGCCGGATGTCCGTTACCTTCCTCTTTCTTTGTGTTGGCGTTCTAACCTCCGGTGGATTTGTGAGGACTATGGTTAACTGCTCCTCAGATCTCTGCAGGGTAAATCCAGACAGCTAGCTAGACTATCTGTCCTATCTGAGTTTTCTGTTGCACGACTAAAACTAAAACCAAACAAAACCTGTTCCTTCCCGAAGCTATTTTGCAGAGGCGCTATCATTGTGTCCGTGGCTTAGCACCACCCAAGACGATTGTGATTGGTCCGGCAATGCAAGTCTGGTTTAAAGGTGAACAGAACATCCATATCAATATCAATCACTATCCTCCCCCGGTTCCCAACCAGACTCCCATTACCTTGGCTTTTGTTTTCCCAGTCCTAGCGAGCTTGCACTCACACATTGATTCACAGTAATCTTTGATGTATATTTAATGAACTGCAGGGCAAGTGTTCATTAGAAGGAGTTCCTGTACTTACATTTGACTAAGGTTTCGGGGTTATTGATGCTGGCAATAAATAAGGTGTATTTAAATGTACTGTATATCCTGGTGTGCTTCTCCACTAATGTACTGACAATCCACATCCAAATTCAACTTAGGAGTCCTTGCATTGGCATTAGTTCTGCTCCATTGTGGATCATAATCACAATTATTTTTGATCAGTATTAAAATCACAAATATGTAACACATATTCAAAAGATGTTGCATTTATTGGAATTAAAAAACAGTGAAATCAATAGGGAAAACACCTTGAAGTGTGAAATTTCCCTTGATACTTTTCCCAGTTGAACTTTTTTAATTCCCCTTAAAATAAATAATGTAAAAAATATATTCAAATGTTGGATGACTGAGTTTAGCCTTTAGGAGGGGGGAAAGGGTCTGGCTAGTCCACACAGCATTCTGGGATGGGAAGAAAACGTGCTCTGGTTTATTTGTTTATTGTCTTTAAACCAATCACAATTGTCATGGGCGGTGCCCCGGTGCCGCTGCAAAATAGCCTCGGGAAGGAACTTGTTTTGGTGTAACGTGTATGTTCAAAAGTCGTTTTAGTCGTGCAACAGAAAACTCGTCATGGGTGGCGCTTCGCTCCACACAGAGCTGCTGCAAAGTTGTAAGGCAGAAAACTCAGATAGGACAGGTAGTCTAGCTAGCTGTCTGGATTTACCCTGCAGAGATCTGAGGAGCAGTTAACCATAGTCCTCACAAATCCACCGGAGGTTAGAATGCCAACACAAAGAAAGAGGAAGGTAACAGACATCCGGAATTTCCGTCGGAACCTGAACAATCCCGGAAGTGGAACGTCGTCGATATAGACTAGGTTTCTGTTGACTCTTTTAAGTCATCAGTCTTCTCTGATCTTCACAAGTCAAATTAGCCCAGCTCAGAAGACGTAATAGCCTCTTGTGTAGATCATTAACAAGGCCACAGTAATCTCTCACACAGTACAGGCATGCTTTCTTACCAAATCAATAGTTATACTTTTACCAAATATGGCACCAGGCTATACTTACATACTGTTAGACTATCATGTACAGTTACTGAAGCTCTTTATTCTCTCAGAGCGGGAATTCTTAAATGTACATACACTTGAGAGAGTTTTATTCTTGTCAGGCTATTAGCGCTCGCAGGAGTGGAAGCCTGAGGGGACGTTCTCAGAAAATGTTTCATCATTGCTTTTCATTAATGTCACACTCACACAACTGTTTTGGAATGCCCACACACTCTCACACCCAAGCACAGAGTAGCAAATGGCGTGTTTGTCCATGTAAGTTAGACGGGAAACATGCTATTTCCGCTGTAAAGGGGGGATCTATTGCCACAGGGGTCAGAGGTGAAAGTTTAAATATCAAGAGGTCACACAGTTGCACCATCTGGCCTGCAGAACCTCAAAATATCTGGCAGCACCTTCCACCTCAAACACTTATTATCCAATACTTATTATTTTGTAGAGTTCAGTTTTGATCTACAATGTTGTGCGTCTGCAATATTTGTTTAATGTCTAATAGGTGTACGGGAAAAATCTATTCATGTATGTATTGTGTTTTTTTGCAACGATTTTTTAAATCGATTCTTTCCCCCAGAATCAAATTTTTTTTTTTTTTTTACCAATGATGCACTTCAATATTTTCTGTTTATACGGTACCGCTGACAGCGACTGCATCATATCCGTTTCGAGCAAACAGAGTGAAAATGCAGAAAATCCATGTTATGTTCTTCTTTACAAATTAAAAAAAAATGTCTGACTAACTGACTAACTGACTGACTGACAGCTGGTTTTATTAGAGTTAATAACCGTATTAACAAGTCGCCCAAATTAACATTGATGCTGTCAACACATCCGGGACCGTACTTCTGTTTTTCTCAATGAAATCTAATGCTTCAACAACTCTAAATGATGCAGTAAAAGCTCCTTAATTTCCACTTTGAGTGTCGACCGATGTACATATATGAATATTCACACGTAGATTATTAAATGTGTATAAATGACTTCTATTTGCACTTTGGGCGCGATTGCCGGCATCAGACCAGAAGTATCCGGATATCTTTGGAATCTTGATATTGTTTTTAGTGTTTTAGTGTTTTAAGTCTACTTGGCACCTTCGTTTAAATATTGTATATACTATTTGGTAAATCTTGCAAATACTATTGTAATCTGTTTGTCTGTCTGTAACTAGTCTATATGCACGACGTTACACATCCGGGATTGCTCCGGTGCCGCAGGAAATTCCGCCGGATGCGTGTATTTTCCGTTTCCTTCCACTTTCTTTGTGTTGGAATTTAAAATTTGTTCTGCAGGGTAAAGCCAGACAGCTAGCTAGCCTATCTGTCCAATCTGAGTTTTCTGTCGCACAACTTTGCAGCGGCTCTGTGTGGTTTAAAGAAATGCCATTAAACCAGAGCACGTTTTCCTCCCATCTCCGAATGCTGTGTGGAGTAACCAGACCCTCCTTCAGGGTGCTTTGGAGGAGGGTCTGGCAAAGCGAGACTAGTCTGTAACTGATGTTGTGTCCTGTCCCAAACAGGTCTCTCTTGAGAATGAGACCCTGAGTCTCACTGAGATTACCTGTATAAATAAAGGTAGATAAAAAATGTATATATATATATATATATATATATATATATATATATATATATACCATATATGGCCAATAGCTGCGAACGGTGTCCTAACATGGACACAGCAACGTTACAGTTTGATACTCATACTGCATTTTAGGATAATAATTTTTAGGATCATGTTGTGCTTGTTTTGTTTTAATGTTTTAGTGATAAACCTAAGGATTTCTAATGCAGAGGATGTAGCAGTGCAACCGGTTGGTCATTCCACACTGGTCAGACATGGTTCGCTCTCTCCTGCTGTTGTATAATTAGTCAGGGCGATGGGCTCGGAGTCGCAGACATTCTCCTCTGACTAATGTGCTTGTGATCACAGAGCAAGCATTTCCCTCCTGGGGAGTATGTAAAAACACACACCACCGTGGACACACACACACACACACACACACACACACACACACACACACTCACTGTAAGATATCTCACATGCCCTTTCTTATCACGGGAAGGAACACCGTCAAAGGTTATTTGCAGAGGCTTACGTGGTGTGTTCATTTCGAACCAAATGAAAACAGCAGCAGACAGAGGAGCAGTCTCAACATAAATAGTCTGCTTGGCGTAAAAAGTGACGGGTTGGATTTCCTGTAGTACAAATGGGGATCCTGTAATTCGCTCATCACGTCACGTCGTCTCTAAAGTGAAGACATGAGCCAGATAAAGAGGGCTGGCTAAAATTGGGCTTTTTATTTGATGTGAGAGTGGGACCATATAGGATCACAGCTGGCCTCATCGCAGTTGTTACCATCATCATCATCATTGAGAGAATAGAGTGAGAGGCCAGGAGAAGGATGTGGGGGTAGAAAGAGAGAAGAAAGAGCTGAAAGAGAGAAAAGAAGAGTTAGTCTGAAAATCTGTGAGTCAAATGAGGGAAAACAGAATCATGCGACTTCCATTGAATCTACTTGATACAAGCGTGTAAATAGAAAAGAGAGTTTTGTGGAAGTATTCCGATCCTTTACTTAAGTAAAAGTACTAATACCACACTGTAAAAAAACAACAACTCTGTTATAAGTAAAAGTCCTGCATTGAAAATGTTTCTCAAGTAAAAGTATGTAAGTATCATCAGGAAAATGTACTTAAAGTATTAAAAGTAAAAGAACTCAATTTAGGAAAACCCTCACGAGCCAAACAGTTTAGTCAATCAACTAAGTTTAATCAGCTAATCATTTCAGCTGTTATAGCTGTTATATTTTTGGCTAGTTTCATTTATAACAAATCATTGTATTTTATAAACTACATGTGTTTTGTGTGCAAAAATCTGAACTTGTAAAGTAACTAGTAACTAAAGCTGTCAGATGAATGTAGTGGAGTAAAAAGTACAATATTTCTCTCTGACATGTAGCGGAGTAGAAGTAGAAAGTGGCACGAAAAGAAAAGACTGAAGAAAAGTACAAGGCTACCTCAAATTTGTACTTGAGTAGATGTACTTAATTACATTCCGCCACAGAGGCCAACATCACATGTTTATTGTTATCAGCCAGAGTGACGTCCTGTGTGTGGAATTGTTGTGGATTGTGGTGTGCGATAGTAAAGGGACTGTCCTGCATGCTAATGTGTACAGATTGCTAGGTGATATAGAACAGAAGACTGAAGGGCTTTCAAACTGTGGGGGGAAAAGGGTTGTGTTTTGTGTGCGTATGTTACAGTATGTTGCATTTGTAAACCATCCTTCCATCCAAGTGAACAACGGCTGTAAATCATCTTCATTTGACTTCATCGTTTTTAGGCTTTGCCAGAAAGACAACGAGCCCCTCTAACTATATATCAGATCAGCAGCCACTCAATGTATTCCTCTTTTCTATTTTTTACCCACTAAGCTTTTCTGTTTTCTCCATCTGCCTGCAGCAGGGTGGAGTTTTCTCCCTGCTTCCTAGCTTGGAGAGAGCTCGTTAAATGTTGGACCAATGTTGTTGGACGAAGTAACTCTTTCCATTACATGAGTGTTTTCGACACCAGCGGGCTAAAGGAGGGGCACCTCTGTATATGCGTGCATGGAAAGGGCTTATTTCTACCGACGTCGGTATATGCCCTATTATGTTCTTTCAGAACGATATTTTTCTTAAACATGTCTTATACACTGGATAAGACACAACCTTTCTTTGCACAACGTGGGCGAGTAACAAACTAGAAGTGTGTGAGAGAGAGCCTAACCAAAGGGACTGATGTCATTCTATCAAACTCTATTCTCTATTTCCAGTGGTGGAATGTAACCAAGTACATTTACTCAAGTACAGATTTGAGGTACTTGTGCTTTACTTCAGTCTTTTCTTTTCATGCCACTTTCTACTTCTACTCCGCTACATGTCAGAGGGAAATATTGTACTTTTTACTCCACTAAATTCATCTGACAGCTTTAGTTACTTTAGATTTTTGCACACAAAACACATGTAGTTTATAAAATACAATGTTTTAATATAAATGAAACTACCCAACAATATAACGGCCTACAAGTCCAGCTACACAGAATAAGTTTTTGACGCTTTTTTCGTTTCCAGATTCTAAAACGTGAGGATTTTTCTGCATTGAGTGCTTTCACTTTTAATACTTTAGGTACAATTTCCTGATGATACTTACATAGTTTTACTTAAGTAACATTTTCAATGCAGGACTGCCTCATCTGAATACTTCTTTCACCACTGTCTATTTCAATGGTCCCTTACACCCCCACAACACTTCCCACATCCCACATCTACCGTCAAACAGGCTTTTGTGACAGACCTCCCACATGCACACACACACACAGACACACAGACACACACACACACAAACACACACACAGCAGGGGCAGCCTTTAGACTAGCGCGAGCAGCCAGCAGCAGCAGTAGCTCTCCTGATCCGGACACACAGCTATTGAGGGAGAGGGAGGAGGAGAACGGTAGCCAAAACCCACTCCTCCAACTCCTGCTGTAATCCCTCATGTCCCACCCCGGGGGGATACTCTGCAGGGATTTTTTTCAGTTTAGATTGGGACTGTACGGTTGTCCACTGCTCACACAGGTAGGGGAGCCTCCTCCTGTGGAGGGGTTTCTGCTTATTTCTTTTTTTGGCAAGGCTTTGACTTACTTTAAGGTGATTTGTTTGAAGTGTTGTAATTCAGGCATTCCCGGTGTGAAGTCAGCTAAACTGTGTGACTGATCATCCTAATTGCACGAGTCCCATTTGGCTCCAGGGGCAGGTGACTATAAAGGTGCTGAAATGGAGAAAGTGAGGGGAGCTCTTCTTTCACGACTTATGTCTATGTTTACCGGCATGGCTGATGCATTAAAAGTGTGTGTGTGTGTGTGTGTGTGTGTGTGTGTGTGTGTGTGTGTGTGTGTGTGTGTGTGTGTGTGTGTGTGTGTGTGTGTGTGTGTGTGTGTTTATGTGTTTATGTGCTCATGTGGACGGGAATGCATCCACAGTCCCAAACTTGATACTAGCAGTTTCATGGGCTATATAAATGTGTTATGATGACTTGATTTGGAGCCTCCTGTCTTAGCAGATAGCTTTTCAGGGGAGATGGAATTGACTTTAGTGGAGAATTCACATTGACAGCTACCAGAAATCGGAGAGTTTGCATGATAATTGGTCTGTTTTTTGGGCTATGGTCTGTATTGACTATGGTAATGGTGACTAAGGATGTACGATTCAGGATTAATCACGATACTATTTTCATACAGAATGAGCCGCAGAAAAATGGCTGAAAAGTATTCCTTTATTTAAATAAACGGCAAAACAACAAATTTTATTTAATCTTAAATAACAAAAATTCAGCAAAAAGTTAGATTTTTTTAAACAATTCCCACATCAAAATAACTAAATAGAAAAAAAATCTTTAAATAAATAAACTAAGAAGACGTAGTGACGTCAGAAGTCAAACAGGTGAAATCAAAAGTTACGCCCTGGGCTGTTTAAAAATTGCATGGAAATAATTTTTTTTATCTCAACCAGTTGTAATCTTTACACATTTATGTTGATTTTTAAGCGATTCACGATGCATCGTTACATCCCTAATGATGACAACTATACTGAGCTGACTAGACCACAGGTACTGACACTGAAGATACACTGTCCAAATGGCATGCAGGCCATTATCAGATCGGACATTCTAGAAGCTAACATAGCCTCTTTTTCCTGCATGTGGTCCACCAATGTACCAATCAAAACAAACTCACTGGATTAGCAGCAGAAAAACATACACTGTGTTTGCCTGTGACCAAGAGCCACCAGATTTGTTTCCATCAGCAGTCTGACAGTGCGGTCGCCCCAGTGCGCCATTCCCTTGGCAAGTTGCCCCGGGCCAGCCAAGGAGACCTTGCAGTACCCAGCTTGTGTACGCCCACCAAGCTCCATTACAGAGCCCCGTATTCACTAAAGCTGAGATGGAGCTATCTATAAGTTCCAGAGGCACAGACAGCTTCTTTGTGCACCTCCTATTCCAGCTGTAGAATCTGATTGGGTTATCAGAACAAGCCTCATCATGAGTTAGTTCTTGGGAACTTTAATGGTCAGTAGAAGAGGAATTATCTGACGCCTGCACAATACCTTGGCAGAAAACAGTACAAGCTTGTATGTGTGTGTGTGTGTGTGTGTGTGTGTGTGTGTGTGTGTGTGTGTGTGTGTGTGTGTGTGTGTGTGTGTGTGTGTGTGTGTGTGTTTCAACCTCTTTAGTGTGACTCTCAGTATGTCGAGATTTTGTTTTGCTTTGGGTATCGGAAGCCAGGAAAAGCCTCGAGGCCTTCCTTTCTCAGTGAGGCTTATTTTCCAGTGATGACTAAATTCTTCTGATTGGGGCACCCTACTTCCTCTTTACTGGACTTTGCTGTGGCGGTGTGTGCATGAGTGTATGTACAGCGTGCGAGCATGTGCATTTGTGTTCAGTGAACACCATCTGCATTGCAGCATTCCATCTTACGAGTGAGCAAATCAGTCGATTTAAAGTCTGTGATGTCCATTCATCCATCCGTTTTCTAAACCAGCTTGTCCTGTTCACAGTTCAGGGGATCAACAATAAAATCAACAACTGATTCCTCTTCTGTTATGCCCGTATCCCTCAGGTGGCGCAGATTAATCCAAATGGCTTGAGAAAGTGCAGGCTTCTGTGATTTCATCGTTTTTTCCACAGTGCATGCCACAAACCCTACTCATTTCCTGAAGCTGGTAGAATAGGTGGCCATGAGCCAGGATTTAATTTAACTGCAGCTGTTTTGGCCACGCCCACACAATCTCCTGATACCCCTGCTTCTCTCTATGATAGTTCCTGACTCTAGTGTCTTGATGAATCCTGTGTGCATAGAGAATACACATTTATTTCTGAAATAGCCAAAGTACTTTGGCTCTAAAGATACTTGAGTGATTGAAAATGAAAGGGTTCTGGAAAGTAGAGCTGTCCTCGGTTAAAGAAATTCATAGTCGACTAATGATTTTGTCGTCTAATCGATTAGTTGATTTAATCCATAGATCTGTAAAACTTAGTTTTCCACAAACAATCATGCAAAATGCAATACATTTTTTTTTAAGTTTGTGTTCACCAGCTATAAGTTCAAAAGAATAAAAATCACTTCTTGTCTAAAAAATTCTTAGTTGACTAAGACAAAAATGACCGATTAGTCAACTAATCGACTAAAATGGGGCAGCCCTAGTGGAAAGCTGAATGGTTGTTGATTGTCGTCTTTGGCTTAATCTAATTCTAATAGAGCCTTTGTCATTCTTGTTTGTTTTAGAAGTCATCCATACCGAAGGCCCCCTGGACGGCAGCCTCTACGCCAAAGTTCGCAAAAAGGAGTCTGTTGAAGGAACGGTCACAGTGAATGGCCTCCCACCCACTGCTGTTGAACATGCCCTTCCTGCGGTTGACCATGCCTTGTCAGTGAGCAGCGACTCAGGAAACTCTACTGCCTCCATCAAAACTGACCGAACTGATGAAGCGGCAGCAGCCACTCTGGCTTCTACAGTGAGCCAGGCACACCTTCCTGTAGGCGAGGAGCTACCCTCAGTCCATCACCACGCCCCAGCTGCACAACAACCAATTAGTCCCCAAGAGAAACAGGAGCTGGAGCAGCTGCTGAGCGGCTTGGAGGGGCCCATGCATCGACAGGGCTACCTGTCCAACCCCACCTCTGCTGTTGGAGGCATGCTTCACCTGGTCCCTGCCCAGGTCCATGTCAATGGGCACAATAGCATTGACCGTGAGACGGACATTTTAGATGATGAGCTGCCTACCAGTCAAGAGGGCAACAGTGTTGACAGTCTAGGGACATTTTCCTCCACAGATGGTCGGGCTACGCCGGCCGATCTTTACTACCAGCCTGGGTCACATGTAAACGGCCAGGAGCATGTGCCGTATCTGGAGCGCAGTGTCCCAGAAAAGCCTCTGGAAGCCATCCAGCCACAGGTTGGCATAGCCAACAAACCTGTCACTTTGACCCAAAGTGATTCAGCCCCATCCTCGGGTGATTACATTGCAACGCAGAACGGCAATTTGTACCGCTCTCAGTCATTTGGTGCAGAGTCAAATTCTATGCCACAAGCTCCCACCCGCACCACCAGTAGCAGGGATGCCGTCCAGCGGGGTCTCGTGTGGCAGCAGTTTGGCGTAACAGATGAGCCAGTAACGGATGGCTTTACTTTTAGTCCACCTCCTTCTGTAGCAGCGATGCCCACCCACCACAGCCTCCCACAGTTCCCTCATCGCCACAGTGCCTCCCAGCAAGAAATTGAGCAATCTATTGAAACCCTTAATCTCCTCATGTTGGACCTGGAACCAGGCCGTCCGCTGAAGCCAAAGTCCCAAAGTGCTCCACTGCGGGAAAACAATGTTGTGGTGACCACCCAGCCATCCTTCTCCCAGAGCCAACCCAGGCCCTCCGCCCAGGCTGATGTCGCCATTCACACCCACTTTGGTGGCCCCATGTCCAGCCTGGCCAGCCACTCGTCACCGGCTCAGATGTCACCTGGGAAGCCTAATACACCAGAGACTGCGCCTGTGCAGGGATCTCTGAGTTACACATCTGAAAAGGCCGGAACGGGTCCTTCCTCACAAGCCTCCCCCACTATAGCTGGTCACTTCCAGCTCAAGCCCATCAACAGCTACCCACCAAGCACATTGTCCCAGTCTGCAGAGGTTTTTGAGCCCCAGAGAAGCCCCAGTGCTGCTTCAGCATCACCACAGCCAAGAGACAGTGAGCAAGATGAAGTGTTCAACGTTGAAGGTCTGGTGGCCCAAAGAGTGGCTGGTAAGATCTTACATTAAGTTATTTCATCTTGATCCATTTATGACCTCAGCACCTTCAATTTAAAGAAATAATTATCTTTTATCCAGCAACAGGTTGCATCTTCATACATATTTACGTGATCTCATAGAGTTACATAGTCTGCCCGGTCTGATACAATGTTTTCCTGGGGTAAAACCAACCTTAAAATCCAATATTTTGGGCGCCCAGATAGCTCAGTTGGTAGAGCGGGCGCCCATATGTAGAGGTTTACTCCTCGACGCAGCGGGCCTGCGTTGGACTCCGACCTCGGCCCTTTGCTGCATGTCATTCCCCCCCCCCCCCACTCCCCTTTCATGTCTTCAGCTGTCCTGTCAATAAAGGCCTAAAATGAAGAAAAAAAAATCCAATATTTCTACAGACACTGCACTGTTCACTGCCCCAGCCTTTTAGGCGAGGGCATTGGCCTTAAAGTGATGGTTCGGAGTAATTCACCCTACGGTCCTTTGCACCATGACCTCAAGCCAAACACCCCCCCAGAAGCTTTTTTCACCTGTGTCGAACATTGGGAGAGTTAGCTAGAGTAGCGTTATCAGCTGAATAGCTTAGCGCAGGGGCTAATGGGATAACGCCATTTTGTATCTTTAATTACTCGAACTGATAACAACGTCTACACTAGTACAAATAGGTTATGCTCTCATAAAATGATGGATTGGAAAGTTTGTAAGTACACCAGAAGTTTATGAACACTTGCCTGCTCTCTTCAGCTCTCTGTTGCTGTTAAAAGCGTTACGGGTGCGTTAGAGTAGGCAGTCTACAAATTACTACACCGAAAAGAGTTACAACAAAAATATTTATTAATTCAATGATTAAATAAGGTAATGTTTCCAAACTTACCTCAATTATTATTTGTCTCCTGCTAGTTATACTACAGCACTTACTTTAAAAAAAAAGTTAAATTAATAAATATTTTTGTTGCATCTCTTTTCGGTGTTGTAATTTGTAGACGGCCCTAAGCACTCGTCTTACTGCAGCAACAACAGTAGAGAGCAGAAGCCAACAGGCAAGTGTTATTTACATAAACTTCTGGTGTACTTACAAACTTTCCAATCCATCGTTTTATGAGAGCATAACCTATTTGTACTAGTGTAGACGTTTGGTATCATTTCGGGCATTATTAGTGGGGTCATTTACGAGATACAAACGTGGGTCCGTTAGCCCCTGCGCTAAGCTATTCAGCTGATAACGCTACTCTAGCTAACTCTCCCAATGTTAGACCCAGGTGAAAAAAGCTTCTGGGGGGGTGTTTGGCTCGAGGTCATGGTGCAAAGGACCCTAGGGTGAATTACTCCGAACCATCACTTTAACCTACAGTACATCCAACAAAGATGAAATGTAAGAGTGTATTGGCACAGTCTGTGGGAATATTGGATTTTATCTTTGGTTTTGCCCATGGCAACCCTTTAATAATACTACTAGATACAACCTTCTGCTAGAAAACAAGTTAAAACATGTTTTGATTTCATTCATAAGGTTTGCGTTAAGATCTATTTGACAGACTACTGAGGTCAAATATGTGACTACCTGACTACACTTCGCAGAAAAAGGAAACCACATTATTTAGTTTTCCATAGCATGACGAGTAGAGGTGTGAATCTTCACTGATCTCCCGATTTGATTACGATTATCATGTCAGCGATTCAATTCAATTCGATATCTCGATGCATCTCGATGCATCACAATGTGTAAAATACATTTTTCTATTAAAGCCATGTAGGATATTTAATTCATAGCTTTTCAAGCTTTAAAAACAAAACATTCTGCAGTGCTCTAATACTAAATAAATTGGATACATAAAACTATACAGCACTTAGCACATGGCACTTCCTGAATGTGCAAAACATAACAGAATATGTAAACAGAAATGTTGTTAAGCCTACATTAAATTGTAAACAGAAATAATCGATTATGAGCCTGCCGATTATCGATGCAGCATCGTCCATGTCCATGATTCGATGCATCGATTATTTGATTCATTTCAACACCTCTAATGACGAGATGGATAAATATAGCCTGTCTTGTCATAGTTATGTCATGGAAGCTCATTTTACATACAGTTCATGCAATCCCTTTCTAGGGTCTGTGTGGCTCCTTTATTTTAAAGAGTTGTACTCTGTTGTTGTCTTGGGACTTCTCCCAAGAAGCACCCAAACACTACATTTGGTTTATTAGTTCCACAACCAATCCATTATCCAGTAGACACAACAATACTACGCTTTTGTTTAATGGTCATTGCTAAATTCTGAATAACATATTGCTCATTTTACTAGGTATTATTCATTGTACCAGTTGTGTGTAATCACTGTTTTTGTGGCAGAAAATGCAGGACAGAACACGTACTGAAGAGTAATTTTGATGCCCCTGGCCCTGCACTGTACACAGTGTGTCTCAGAAAAACACCGCTCTGTCCTGATCTCATTTCCTGAATGTCACCTCATCAGTCCCCATCACTCAGGCTCAAACAGGAAGTGTTCTCTCCAGTCCAGCAGGTTGACTGTCCCAAGATAAGTACATCAGACATCCTGCAGAGCAGCAAGAAAGTCAACATAAAGCAGTGTGTGATAGCTGAGCCCTCAGATAACACACACCAGCAAGAGGTTTTCTAGAATCAACAATACGGCTCACTTCACTTTACTGCCATTTAAATATAGAGCAATTGTCCACATTACACAATACCAAATGCTTGTTTTGAGACCGTAAAGACAAAACCGTCTCACTTATGGTTTTTTTATGTGGGAGTCATAGTTTAGCATGTATGTTTTCCAAACTGGCAACAGGACTGAGCGTGTTTTTATAGTACATGGAAACTATCTGTGAGTTACCTTCTTGTTCTTTTCCTAGGCGGGACCTCGTGTTGCTTGTTTTTCTTTTTCCTTTTTAGTTTTGTCATCATCATTCTTCTTTCTCTCATCATCCATCTGTTTACCCAGAATACTCGGCTCGTGTCCACAGTGTCATCCCCAGCATGACCTCTTCTCAGTCTGAGCACCGCCGTTCTCACTCCCTCTCGGGTTGGTTCTCCCATCCTGTCTGAAGGAACACTTAAAAAAAAATCAAAAATAAAGGGAAAGGTCCTTTTTTTCAAGTGTTCCTTCAAGTAGTCCAAGTTCAAGTCTGTATCTACTTTGCCTTTGAGTGCAGTGGGCTTTGCTTTGCATTTAATCCTTTCTCATTTCTTGGTTAATAATTGAATGCTCCGTCTGTAGATACGCATTGCGTTTTTTGTTGCACTTTCTCTTTCTCCCTTTCATACATAAAAATGTTTTTCTCTGTCATCATCATCATCATCATCATCAATGTAACCACTAATTCCTCTCTGCATACATACTCACCCTTCATTCCTGTTTGTTCTGAGTTGCAAATTTCAACCTCAAGGTTAGGGAATTACCTCAACTGTGGCGTAGGAAAAAAAAGACCCGATTGGATAATGTTAAAGTTTCACAAGAACGAGACAGGGGAGGCACAAAGGAGGCTCTGTCCCTTGCCAGGAGAGTGCATGTCACAAGATCCATTTTGCCAAACTCTGGGAACAATACCGAGGCCTGGATACACTGGCTTCATTCAAGGCTGCTTTTTTCACTCACACTATTTTGAAGATTTACAAAGACAGACAAAGGACACCAAATCTAGGAGAGAGAACAGACTCCCACTTGGAAACATAACGAAAGCTGTATGTGTCCACTGGGACACAGCAACCACAATGTAGACAGGCTTGTTCTGTTGAGGGCCCTAGCGTGTCAAAGGGCCAGTCTGGCCTCTTTACAGCGGAAAGCAATATCGTTTTTTAGTGATGCAACACAAGGTCAAAGTTAAATGTTGCAGAGAAGATCTTGGATTGTAGAGCTGGAATGAAGTTTTTCGTTTCTATTCTACAAGTAGTATTCACACACCAGATTATTAAGAAACGATTACATACAGTTCTCTTATTGATCTGAAGTGACCTTCCCAAGAATGCAATCTCCTCACTCTTACCTTAAATGACCTCTTCCTTAGTTTCCCTCCCTTTTAAAAGAAAAAAAAAAAAAAAACTTATCAAATTTATGTTTTTGGAATCAGCCACATGCTCATCCACATGATGAGTGGATTTTAAATTGCTGAGAAATGTCAGTCCTCGAGAATCTCCAGCCTTCCCACCTGGAAACCATTAGCCGTCGCTAGGGCAACAGCGCAGTGTTTGACAGTACTCGGTTGCTGAGCAGTGCATCGTGGGTACATCTGGCTCTCAGTTTCTAGGCTCGGCGCGACGGTGGGTGTGTTTCTGTTTGGGGGTGTTGACTACGTGCTTTTCAAAGGAGCCAGTTTCAAGATTTTTGAACCACCACACTGCCAACACCAAGCTATTTAAGCTGGAGATAAATCAAGCATCCCAACAAATGCTATTGCACTTATTTATCATTGATTTCTTTCTAATAGGTAGAAATATTACATGCACATATATACTAAGTACATTGATTTATTAACCATATTCTGATAATGGTAATGCAGAACACATGGAAGGTGACTTTGAGGTAAGGAAACCTCAAAGTCACTCCTTTTTAACACTTCAGATGTTATACTTTGTTGGCAATGGCAGCTAACTTCATTCCTAACTATTTAACTGTTTGGATTTTCACAGCTGCTATCGCTTCATTTCCTCCTCAGATATTTGGCCAGGTTTTTGCACCCTCGCTTCAAAGTGAAGCGATGGAAAGGGGTTATTAATATTGTCACGTTTCCATAACGGTCAGGCTCGTAGGGTTGTGTGTCTTTCTCTCATATGTGGAAAAGTCAAATCAATCAAACTGGCACAGTCAGTCACATTTTTAAGGTCACTATCAGCTTGTTTGTTTTCAGTTTCTCTGTGAGATCATTCCCCCTTGGAAGGGGGAACTCTAAGAAAGAAACCCCAGATTTATCAAACATATTATTCATCCGACTGTTACAGTGACAGAATTTGAAGCACCAAGAAAGTAACAGTTAGAAACCCCAGAGGGTAATCTGCCTCGGCACAAACAACACCACAGGATTTATTATCCCCAATTTTCCCCACTTGTTTCTTAAACCTATTGTACTTTCCTCATTCTCCCTATTAACCTTCATCTTGTTCCAAAGCACAGGGCAGCCAGTGATCGGCTTTCACATTGCAGCTTTGGCCAGCATTTCATGCTTTGCTACCTCCACCCGCCAGTCAATGGCATCGCCTATTAAGCATAAAACTCTTAATCCAAATCCTGTTTGTTTTATGCTGGTAGCTTTCTCTCTTCTCTCTTTCTCTCTCTCTCTCTCTCTCTCTCTCTCTCTCTCTCTCTCCCTCAGTTCAAACCAGATTAACTGAAATGAGCTTACTGACTGCTTTGAGGTTCAGCCAGATCTGGCCACATTGACACATTGGATAACAAACATACAGCTTGCACCAGTGTATCAAAAAAGAATTTGTGTAAAAGAACATTTTCCTCCTTGCATTCCAAAAAGTAGTTGCGTAGTTTGAGCTGATGCTAGAAGCGGTGTATGTCACTTTATGTAACATATTTCCAAGGTCAAGAATTTCCATAAACTTTGAAACACTTACAGCAGTTTGTGTGTTTTGTTAGGGATATCACGGAGTGGGTTTATTAATGAATTAGATTTCACGACTTAATGGGCTTCAGTTTGATCAGCAGCTAACCCTTCATTAACCTCGTGTGTGTGCATGTTAAATTCAAAAGTTTGAAGAGCCACAGCCTTCTGTCTGGCCTGTGCAGTGAGCATTCACAGTGGCTGACGACCATTAACCTCTGATGACAGTGGTGGCATTGCTGGAGGAAAGCGGTGCAGTGGAGCAGCAGCGACCCGCCCCTCGCTGAATTGTAACACTCCCCTCGCGTGTCATCTCAGGTGTCCAGGCCCGTGCCGTGTCTTTGGACGAGCCAGCAACTCTGCCCCGCCATCGCATCGCCAGTGACGGCCATTACCAGAATGGTCCTGAGGACGATCCCTCTCCTGACGTCCCACTTCGGTCACCTGTCCGCTGTGTTTCTCCAGAGTTTGTCAACGCCATAGCGATGAACCCCGGAGGACGGCCTAAGGAGGTAAAGAGCGTACATTTTGGAACACGTTTTCCCGCCTTTTTTTTTTCTTTGTACATTGACATGTGTTTTTCACCTGCTCCTCAGAGACACATGCACAGCTACCGTGAGGCCTTCGAGGAGATGGACGGTGGCCCCATCAGTCCTACACCCGTAGTTGGTGGTGAGGTGTTTCCCCAAACCCCTGCCTTCCCCATCTCGCCGCAAACCCCTTACTTCAACCTGTGTAAGTCCCCCCTCCGGCTGACAGACGGCACTGTGGAGCTCAGGCCCAGTTACTGTAGATATTCAAAATGAGAACACAATTTATATCAAATCTTAACTGAAGTTTGTATTTGACAATAGAGACAGAGCAGCCTACCAGGGGGAAAACAATCAGAGCCACAATATACGATAGTTTGCCGAAATGCTGACAAAGTGCCTGTACATGTAGCTAGCTAAAAACATCAGATTTAAGCATTTCAAAGGATTGTTTTAGCTATCTATGTCCAGCAGAGAGGACAAGTTAGCTCTTAGTAAGCAAAAGTTAGCTATGTGTTAGCAAGCTAAGGCACTTGCAAACACAATGCTACGTAGTTTTCTGATTTATCATCCATGTATCAAAATGTTTTAGCTTAACTTACAGATAATTAGCCTAAAGCTGACATTTGGTTATTTACACATAACGTTAGCTTAGTGTCAGGATACCACAGTCTTCCCATTCTTCCTCCTGATTCCTTACATCTGTATCCAGTTTTATCTTCCTAAAAGCTAGGTTTTTTGGTTCGGCAGTTTATAAAAACTTTAGTTATGGGTTCGTTACCCTCCTATTACACAGCAGCTTACAGATCTTTTTCTGTTGTTTGCTAGCAGAGGGAATTGACAAGGAGGCACCATCACGCAATACAAGTCAATGGAGAGCGGAGAGTTGTTTTCCCCTCCGGTGGGGACCGGACTTAAATGTGCTCTGTCTCTATGGTATCATCCTTATTGTGAAATTAATCTTGAGATTTGTGTGCTTACACTTATTCTAAAATGGCTTAATTTAATAATATTTAATAATTTATGAATGTCTTTTTTTTTTTACAACAGAAATGTAGATTAACTTGAGATACTGAATTTACCATAGGAAAAGCCTTGAGGTGTAAAATTTTCCATCATATTTTAAGACTATTGGCAAACACTCAAGGTACTTGAATTACATTCATTTCTTTATCTACTTCATTTGGAACCACATATTCCGAGCAGTGAAAAAAAATATCCCAACTATTACCTCATCTCGTTTTCATTCAGATTGTAAATGGGCTGCATTTCCAATGTACGAGTGGGACGTTCTGGCGTTCTGGCCTCGTGTTGGCTCATCAAAATGCCTGAGCGGCCACATCTCGTAAAGACTGATTCCTTCTTTTCTCACAAGAATGTCTGCAGTCATCATTCAGTTAGACGCAGACTAAGAAAAAAGGGGAAGAGAGACAGAAAAAAAAAAAAGTCAGTTTGGTGTAGATTCAAGTGTGGCCTACTGCTTGATCAGGTGTAATGTTCATCTCACTTTTCTATCCAGCCTGTTTCTTTTTCGAAGAAGAAATACATTTATCTTACAGGAAATACATGTTTATGATATTCAAGTCCAGAAAATAGAAAAGATAAAGATAGACATACACACATACACCCATCTCCACATCCTGCCCTCTCCCAACCCCCTCTCTCAGTCTCGCATACACCACCACGCTAAAACAAGAGTTGTGTATTAGGTAACGCGTCGTTTGCCAGCTCGACCAATGACTTCATCCAGTCCTCTTGCCTATCTCCCCCGGGGCACACCCATAAAAGTTAGTCATAAAAACTCACACCATATTTTTAACACCCGCTCTGCGGGCATAACATCCCTCCCTCCCCTCATAGGGGGAACATTGCGTACGCAGTGACGCTGAGTGGTTACCTTTTCATATATTAACATATAATCTTGAACTGAAATTAAGATCCCATTGTTGCATTGGATATGCATTTGTGAGAAAATATGTGAGGCCCTTCATTGTTTGGGTTTTTAAAAAACCCTCAAAACCAGATTCTCTTTTTCTCAGCTGAGCACCAACTGTAGTTAACTGTCCTCAGTTAACTGAGATTAGTTTTGCAGTTATTTGCGAAACTTAAAAGGTTAAAAGGTGCATGGTTAGCTAATTATTTAGTGCATGTGACACCGGATTTACTTACTTTACTACCCATTGCACCGTCATCTTCATTAGTGTGTCCCTTAAATCACATTCCCAACTGTTCACTTAGCCTGTCCGACACACACCACCCACAATTAAATGTGAGGCATCTAGGTTGCAAGTACAAAGAATTGATTTGGATTCTTTGGTAAGTAGAGGATGCACGTCTCTCTACCGGAGTTCCACTGTCCCACAACGTCAGCCAAATGGATCCCCAATCCCCCAATCCCTGCCCCTTCCCTCTGCCCGAGTGAGCTTTATCCTTCACTTATCACAGTTCTGCACTGCTTTGGCATGGGAGCCACACGAGAGCAGCACCGGCAACACAATGGACACACCCATACACGTCAGACATATTCAACAGTAAACAAGCTGCAAGTCTCAGAGAGATACATGTGGTTCAAAAACAGGTCATAACTTCCTCTTTCATGAATTGACATAGTCAGAAATTACCCTCAGTGTCAAACCGCACAGACACAAACACTCCATAGGCTACATCTACACTACTCCGCTTTGATTGGTTTAATAAACGCATATCTTTTGCTAGGTTTGCGCCTCGCGTCCTTAAAACGGAGACATTTTACACACTGCTGACCCCGTTTTGGTATTAAAACTGGGGGTTGCTTTTTAGTCTCGCATTGCCAGACCTATCTCCACAGCTCTGCGGAGGAGGGTCTGGCCCTCCCACACAACATTCCTGATAGGAGAAAAACGTGCTCCGGTTTATTGGCATTTCTTCAAACCAATCACAATCGTCTTGGGCGGCACTAAGCGCTGGACGCAGCAACGGTGCCTCTGCAAAATAGCCTCGGTAGGGAACTTGTTTTGGTGGAACATGTGTACGAAGGAAGGCAAGCTCTGGAATTAAAATCGCTGTCAAGTGTGTGATGAGAATATTACTCAAAAAAAAGAAAAACATAATTTGATTGTCGGTTCTAGCTCAGAGGATGTTTCCCGAATAGACCGGAGTTTAGAATGCCAAAACAAAGAAAGTGTAAGGCGACGGAAATCCGGACGAAATGAGGGACGTCTGGCGGAACTTCTGGCGGCACTGGAAGAATCCCGTGAATGAACAATGATGCACATCAGTCAGTATTATCGGTTCGGTAGACTTACCTTTCAGTAACAGTTCCACCTCGTCGTCGGTCCAAGCTAATAAATCTCTGCTCTTACTTTTCACCATTGTTGTTCTTTCTCCAAAGTATTTTCTATATTTTCAACTTATACATCCATGATTTTTTAGACCCTTTAGACTCTCCTCCACGCTGCAGAGGAGGGTCTGGGAGAAAAACGTGCTCTGGTTTATTGGCATTTCTTTAAACCAATCACAATCGTGTTGGGCGGCGCTAAGCACCACACGGAGCCGCAGTGCCGCGGCAAAATAGCCTCGGGAAGGAACTTGTTTTGGTGGAACATGTGTACGTTCAAAAGTAGTTTTAGTCGTGCAACAGAAAACTCTGATTGGACAGATAGTCTAGCTAGCTGTCTGGATTTACCCTGCAGAGATCTGAGGAGCAGTTAACCATAGTCCTCAGAAATCCACCGGAGCGGAAGGTAACAGACATCTGGCCGAAAAGAAGTACAAACGGCAGAATTTCCGGCGGCACCGGAGCAATCCCGGAAGTGGAATGTCATGGATATAGACTAACTGCAGACAGAGTAACGTCAGACAATCTGCTTGCTGTTTAAACCGGCATGCCAGTGTATGCCAATGGTCATGCGATATGAGTTGTGTTAATATGGACCGAGATTAGCTCTGCTACTGGAGCTACAACTCTTGTGTGGACGGAGATCGTTTTTGTCTCAAAACGCTGCTTAAAAATAAAAGCGTACTAGTGTAGATGTAGCCATAGACACATCCATGAACAGCACAGATACATGCTTCCACTCTCCCAGCCGCTGCTGCTCTCTGTGTTGCTGTTGTCATCTTGTGTATGGGTTCCTGTTGCTGCCTTGTTTCACCACAACCATCACCCTGCCTGCCCCCAACAGTCGTATTACCCAGCCACTTATGTCTTGTCCTTTGGTTAATTGTGCTAGCAATACAGTATGTGTTCGTTATGTGTTTGTTATATTATGTTTGCTGTATGCACCAAACACACCAAGGCAAATTCCTTGCAAGTGAAAACTTACTTTGTGATTCTTATTGTTATCACATGAGGTTTTTTTCTAACTCCACATGATTTTTGGTGTTTACGCTGGAGGGGAATAAAGGAGTGGTTGGCATTGTTAAACGAAGACTAATGGTGCAAGACAGATTTGTGAAGTGGAAAGAGTCACCTTGAATGAAAGCACATTCACAGTTAGGATGTTTCTAGTAATGACAGTAGTGTCTTGTGACGACACACTCTACTCCTTCATCCTTCCCTCTGGTGCTAATGTAGCAGAGACTGTGTCAAAGTGCATGTTCTTACATGGACGGTAATGACTCAGTGGCAACATGTGATTCAAAGGCATATACTGTAGGGATGTTAGCGTTGCTAATGTACAACTATAACAAACTAAGAGTCTATAAAACTCGCAAATAGGGATGTAACGATGCAGTGTGAATCGGTTAAAAATCTATAAATGTGTAAAGATTACAACAGGTGTAACCTACTTTTGATTTCATTTGTTTGACTTCAGACGTCACTACGTCTTCTTAGTTTATTTATTTTAGTTACTTTAGTTATTTTGATGTGGCATTTGTTTTAAAAATTAATAATAATTATAATTTAAAAAAAACATTTATTTAATGTTTGTTATTTAACCCTTGTGTTGTCTTCACATCGACCATGCAACTTTCTGTTTTTCTGGGTCAAAATTAAAAAAATTTTTTTGACAATTTGGTTTAAAGAAACCCAAATTTCTTATAGAGAAACATTATAAAAATGGGTCAAAATTGACCCCGAGGACAACAGGAAGGTTAAGATAAAATACAATTTCAGTTGCACTTTTGATAAGAGGACACATCTCAGTCATTTGTCTGCAGCTCATTCTGTTAAAAAAACTGAATCGTATCTTTTTTTTTTAAGATTACTTTTGGGGCATTTTAGGACAGCTGAAGACATTAAAGGGAAGAAAGAGGGGGAATGACATGCAGCAAAGGGCCACAGGTCGGAGTCGAACCTGCAGTCGCTGTGTCGATATATATATACATATATATATATGGGCGCACGGTGAGCTACCCAGGCGCCCAAGCGAATTGTATCTTAAACTTAAAATCGTGTATTAAATCGTGAGTTGAGTGTATCGTTACATCCCTACTCACAAATGTAAAAGATCAACAACTAAGGATAGCAAACTACATTCTCCTGTAACATGACGAGTTCCTGGGGAACCAAGTCCCCTTTGTTCAGTTTGACCCAGCTCTGCTTGTGTTTGACACACACCTTATTCTGCTGTTGGCAGAGTGAGGGGGTGTCACTGCCAGTGTGTCACCCGGTGATCAGTCCCATGCATGTTTGGCCCCTCTATCAGAGCATGAGCGCACCCCTCTGAACATGCTGCTCCTGTGTGTTAAGCTGTGTTGATGCCGTGTTGTCTTGACAGCTGTTTACCTGTGTATTATATATAAGAACAGAGATCTTCAACAAGGGGTCCAGGACCTCTAGGCGGTCCTTACAGTTGCTGCAGGGAGGAGGGGGGGGGGGGACCAAATTATTGTTTTGATGGTTAAAAAAAAAAAAAAGGGAAATCTCTGAAAATGTACACAAATCCAACATATTATTACATTACATTTTTTTCTACACAACATTGATGATAGGCTTACTGGCCTATAGTTAAGGTAGCCTTCCACAGATACAGTTAAGCCTAAGGATTCACTGTGCCATATTTTAACATTAAAACATGATGTATGAATATATAAATATGCCATATAATAATTTGTATTTTAAATCTTAGTATTGTATGCACCATAAAACATTTTTAGGGTGCCCTACACTTTATTGTTGGCCCAGTTTAAGTTACAACTCAATTTTATACAATTAAAATACTATATATAGTTAGTGGTCCCTGCTCAGTCTCCTTTTCAGCTAAGGGGTCCTTGGCCTAGAAAACGTTGAAGACCCCTGTACAAGAATATACAGCAGGCCTTACAGAAATACTGATAATGATTTGTTGGTTGTTTTTGTACACTCTGGCATCATTTTCTGATTTAATAATTTTTCTTAAAAACAAAGCAAAAAGATAAACGATTGTTAGACTGTGTCAACAGGTAGCAGCTGTCAAGATGTCAGTGATGTATGATTCTGCGTGGTGATAAGTGTCCCCTCCTCTTCAGGTCGGTCCCCCCCTGGTCTTGCCAAGACTCCACTGTCAGCCCTGGGTCTGAAGCCCCACAACCCAGCAGACATCGTGCTCCATCAAACAGGCTCAGGTTGGTTGGAACGCTCACTTCATTATTGAAACTAACTAAATCCAAGTAGTTATTCTTTTATAATGCTGCTAAAAATGTTTGTTTACATCCGCATTTTTTCTATAAAAGAAGGGCTTTATTTGTTTAAGTATGATCAGCTGAGAAACACAAAAATGTAATGAAATTCATATAATGGTTGGAGCAGCTAGTGTACCAACCCAACAAGCTTGGCAACCGCTAACCTCTCTCAAAATACACTCTCTTTGTGTGTACAACTGATGGCTAGTATTATCAGAGATGGTTTGGAACCGTGTCATTTCCTGTATCTGCGTCACTTTAGGAGACTAGTGGCAGGTCCTGAGTCTGTTGATTCCATTGGGAGAAGTGAACGTGTAAACAGATTATGACCGATTCTTTTGCCCCATCGTCACCAAAGCAAATATTAGATCCATTTTTTACAAACCACATATCTCCCGAACATTCTGACACTAAAATGGCAATTTTTCAGACGGACACATCCCTTGTTTGAGACCTGTTTCTGTCTCAGGACCAAACTCTCGCCAGATCTGGCAACTAACGTTCACATAACTTCATACCAAACAATTTTTTGTAATGCTAAATATGCCTTTTAGATGTGTAAATAGCTAATATTAGAAAAAGAAAATGTAAATCTATGCGAATATAACTTTTTATCCATCCACATAACGTTCACTAAACTTTAAATGAGGCCACGGCCATTTAGGTTACCGTCTTTAGTTATGGAGAATCTTTAGTAGTATTGAGTTCCGTTGACATTCCCTGTAATAGAGAGCCAAAGTCACGCCCTTCTACTTTCGACCAATGGGCCGAATAAATATGACCGAGAGTCAATGGAGAGATAATAACTTATTTTTTGATCCCGTTTGAATTGAGCCATGGATTACAAATATGATGTTTGTCAATTTAAAAGATGATTTTTCAACCGAAGAAAGTTTCAGTTTATTGTTAAACTGTTGAAGTATAAGACTGTGAAAACATGTAAGTAGAAAGACTACACACTTCAAAGTTGCATGGATGATGTCTGGCTGAGGCTACCATGTCTGTGTGTATCGTACCGGGGATGTAACGTTACTCTAATGAGAAGAGGATCTCGCTTGTTCTTTTGCTTATCTGCTGAAAACACTTCACTGGATAAAACACAGCAGGTAAGATAACGTTACATGTATTGTGGAACAGAGTTAAGCTAGCTAGCTAGCGAGCAACTTGAGCATCAAGCTAGGTGACGTAGATTGTGTGAGACGAGAGATGTAGTTCACTGAGCAGTTTCACACTAAACTAAGTGGTCATATGACAAACCTACGGATAAGTGAGACTTTCTTCGGTTGAAAAATTATGTTTTAAATTGACGAACATCATATGTGTAATCCATGGCTCAATTCAAACGGGATCAAAAAATAATTTGCCTCTCCCCGTTCACTACCGTTCATATTTTTCCCGAATTAAGGTCCCGTGAGGTCCACTGGAAGGGGCGTGACTTCGGCTCTCTATACACACACACACACACACACCAAATTGAATGAGTGTGGCACAGAAAAAAAGCTCCCTTGCTGTACCTCTGTTCCTTTACATGATTCTGTTTCTCTGGATTATCTCCAATGATGCTCCACAGATGATGAGAGCAGTGAGGGTGAGGAAGGTAAGATTACTGCTGTAACGCCACAGATCATCATCGACATTCAACGTTTTAATCTCCTCCACTCCATTTGTCTCTACCTATGGCTTGGATGTAGTCCACCTACATATCATGTGTGGCCGAACCATTTCTGTTTTAATTTCTTGTCTGGAAAAGCCAAACCACTCTCATGGCAGTATACACTATTTCAGGCCTATCCATCTTGTGCCACTCTGTTTTCACAGTTTTCTTTTTTTGGGGGGGGAGGTGGGGGGCATACTATCTCTATCACACAACTACAATGCTACAGAGCTAAAGGGAATAACAAATACAGACAGGAAAGCAGAAACAAAAATGTGTGGCTCACAGAGAACCTTTATTTCTCTCTCTCATGCAGCACCAAGAAGCTATGTAGAGTCTGTGGCGATGTCGGCAGGCGGTGAGCAGCCCACGTCGACTCGGAGCCTTAGCCCACCGGGAGAGACTACAGGCCAGCAGAGAAGTCCAAGTCCCTCCTCCCACACGCTGAACCCACCTTTGTCCAGCAGCAGCCCCATCCAGATCTCACAGGGGTGAGACACATAAACAATGCTCTTTTACTTTGGTCCTAAGCCAGATCTTTAACTGGAAAATTAGTCAATTTGTTAGAGCTATTGTGCATGACTATTTTATATTAATGAACGTCCATTACATTCAAGCCATCGCCAAACGAGACGATCCAAAGATAATTAAGCCTTTCAGCTTCACAAAACTCTCTCTGTATTTCTCAGCATGGCTGTGTTTACTAAATGCAAAAGAGAGGCTGCCTCTCAGTGAACCTTCCCTGAATAAATAAAGGTTAAAAAATCCAGTCACATTTGTGCGCAGAAGCTCCAGTGATGCGTTTGAAAATAAAGACTTGTGGTTTGGAGCCATGGGTGGCTCCTTCTTTGCAAGGACATGGGGCCTACCCTGTCAATTTCTCATTTTTGTAATTACTATTTTCACTTTCTACTCATGCTTTTTAATCTGCAAAGTCTAGCATCCAAATAAACAGTTTTATGTGTGTAAAAAACTTCATAAATCTTTCCAATTCTCTTCCAGTGATCGCCCCGTAGCAGAGAGCAGCGTTAGCACTCCGTCCCAACCCGCGTCTGATTCAGGCTTCCGCTCCCAGGCTACAGAGAGTGCCTACCCCACTCGCACCCCCTCATACCAAGCCCTGAATACCCCCACCTCTTCCTACCTGGATTCCAACTCTCCCACCTCTTCCTACCTTGGCACTACTACCCCTACACTATCCTACCTTGGTCCCAACACCCTGCTGGGGGGCTCTGTGGCCTCAGATCGCAGTCCGCCCACCTCCGAACCCTCCCAGACAACGCTCAGAAGTGGAAGTCCCCATGAACAGCACCGGACCAACATCCTCGGAGCCCCCTACAACCCTGTCATCCAGCAGCGCCCGTGTGCCAATCAGGATGGTTCTATCGTGGGCCATCACACGGCGCCGGCTAATGGCTTTGATGTGGGCATGGTGGGTCTCAGTGGCAGTCCCATCCTTGGTCGCCGCCTATCTCAGGGCGCTCAGAGCAGCCCGGTCCTCAGCAGACAGCCCTCTTTGGGACAGGCGTGTCAGCGGAGCCCGGTTCTCAGCAGACAGCCGTCCCTGGGCCAGCCCATGCAGAGCAGCCCCGTGCTCAGCCGACAGCCATCTCTCACCCACCAAGGAAGTCCGGTTCTGGGCCGTCACCCATCTGTATCGCAGGTAGAGGTGGAAAGAGTACAAAAATGTTCTACCAGAGTTTACCCCAGTGTATTGCAGGCCTGGTGGCCCACCGGGCCTAAGTTGCCCCCCACCAGGCCTAAACCAATGGGAATGACTTTTTTTGTGTTTTTATGTATTTTTAAGACGTTTTTTAAAACATCTCACACTTTAACTGTAACTTTTTACAGTTACAGTGGAGCGGCTCAGTTGGAAATTTAGACGTAGTCATATTTTCAAATCTCCAGTTAGCTTTTAGCACTGACTTAATGTAGAACCCTATGAAATCTGTCTTACAGCTTCTTTAAGTTCTCAATTTCGTGATTCCGTCCATGATTCTGTTATCACAGAAACTATTGGTCTCTACATCAAAGCTGCCACCAGCCTAAACTTTTCTGGGGGAAACCCTGTAAAGTAGAAGTACTATTACTTTGATAAACTCTCACTTAAGTACAAGTAAAATTGCATAAAATGTATAAAAACCTTCTCAAGTAAAAGTAAAAAGTAGCTCATTTAAAATGTACTCAGAGTAAAGGTTACTTAGTTACCTTTTTAACAGTAAAGGAACATGTCGACAAAGGACATTTAAAACATTTAGGGAGGTATGATGTGTCATTTTTCCTTTGAGTTCAACTTCAGCAGAATTCAACCAGGTTTGGCTTTTAGCTTGGTCAGCACCACTGGTGTCGGACTTGTCCGTCTCCATCCTTCTTGTGATTTTATTTTTAAATTTTTTTAAAATTTATTTATTTATTTTTATTTTTTTTATTTTTTATTCGTGTTGTGTTTATTTCATCAATGATTCATTGATAGTAAATCCAGGCCAAATATCCACAAACCGTCTCTTAATTCCTTCTTGTGATTTTAGGGTTAGAGAACACAAACGACCCATCATTCCCTGCAGTAGTTTCTGGGGCTCCATTTTTTTTCCTTGCATTTTTTTATTTACATTTTATTTATTTACATTTTACTTATTTTTTTACTTAGTAATGGATGTGATTTGAAATGAAGCGAAGTACAATATTTTAAACAAAACGTACTTGAGAAAAAGTTAAAGTACAGATTTTAAAAACTACTTTAAAAAGTAGAAGTACAGAAAAACAGTAATGTTACAGTTTGGGGGTGGGGAGAGGGGGCATCGAAAATCGTAGGTGTCGTGATTTTCTTTGCAAAGATTTTTAAAATCGATTTTTTCTTTTCTTCCCAGAATCAATATTTTTGTATGTATTTTTTTAACCAATGATTCACCTAAATATTTTCTGTTCATACGGTACAGCATGTTTGTTTCATGTTTTGTGCATTCTTCTTAGAAAACAGTCAGTTTTTAGAAACGTCTCGTGATATATTGTCTCTAGAAGTGCATTATTCAACTTCTGTTTTTGTTAAAGAAGAAAAGGAAAATTGCAATACTCGATGCTATCGAACCGCAATACGTCTAGAATCGCAGTAAATTAAAAATCACAATACAAATCAAATTGGTACCTATGTATTGTGAAAGAATCGAATCGGGACAAAAGCATATCGTCCCAGCCCTATTACAGTTACAGTAACGTGAGTAATTGTAATTTGTTTCTTTCCACCTCTGTATCACAGGTGTCCCAGAGAAGCCCCAGTCTGGACCGTCACCCCATGCACAGCGGTTACACCACCCCAGATGAGAGACACGGGAACCTGTCGCGACAGAGCAGCTCCTCAGGCTACCAGGGACCACCCACTCCCTCCTTCCCCATCTCGCCTGCAGGCTACCAGGACGGGGGGTTGACGGGGATGGGTGTAGGCTTCCGACAGGGCAGCCCCGCCCCCGGTTTCCAGCCCCAGCTTCCAGAGAAGAGGCGCATGTCGAGCGGCGATAGACCAAACGGAGCACTGTCCTATGGCACACTGAACGGGAAGATAATGTCCCCGATGAGTGGAGCAAGCACGCCCAGCTACTTCCACACCCTCTCTGACTTCTCAAGGTTCAATATGCCCGGTAAGGCCATCATCTGGAGTGACATGAAAAGGAGTCCCTCTCTGTTTCTCTCCCTTTCTGTGACATTCTTTTGTTTTTTGTTGCAGACGGAAGTCCTGAGAGCAGGCTGAATGTCAAGTTTGTCCAAGACACGTCCAAGTTCTGGTACAAGCCAGACATTTCCAGGGAGCAAGGTAAGATGCCGAAAGACTTGTCTCTTAAATGACCTTTAGACACTTATTGTGACATTTCTTGCCCTTTCATTTCTACTTTGTGGTGCCAGGTGCCTGCTGGGGAATCAGCGGTTCAGTGTGTGCCAAAATGTTTAGACAATTATATTAAGGAATATTCAACCTGAAACCAATGTTTTGAATATCAAAGACTCAGCCTCTTTACGCTAACTTTAAGGTGGAGCTGAATGCTTTGCAGCATGCAGCTACAGTATGTTTGCCAGTGAGAGGTAAACAGCTACCCTTGCTAGCAAGTAGTATAAAAGGAAGATGTGTATTTAGCAATATTTTGGTAAACATGATAGTTTGCCACCTGCAAAGCACAGTAATGGACAGTGGAGAAGTGGATTATGCTGCAGAAACGGTTTAAAATGTTGGTTGGATGTTCTAGGTCAGGGGTGTCAAACTTATTTGAGTTGATGGGCCACCTACGGCCCAATTAGATCTCCAGTGGGCCAGACCAGTAAAACCATTGCATCATAACCGATTAATAACAACTCTAAATTTGTCCCTTTCTGTTAGTGTAAAGGGGGAAAAAGTACATAATGAACAATCTATTTACAAAACAGATGATGAACAGCCTGAGATATCTTAAGAAAAATAAATGCAATTTTAACAATATGTCTCAGTTTTCAACTGGAAAAGAAAGTGAGTCTGATAGTGGCGCTGAACATTGTATTCCCTGAGCACTGAAAGATGCTGTGAATACACCAAGAACACTGGGTTCCAATTTAGGCTACCTCTGTGTAAAAATAGGAACTGGTCAACTTTTAAGGGGAAAACACGACACTGTGTCTATTTTCCACGACGGCTCCTGCATGAACAGTAGCTAACATGTGCTTTACAGTGTGTAGCATGCATGTACAGTAAGCATGTGGGATCTATCATAGCGTAACCTGCTTCTCTTTTTGGGACAGCGCAAGCGCCGGTGGACAAATGGGAATATTGAAAACTTTCAATTGTCTTCAAATTTCTTACTTTGCAAAGTCATCCAGTGGGCCAGATTGGACCCTTTGGTGGGCCGATTCTGGCCCTTGGGCCGTATGTTTGACACCCCTGTTTTTTCAATGTGGAAATAGGTCACCACTGTTTCTACTGGAGTAGTCCTGTGAAGCATTTGAAATGCAGTTTGAAATGATTGAACTTTAATGCTTTTGTTAAATTTGAAGTCATGGTGTTAACTTTCACGCAGTCAAGCCCGAACATAATCACTTTCCATAAGTGATGTACAAACATAGGCAATAATGAATATGCATGAAGATAAAAAAAAAAAAAAATACACACCTGCACATCTCTGTACTGTACGTGTGTGTTTAGTTGTGAGGTCAGTGGCTATTGGCTGCCCCATCTGCATTTGCTCATGGCCGGTATTGGATTATAGCACGGTAAATACAAGCACATGGTCAACTGCAATGACATCACACACACAAACACACACAAACACACACACACACACACACACACACACACACACACACACACACACAGTTTATACTTAGTGCCATGCACTTCCAGAAGAAAAGCCACAGCATATGTAGAGAATTAGGTAACATCTGCATGTGTTGCTCATCTCATCCATCTCCCTTCCTTAAACTATCACATGTGGACAGGCGGAGGCATTGAACTAAATACTGAAGTAATTGATCCAAAGCTGTTCTCCTTGAACAATAGCGTGTCTAAAACAAAGTGTCTTGTTAAAAGCTGTAGTTTTTAATGAAATACAGACTGACAGCAACGTTGGAAAACAAAGGGCCAGGACTTGACTTGCTCCTTTGCTCTTGGTTGTTCTTTTAACGTTTGGTTGCCTTCTTCTTTTGTTTACCATGATCCTTTAATGAGCCGACTTTCTCTAAACTCCAAACTATGTTATCCAATTTGATCCTGAAACCAGCAGCGGTGGAATGAAGTATTCAGATCCTTTACTTAAGTAAAAGTACTAACACCACACTGTAAAAATCCTGCATTGAAAATTTAACTTAAAGTAATAGTAAAAGTTAGTGCTGTCAGTTAAAACGCGTTATTAACAGTGTTAAGGCAAACCCATTTTAACAGCGTCAATTTTTTATTTGGAGATTAATGTTCTTTTTGGTCTAGAAAACTTTGTAGTTTTTTTCACACGCTGTTGCAACAACTAGTAACGTTAGAAAAACTACAACACCACACCGGATCTAGCTAGACCGGAAACAAAACAACAGGCACGCCGCACACACTTGTTTGGGCTTGCGAGCCGGCCAAAGAGTAGTAGGCTAACGTTACGTTTTGAGTGGACGGCGAGCGCGAGACGCCGAAATGGATGCCAATAAGATTCTGAATGGAAAGTTCACTTTTAAAAAGTTGCCAAATGGTTCTATTGACAAGACCAAAGTGATGTGTGTGTTTTGTCGTTGTGAACGGAGCTATCATCGCTGCACGTCCAGTCTGAAATACCACTTGATGGCCAAGCACACAGCTGATGCCAATTCTCTGCCTCCCCCCCCCTTGTCAAAGCCAGGAGACAATGGATGACTTCAGACAGAAGCACATGGATACCACAACTAAGAACAAACTTACTGCAGCCATAGCTAAATGGGTCCAAGTGAGAAAGTTAGTGTGAAATTGAACACTACAGTATATGCTATGTTGTTTTCAATAAAAAACATTTGCACAAAGCAAGCTGATCCACTTTTCCATGTTGATAAGAGCATTAAAATGAGAAAAAAAATAATGGGACAAAAAGAAATCGAGGGGCATTTAGAATAGATAAAAGTTTGCGATTAATTGCGAGTTAACTATGACATTAATCGCGATTAAATATTTTAATCGTTTGACATTTGCACTAGTAAAAGTATGTAAGTATCATCAGGAAAATGTACTTAAAGTATAAAAGTAAAAGTACCCAATGCAGAAACATCCTCACATTGTAGAAACTGGAAACGATCAAAATAGTTCTGTCAATCAACTAAGTGTTTAATGGTCCAATCATTTCAGCTGGACTTGTAGGCCGTTATATTGTTGGCTAGTTTCATTTATAATAAAACATTGTATTTTGTAAACTACATGTGTTTTGTGTGCAAAAATCTGAACTTGTAAAGTAACTAGTAACTAAAGCTGTCAGATGAATGTAGTGGAGTAAAAAGTACAATATTTCTCTCTGACATGTAGCGGAGTAGAAGTAGAAAGTGGCATGAAAAGACTCAAGTAAAGTACAAGTACCTCAACATTTGTTCTTAAATACAGTCCTTAAAGTAAGTAAATGAGTAAATTAGTTACGTTCCACCACTGGAAACTCGCCACTTGCATAGCTTAAAATCAGAGAGTTGATTGTGTCTACGATACCCCATGAGGCCTAATGTATCACTACCCTCACAACCAATGTTCTGACAGTCTGAAAAAACTGAATGTCCACTGTGTTACAGCCATCGGCCTGCTGAGAGAGAGGGAGCCTGGAGCCTTTGTTATCCGGGACAGTCACTCGTTCAAGGGGGCTTACGGCCTGGCTATGAAGGTGGCCTCTCCTCCACCCTCAGTGCATCAGAGCAAGAAAGGTAGGGGGCAGGATGCTGCTTCACATCAACAACACAAGTCACTAATGCACCAAGTATTTACTCCAGTGCTTTGTGTAGCTCTTCTTCCTCCCTGTAGTGTTCTTCGGTCAGGGTGGAGACAGAAGTAATATCTTAATACCAGAGATATGAGGTGATGTCTCCACGTTCATCAGCTGTGTGTTACCTAGACTCCCTCTCTTTTGTTGCAGGAGACATCACCAACGAGCTGGTGAGGCACTTCCTGATTGAGAGCAGCCCCAAAGGAGTGAAACTGAAGGGCTGTCCCAACGAGCCTTACTTTGGTTAGTGGAAGCATTCTGCTGGCCCCTCTCCACCCTGGAATACACACTCACATGTGCACTGGCAGCTTAGTGAAAGGTGTTTGGAAGAAAAGTCAAAACACTAGTGTTTCTTTCTGTGTCTGTCACAGAGCTGCACCCCTTTCCAAGTTTTTTAAACATGTAATCCTAGTTTAATTATAGTAGTTAAGGTAGTGATCTAACTCATGTTCTCCTTACTAATTACACTGTGCAAGGCTGTGTGTGTTTGTGTGTGTGTGTGTGTGTGTGTGTTTGTGTGCGTGCGTGCGTGCGTGCATGCGTGCGTGCGCATGTACTGAGAGAGATGGCTGCCATATCCAAGATGTTTTTTTCTACATTTACAGTAGTTTGTTTTTCCATGCAAATGTGTTGCAAATCTAACAAGCCACATTTAACCAAATCCATCCGACCTAAAAAGAGGAATTATGGGAAGTGAAGTTCCTGCTGACAGGAGTGGAACCAGAAGTGTCAGTTTTTGTTAGTCACGATGAAGTTATTAAAAGGGGAATGCGTCAATTGTTCTATGAAAGTCTGATTACAAGTCTCGGGGAGTAATGTGGAAACAAGTTGTATATATGTAAGCGCTTCTGACTGTTTGGTGTGTCTGTTTGACAGGCTGTCTGTCTGCCCTGGTCTACCAACATGCTATCACACCACTGGCCCTACCCTGCAAACTACTCATCCCTACCACAGGTCTGTGGATCCAAATTTGTGTTCAGCAACGTACATGAATTTTTAAGCGATTGTTTGTTGTTTCTGAGTACAGTTTTGATCACATTATGTTCACAGGCTTTCTACAGTTAAAAGCTCTAAGAGCTCTAATCTCTTTGAACTGTACTGTAACTTTCTTAAGACCAGTTATTGAAGGGGTCCATGTAATACAGCCAGAAAAGTACTTGTAGAGGATATGTGTAGTTGTGGAACTCCAGTAAGTAGGCTGGCAAGGCTATTTCATTCACTTTAAACATAGGATGATTCTTTTCTCCAAGACAGATGATGCTGAACTGAGAACTGAGCCTCCTAGCAAGCAAGCTAACTAATTAGCCAGTCTTCATCCAATGTTTAAAGTGAATAAAACAGCCTACTTACTGACGCAGTCCCACCGGACTTCTGCGTGCCGTTACCGTACAGGGAGAAAACCAAGCAGTGGACCAAACCACTGTGAGGCAAGGGAGGGGGGGGGGACTCAAAATGTTTCTGAACTTAAAATGCATTTGCGTTTGTATTGTTTTACTACGTACACAATTATTTGAAGTATATATTATGTACAATACACATTATATCCTGTTAAATGAGTTTAGTTCCAGGCATTTCCATCTGTGAATAGTATAATAGTGGTAGTAGTGGTGAGACTGGAACCTATAATTAACAAAGTAATAGGCATATTCTAATGTTTAGTGCAGGAAATGATGATGGAGCCATTGATGCAACTAAATAAAAAATGTATGCCACAACTGGTAACTTCCCCTCTCTGGTGTTTAATGTAGATCTCATCGAGGAAGTGCCAGAAGTGGCCGCACCAAATCCACTGGCTGAAAGGCTGAAACAAGGAGCAGGTAACACATAAACTGACTTTCATTCATTCTTTTTGTTAAAAGCAGTGCTGTGAGGGTCCATCACATTCTCACTCCTAACTCGTCATACGGACGCTTAGTCAGGATCCCTTGGCGTCACGTTTTTTAACGCTCACATTCTCCGTTTTATTGATCCCAAATTGGGAAATTTCAGTGCTACAGCAGCTAAATATAAGAGACACAGCACACATACAGAATATACAAGAAATAATGAATAATAAATAGGATGGAATACAAGAACAAATTTTCAAAAAATAAAGATAAAAAAAATACAAAGGAAAGAATGCACGAACGTTTGGGAATAAAAAAAATGTATAACTACTTAAATAGTATTTATAAAGATGTTAGTAAAACCTGGTTTGGGTTAAAGTAACTATGAAGAAGTTTTCAATGTTTCTGAAACAGTGTAATGTTCCATCGGATGATCGTAAGTGACCTGTAACAGGAAACGAGACTAACAGTGAAAAGAACGCTAGTTTTATATAGTTTTTAGTAATGCCTTTGCAAGGCTACAATCTTTCCCGCAAAGTCAAAAAATGATTTATGGCAGGCAGACAGCGGTACAGTCACAGATTTTGGTGTAATTATTAATCTGACATAGTCACATATAAATACATTACCTCATTGCGATCCATCCTGCCGTCACTCTCTTTCCATGGCTTCTAAAACGCGCGCGGCACACGCTAGAAAAGAGCCTTATGACAGCAGGTGTGGTAAAAACACTAGCGCTTTTGTCCAAAGGGGCCGCTAGAATCAACACAAACTGAAAGTTCCTCGTAGCCACTTTAAAGTAAGCATGTTTGTTACATAACTTGTGTACGTGACTACAGTTAAGTGCGTTACATAAGTTAGTTAACTTATGTACGGAAGGTAAAATAAGTCAACAATGACTTGTGGTTTCACGCGGGACACGTTTGTTTCGACCACAGACTGTATATAAAGACTAGCGCCGCGTCTCCACTCTTCCCACTGTACAAAAGGGAAGCCAAATATCCCGAATACGGGCGCTGCCATCTTGTAATTTTGGACGTGACGTTTCACCCCATTTTTATATTATTAAATAACTAAAAACAAACTTATCAGAAAAATGAACATTTGAAGAAACATCAACATGGTACGAACGATCTAAAATGACAGAAACCATCTTTGGGAAAAATGTATTTGCGTGTACTTTGATTTTTTATTTTGGTACATGGAGTGGGTGGGATTTATGACCTGTACTGCAGCCAGCCACCAGGGGCCATCCAGATGTTTTGGCTCCACTTATAGTCTATGCCGATATTCAACAGGGGGTCCCTGACCCCTAGGGGCTCCTCAGAGTTAGTGCAGGGGGGCTGCCAAAGGATGTTAAAAAAAGAAAAATTTAAATTTGTTTTTGATGTAAAAATGTCTGAAAATATACAATAATATAATTATAATTATAGCAAATATAAAAAAAAATTTAAGATAAGCTTACAATAGGTAAAGTAGCCACTATGGTAGCCATACAGTTAAGATTAAGGATCCATTCATTTTCTTCTTTTTTTGGGAGGGCTTTTCCACCTTTAATTTGATAGGACAGCTAGGTGCGTTGGCATGAGACGCAGAGGGCCACTGACCAAGCTGCCTTTTTTGACAAGTTGGGAGTAAGAACCGGACGGTCTCAGTTTTTTAAGACTGAAATACAGCCGTCAAAGCTTTGAAGTTCTAGGACATTAACGGCCACGTTAATAAATGTGTCCTGAATCATCCTATTCACTTGTTCTGACAACATGACATCCTTGTTATCCCAGTGCAGAGGGCCCCTGCTGATTCCCATGGTAAACCCTGTGCACTTTTATATGGAAACCTACATGTGGAATGTGCATCCTATGTGTTTGTCCGTGTATGTTTAACCTGCACAAATGAAGATAAAAGATGTATGGCCCTGTTTAACAGAACTCCTTGACATGTATTTACATTTTGTCTGTTAACATTAGCGTCCAGCTTCTTGTCCATACTGTAACAGGCAGAATGTCTTTATGTGGAATGATTTGGATGGAATTGTTGACCCCAGCTTTGTTCCAGACAGCATGTTCTCGAATGAGAGGAAATCAATTTTTTTCTTTTTTTTTTGCATGAATCGGTCAAAACAGGCGTTGATAACATTTTTAACAGGATTCATTTTGGAATAAATACAATTTGGATGGTTTTGTCCACCTGTTGCAATCTTGACATCTCTTTTTTTGTTATCTGACTGGGCCATCTCTCTCTTCCCAGCATGCAACGTGCTCTACATCAACTCAGTAGAGATGGAGTCCCTGACAGGCCCTCAGGCTGTTGCCAAGGCGATATCTGAGACACTGGCTGCCTCTTCTCCAGCTACTGCCACCATTGTGCACTTCAAAGTGTCTTCACAAGGCATCACGCTGACCGACAACCAGAGGAAGTAAGTCTGGATCCCACCTGTCCCGTGTTTAACCACGGCCTGAAACGTTTGAAAGATGCCTCCAAAGATAGACATTGCATCACATAAGGAGGAGGGCTGGGCATCGTCAATTCTTTTCCGAATGTATTCTGTTCAGATTCACATGGTCCCAAATTGATTCTATTTAAGAACTGAGCCCAAAGCTACATTAAAGGTGCAGTAGGTAAGACTTATAAAACTAACTTTCTGTCATATTTGCTGAAACTGACACTATGTTCCATTTAAAAAAAAAAAGCTGGCCCCTCTTGTACCACCTACAGCCTGTAGTGTGATTTCCAAAAATGCACCGCTCCCTGTTCAGATGCTTGTGGGGGGTGGGGCTTAGGAGACTGTTTTGGGCTTTAGCGGAAAGGGGGGAGGGACTGAGAAGTTGTCGATGTTCACATTTTTTGGCTAAGTCCTGGATCTTCCCAATACTACCTACAGCACCTTTAATGTACTTTTTACTTAACATGAACACACAATAAAGTGCAGCTCTACAGACTCTACAGTCAGTGAGTATTGAGTGGCATTTCATTCAGATATCTTGAGGTGACACATGGTTTCTTGAGGAACCATTTGAAAAAGGCCATGCCAGTTTTTCCCTCACCAAAATGTAGCCTATCTTTGGAGGGTTATTTAACCCCCTTCCCCACAGCACAAAATAGTTGGTATCAATGGATTCCTTAGGTCTTCTAGTTTCATAGGATACAGATCGATACAGATGACAGATCGATTCTTGGATTTTATGAATGGATGTTGGATCATTAAAATGAAAATCGTTTTAAATGGGAACATCATTGTTTTAACCCCAGCTCTAATAAGGAGACTTTGCTGCAGACAGAGTTTGATGTCTGAACACGTAAGAGACATGAGATGGTTTTTTGAAAGGCAGGTGTCGACATGAGCCACTGCACACAGTCAGAGGCAGTACTGCAAACACAGGATTAAAGGATCACGGTCTTAATATTTATTTACTACAGCATTTCAATCAAGAACTCAGTTTTGTGTAGGGCGCCAGGATGAATACAACCTTTAACCAAACCATACTGTACCATTAAAACCCCAGCCGACACATCGGCACGGCCAATGTTATTGGCCAGTTTAAGCTTGGCTTCGATATATTACAGGTATCCGCCTACATTTAAAACTGTAGTACATTAAATGCCAAAGATATGTTTTGGGTAATTTTGAAACCAATTCACCATTAGAAAGTATGTCCACCAGATAGCCATGTTTATTTTTTACTGTGTTAGACAATGTTAAAAAGTGGCGCTGCTACACCACACAGTAACATACATATTTAATGAGTGAGGCGAGTGTTTAAACTGTGATCGAGGAACAACAGAGACAACAACATGGAGAAGGTGTCAATGCTGAAGTTAGTTTGATAATCACCAGTTGTTTTACCCAGTATCTGCATTGAGTTGAGGTTAGATTATAGTTTGTCTTGACCAGCTAACCGATTTCGCTGGTCATGCTCTGTTTATCAGCACGATGATGTACGCTACCTCCAGATTAAACTAATGTTTGCATACTGCATCATCGACATTTTCACAAAGTGTTTCTTTTTATTGGATTTTGGCGTTTCTCTAATCTCCTCTGTAATGTTTCCTGCTTTTACAGGCTTTTCTTCCGACGCCACTATCCGACCAACACTGTCACGTTCTGTGATACTGATCCTCAGGACAGAAAGTGAGTACAGAGACATGAAAATGATTTCTTAAAATTCCAATAGTGGTTTGTCTTAGGCTGCTCAGATGCAAAATTACTGTTGAGTTCCAAGATGAAAAAGAAAATCAGAAGAAGGTCCAAATTCTTAACAGCTTTGTCCACTGTTTGTATTATTATTTCCACTATTATTGATTGTGTGAGTCCTGCCTTTTACTCATTTGATGCAGTTAACTTCTCAGAAAACTTACCGGCAAGTCCACCATTCATCAGTATGCAGCTGTCTTAAAATGTTAACACTTCTTTAAATCTTTACAGGTGGAACAAGCCTGAGGGAGGCACAGCCAAGTAAGTTAACGTCTGTGGGTTACAGTGCTATTGATCTGATGTTTCTACACAACAAAGGGGAAGGGGCATTCATCAGTGAATCATATTTAACTAACTAGAGGACCGTACCACGGTTTTCTACAGCTAAAATTGAAATTGCCTCTTTGGGCAATTTATCACCACAAACTGACCGCTGCAGCAGAGGAAGAGAACTACTTCATCTGACACACACAATATTATTTAAGTAGCCAGTAATGACAAGATAGGCTGTTTTATATAATCACGTTCGATTTTTTCCAAATGCAAATCACATATTCTGCAACTGTGCTGATCTGGAGTCTTAGTTAATAGTTAGCTGTTAATTTGTGACATTCTTTTTAAATATCCCCCAGTATCTTAAAAAAAAAAAAAAGTATGACCTGGTCAGACTAGGTGTCTTATTTTCAAACTGAAAACTGAAAAATGTATCTGTTTAAATAAATATTTCATAGTAATAATTTTAGTTAAGTTCTCATATTGTAAAAAGTGAGATTTCCACGTCATATTTTTAATTATAAAGCAGGTCGAGGTGCTTTATAAATACTGTGAAAGTATCAAAACTCTCAATCCACAGAGAAATGCACACAGCCTGTAGTCAGAAACTGTGCCTTTAAACAAGCTGTCAGGACTTCTGTACGGTTGTGATGTCACAACTCTACTATATATATATATATATATATATATATATATATATATATATATATATATATATATATATGTAGAAAGTGCTGCTACAGTGCCGTTACAGTCTTTCCCCGACTGCAATGACGATGCAGAGACTTAGAGAGCAAAGCTGTGGATGACCCAGAAACGCTGACCAATCAGAGCAGACTGGGCTTTATCGGGAGGGGGGGCTTAAAGAGACAGACGCTAAAACAGAGCGTTTCAGACCGGGGGTGAATACAGGTTTATGCGGACGGATGGTATGAGAAAAAGAATGTTTTTTTTTTTTAAACATTAAAGCATGTAAACATGTTCTAGTAGAAACCTAAAATACAAGTATGAACCTGAAAATGAGCATGATATGGGACCTTTAATGGCAAAAAAAGCTAATGGGAAACAAGCTAAGTAGAGTCTAGAACTCTCTTCTATATAAATTCGGTTGTCTATCGATATGGCTTCCGTTGTAGACCCAGCCCAGTGCTTATGCACGGCAGCCTTTACGAATACCTCTCCAACGTTGTCTTTCCAGGCTGTTTGGGTTTGTGGCGCGTAAGCAGGGAAGCACAACGGACAACGTCAGCCACCTCTTCGCCGAGATCGACCCTGAGCAGCCCGCCAACGCCATCGTCAACTTCGTCTCCAAGATGATCGCCTCGCAGAAACGATGAGAGCTGTCCGCAAAACCCTGGCACTTTTTTTTTTTTTTTTATAAATGCCTTTGGTTATTTTCTTTCCTTTTAACCACGGAGACTCACTTTCTGTTTTGGACAATTAAGCATTTGGTTTTACGCGTCACCTTATTTTTCCCGCTCTTTTACATTTATGTATGACTGTGTGTTTGTGTACGCAAGAGAACAAAACGGAGTGTGTGTGTGTGTGTGTGTGTGTGTGTGTGTGTGTGTGTGTGTGTGTCTGTGTGCGTGCGTGCATGTGTAGCTTTCATGCATGTGCTTTTCTTCTCGGACGGACTCCAGAATGGACCAGAGGAAGTGCAGGATGGGGCGTGGCTGTGTGTGACAGTGGGACGGGAGGCGATTGGGATCTCCCCGGCAGGGTAACAACTAACACGTGAACGGGAGGAGGGAATGACATTGTGTGTGCAAATGTTAATTTTATTTTTAGCAATTGTTTCATTTTTTATTTTTTTAAGAGAAGAAGTCAAGTTGTGTGATGTAAAGGTGGATTGTAAATCTATCAGGCTTTTTGACAGGTCAACCAAAGATTAAAAAAAAAACAAAAAGAAAAGTAGTCAGGGTGTGTATAGTGTGCCACTGTCGGAGCGTCGCAAGTATTCTTTTGTAAAACAAAAATATGGCTGCTTGATCAAAAACAATGCTGAACTGTTTCTTTCTGTATGTACTGATACTGTAGGTCAATTCTGCGCCGTCGCCATCTTGCGAACAATGTTTTCGGACATTTTTCCGCAGCTGGTGAGGTCTGTGTAAATATTCTAGACTGCTTTAGGAGTAGGACTGTTCTAGATGACATTTGGTGCCTGACTTATTTTGTAATGCAGAGCTTTGTAAGAAAAAGAAGAGCATAAGAACTCTTCCAGGCTGTCTGAAATATACAAATAGCCAAAGTAGGAAATATGGTTGTTCTCCAAAATGTCCGCACGTCCTTCCTGTTCGATGTAGTGGTGTCGCTAAGGACGCAACAGATGTTGTTCCTCTGAGGCGTAGCTAGAGTCGGACAGCATCAGCTACTTTCTTGCGCGTCTACGATATCTGAGTGAACATAAAAAAAATTTTTTTTTAAAAGCTTCAGAGAGAAACCCACTGAATCATCGCAGCCACACAAAGATATTTTGGGTCAGACAGGAAAAGGAGAGGATTAGCTTCCTATCTGCCATCATCCTCTGTTCAGTCCACGCTGCCCTATTTCACTCATTACTGAAGGACATCCGTTTGTTTTGGGAGGACCTCCGTTACAGAAACGTTTTGTTCCGCTATACTGCTCTTCAAGTTTCCGTCGATAGAAAAAAATAAAAATAAGCTCTTCGCGTCAGCCGGCCAAAACTGTTAACACTCACGCCCTACCCAAAAGTAAGCTATATACATATAAATATACATATAAAGATATATATTAAAAAAAAAAAAAATTCCAAACCGTGACTTAAGATATTTATTTTTTTTTGCTTTGTTGCTCTGTTATCTGTGTATTATAAAGTATACATCAAGATTTACTAAAAGTGAGAAGAAAAGATAGCTTTTTATTTTGGCTAAAGTGCATTGACATATATAAGATGTAAAGTGTGTGCATTTTAAACTGTTTTTTTGAATGTTTATTTTTCACAGCATTACTGCCTTTTTGTTAACATTCTTGTTTTCTTGGGGAGGCTTTGTTTGTTTGTTTGTTTTTAAAGATGGGGGGGGGGGGGCATATTGTGTATGAAAGATGGGTGTCCAAATTGGAGTTATCCTAAAGTGATGCCAACGCAATTGTTGCATTAACTTAAACCTGCCTAGAAAACACATGTTGTCCAAGTTTAGCACTTAAAATGTTGAAGTATTATCGGTGTGTTTCTACTTGTCAAAAAAACAGAGGAGGTATGGACGGTGACGTCATCATCGTTGCATGTGTGGAGGCAGACTTGCTACTTCCTGTCATCCCACAGCGCCACAGCTTGTTCATGGAAAACCAGTCAGCTCAGTCAGCTGCTGCTGCCCTCATGTGGTGTGGACCGAGCATTACAAAAGGAACCACTTTTATTCTAACAGTGTTTTAGCTGTGATTGTGGCCCGTCAAAAGGGTATTTGTTGGAGTAAAGTATCCTGGTCGCTGAAAAAAAATAATTTAATTTTGATGTTGATTCATGTGCTAATCTTTCTTAGCAAATTAGTTTTTCTTTTGGCATTTTAACCCTTGTGTTGTCTTCCCGTTGACCATGATCTTGTTGTCCTTCCTTTGTTATGCTTTTTTTTTTAAATTCATGGTCAATAAACCTAATTTATATGAAATTAAACCTAATTTTTTAGTTTAAAAAAAAGCAAGTTCATTAATTATTGACGAATAGTTCAGATCAGAGGATGCTGTGTGAATCACGAACTGGTAAATGTTAAAGTTTAGTCACAATACTGTTTTGAAACCATTTAAATATTTTTTTTACAACACCCAAAGTTCAATTGAAGTAATCATTCATTTATTTTTTATTTTGTTGGGCATTTTCGGCCTTTATTTCGACAGGACAGCAGAAGACATGAGAGGGGGGATGACATGCAGCAAAGGGCCGCAGGTCAGAGTCGACCCCCGGCCCGCTGCTTCAAGGAGTAAACCTCCATATATGGGCGCCTGCTCTACCAACTGAGCTAACCGGGCGCCCGGTAATCATCCATTTTAACTGAAAAGAATGTTGTATATCCATACAACGTGCAGCCATGTTATTTTTCGGGGCAATTTGGTTGAAAGAAACCCATATTTCTCACCCGAGGACAACACAAAGGTTAAATGAAAGGATTGAGTACAGCAGTCGAGATTACGACTCCCTCCTTTATGCCTGATGCTCTAGGATTAGTCGGCAGCATGTAGCTAATCAAATAAGGGTTAGTTTGGGAGCCTACACTCTGACTCAAAGTTAAAAAAAGAAAGAAAAGAAAAGTTTATATCTGACTAGAATGTTCCATTATTTATTAGCAAGAGCCTGCATGCTCGAGTCGAGTTGTTACCTTTCCACTGCTGACTGTAATCTGTACACCGTAGCCTCGAGTCTTACTCAAGCCAGCCAGAGATGCCCATAGATAGTTATCATCAGGTTTTCATTTCCACGTGGCGACCGTGTCTTGACTCGGCTTACGAGACAGAAGAATCTGTATTTTTTGCCTACAAAATGCTCGTTGAGAAAAGAGGAAGGTCCTCTTCTTCAAACTGAATGTTTGCCATTTGTTTGCCAAGATGGAAACTTCAGTGGCATGTGCCCACTTTGACAGATCAGTCTGGACTGTAGAATGTGTGTGAATGAGCTACTATGCCTGTACAGAGCGTTTGTCATATTTTCGGTTTGCTACATTGTATGGCTTTTACTATTTCTGATGAAAAAGAATACACATTAAAAAAGCAGTACAAATCAAAACGGGTGTAAAGTTTGTCTTTTTGTCTTTGTCTTTCTGTTACGCCAACTCAGGGGGAATTTAGAGGGTTCAGGTGAGTTCTTAGTGTGAAAAACTCCATCGCTACCTTGTTAGCCGGTTCCTGGATGGGCGTGTATGTCTGAAGCGCCGTGAAGCAATTTGTTACATCGCAAGACCTGGTATCAGACGATACTTCCTGCTGCTGAAGTTGCAAGGGTGGGTTTTCCGCTCACAGGCGCTAGGGGGAAACGAGACAACCACCATTCAACCCGAAAAAGTTATATAACCATTCCAATGACTCCGAAGCTGTTCGGTTAAGGTAAATTAAGCTAAAAAAAAAAATAGTTCCCCACAAACTTTGTGGTGTGTGAGTCATTATTTCTTCTTCAGAGTTTGATCATTGGCACATATGTGCTATAGGTCCATGAAATGTACTGGAATGTGGAAATGCATTTAAGCACTTTTTGACAACATTGATGAAGAAAAAGATCCTATAAACTCCTATGTAAAGAAACTAACACAGTATGTGTAACATCTGCAGTTTGCATGTTTTAATTATTCATTATTTGGTTGTAGAAGTAACCATGGTTTCAGGCTTCAGGGGGATGAGCGACGACTTTGTTCCAGCCATACTTTGTGAGTTACGGTAGAATAGTAACAAATGGCTTTTCTATTAAAATACTCGGTCTAGCTTCAACTACCGGGATGGTTGGTGGTGCAATCTCATGACATCACTGCATAAAGCTATAAAAGTTTGAAACTGTTGTAATAAAGTTTTATGGATAGCAATGTTCTGTGCCCTTACCAGCTTAATAAAAGTATTAAAAAAATAAATAAAAAATGCAGACATTTGAAATAAACAGGCTGCTGGAATGTGACACTTAAGTTTTCTTTGAGAATTGTCATTCATTTTTATTTCAGTGATGTAATGAGGTTGCTTTTCCTCCTGGGCTTGAGGACTCCAAACTTATAAAATGAAAGGACATAGAAAGCGTGAGAATGTTAAGTGATGGTGATGTTTTTAAAGAAACTCTGTAATATCTCACTAGACGAAAAGGAAGTGTAGTCCGTGAGGCTGCGGAATGAGATGTCAGGACAACACACAAGTAGTCCTCATTCCACAGAGTGTGAGCTGAACGTCTCTGATGCTGTGAAGAAATGGAAATACAAAAAGCTACTGCACAATTAAAGAGTGAGAATCACATTTTTGGGGGGTAAAAAAAAACATAGGATCAACAGAAATGCAGCACCAAATTCGTATTAGGCAGAGAATTGGACTGAAATGCAAGATATGTAAGTCTGGACCAAAGTAGTCTCGCATTGCCAGACCTTCCTCCACAGTGCTGCGGAGGAGGGTCTGGCTGGTCCACACAGCATTCTGGGATGGGAGAAAAACGTGCTCTGGTTTATTGGCATTTCTTTAAACCAATCACAATCGTCCTGGAGCGGTGCTAAGTGCCGGACAGAGCCACGGCGCCGCTGCAAAACAGCCTCGGGAAGGAACTTGTTTTGGTGGAAAGTGTGTACGTTCAAAAGTAGTTTTAGGCGTGCAACAGAAAACTCAGATTGGACAGATAGTCTAGCTAGCTGTCTGGATTTACCCTGCAGAGATCTGAGGAGCAGTTAACCATAGTCCTCAGAAATCCACCGGAGTTTAGAACACCAACACAAAGAAACCGGAGGGTAACGGACATCCAGCCTAAGTGAGGGACATCCGCTGGAATTTCCAGCTGCTTCCAGTTGCAGAGTTTGCTGGTGCTAGGCTAGCGCAAGTCAACAGTATCTGCTAGCCTGCCACTAAAAAGCCAGATGTCTGTGTTGATAGAATAATGTTAGGAATAAAACTACCCTTGCATCGCATTACAATAGTCCTACTTTGTTCCATGTAGTTGGTAGCATAGGCTACAGCAGCAGCAGAGTTATATTACCTAGGCTACCGAGGAAGCCGGTTTCCATGACAATCACCATCACGCAAGTTTCTTTACCTGCCGCTGCAATTTGCACGTAAACTGTCCGAGCTTACATGACTTTTCTGTCAGCAATTACCTAAAGTTAGCGGTTAGCCCAGCCAGGTATCTACCAAGAGTGTAGCTATACCGTTAGCTAACGTTGTCACTCTCCACAATGCATTGAACAGTGACATTATCGCCACTAAAGTTGTCAGTCTCAATCTAGGCTAGGCTAACGTTATGAAAGGGGCTAGCTTTATTAGCTAGAGTAGCCTACCGAAAGTTATTACCTGTTCATCAGTAGCTGTTGGTGCATCTGGAAAGACGGATGGAACACCATTCGTTGTCAGTGACATATGGTCCTTTAGATTGCGGGGTTTTTCAAAGTCGTCTGGTCTAAAATGATCACTACACATTCGCCGCTTGAGTAGAGTCTCCGCCTTGATGTCCAAGCCAGCAGCAAGAAGCCACAGTTGGTTCCTTTCTGGATCTCCCAATGGAAATTTGTGGCAACTTTGTGGTGCCCGTCAGTTTTTTGTTTTTTTTTACAATTTCTAAATGCACACTGAATCATCATGTTGCCTAGTCCTTAGTTTCCAATCCAGTGCTTCAGACAGTAGCCTAGTGCTACCCATGCGAAGCTTTCCCTCCAAAACTTAAAAACGTATCTATACATAGCTTTCAGTTGTCAGCCTACCACTCCAAATGTAAAACATTTACAAATATGCAATAATGCAATAACAATCAAACAAGTGCATGGGTATGTGTTTTTATTTATATTTACCATTCAATATCGCAATCGCTGCTGTCAGTCCCATAGTAGAACATGACAGCGCTGCGTGTGTTTGGAACTATAGCCTACAGGCTTACATGAACCACGTGACCACCCGGCTAGCGAGATCAAAGAGCAACAATTAATATCTCTATGGCTCTGGTGGCTCTGATCTACACCATAGCGGTTGCCGCTGTCACTACCCGATGTGAGTTGAGTGCAGATGTGAGTCGCGCGTGCTCAGATTTAAACGGTTTATGGCATAACGCCAAGGGATCCGGATCCGGCTAGCGTTGTTTGCTAACGTTAGCTCAAAACGCCATTCAAGTGATAGCCTTTGTTGTGTTTGATTTCTAACTTGTAGCCAGCAGTGAACGACCTTAGTTATGTAGGTCCATTTGTATTGTATTGACATAGAAGTCTCTGGTTAGCAGGTTCTTGTAGGCTACTTCAGCCTCTAATCTAGAACTGACATCAGGGATCATGCTGTGAAAATGTGATGCCTTACGCTAAATAGTACATTACTGCTATGTAATGTACCTATCTCATTATTCTCTGGCTAATAAATTACTGCTATGTACCTAATGTACCTATCTCATTATTCTGTGGCTAACAGCAAAACAGATCTGCGTGTAGTCGCAAAGTGACGCGTGCGCGACTCACATCTGCACTCGACTCACGTCCGGTAGTGACAGCTAAACCTGTTCGAGTTGTGATTCACTCTGATCTTTAACCCAAGTCTTTAAATTGACTCACGAATCGCGAGTCTCTAGCATCATTAACCCGGTTCAGTTGAGTCCTACTACAATTAAATCTAAAATGATAACAGCGCTGCACACAAACCTCTTGCAACATTAGCTAGTACTAGTCCTAGCCATCTTAGCTGCCAAAAGCTGTATAACTTTCAATTTCGTAGGCAACAACAACTCCACAAGTCAACTAAAGCGACTCAGAGAGCAGAGAGACAGTTCCCGACCCGCAGCCTCAAAGCCGGAAGCTCGCAGACCGTGGGATTCACTTGAGAACTCACGTTGATGACTCGTGAGTTGTTGATGACTCGTGAGTTGTTGATGACTCGTGAGTTGTCAGTGATTCATGAGTTTTTGCTTGAGTCAGTCAATCGCGCGAATCAGCCAGCTGAGTGGATCTGATTCAGACGAGCGAGTGCTGCTTCTCCTCGAGCTCAGGGTAAAGCAAATCAACAACAAAAGCCATTCTTTCACTTCTGAAATAACATACAATGTTCTGCACGTAGCTAGCTAGGCCTGCTGCAGGTTTGGTGTATAAATGTAGTATATTAAAATGCAATTAACTTGAGGAGACAGTCTGAAACATTGCAAGCTCGCCAACAACTCATGAGTGTGAAAGACTTTATTATTCAAGTAGGCTACACATACACATTGAAAACATTAAATGCATACATGAAAAAGGGGCGCATGAAATTTACATTAAAGAGGTTGTAAGGCATTGTAAATGTTCAGATTCCATATGGCTTTCTTATTTGTCCTTTTTTAAAGTTTCAAAATATAATTTCATGTAATTTTTAAATGACTTCGGTTTTCTTTCAGACCATTTACATTTATTGATATAACATTTTCCAAATAAAATTTAAATATTCTAAATGAAAACATGGCATTTATCCAAATCAAAAGCTTGCCTCAGATCTAGCATTCAATACTGACTCAAGTGACTCAACCCGGATCAATTTAGTGAGTGACTCAGATAACCCAAATCGAGTTTCCCACGCCTATTTTACTGCTGTAAAATACCGAAGAAGAAGAAGAAAGTCAGAAAGACAGCCTCTGATTGGTCGACACACTCAGCCACTTAATTAAGGAAGTAACGATGGCAGGTGATACTCACCTGCTAACAGTAAACAGGATACCTAAATACCCGTTCAGTTGTGGATTTAATGTTGTGGAATGTTTGTGCACCGTCTCCGAAAGACACAGAAGTTCCAGGCTGGATTACAAAGCTTCTGGAAGACCTAATTTAGATGTTAGCCTTCCTGCTAAACAAACAGAACGGCGCTAGCTCGAAGCCGTGCGTGGATGTGGACAATTACAATTCACGTGATTTATGGATTTAATTCATTTTTGGATTCATCATTATGGATTCATTGTACAAAGACACTTCCAGGCTGGATGAAGAAACTTGTAAAAGGCCTACAAAAAAAGTAAGTGTCTACACTGTATTCATTTGGAGATTTTTAATATAATCTACAACTCGGCCTCAGCAGGGGGCTGATGAGATGACAGATGTAGCTAGCTAGCTAGCTAGGCGAATTAAAGTTGTAAATCCCATCAAAGCCCAAACAAGAAAAGTAACCACATTTCTAAATTTGAAGACTTTGACATTCTGGAGTTTGGAATGTGGTGTGTAACACCAACATTAAATCACAGGGAAATAGCTAGATACTGGATTATAACGATACGTTCTGTTTCATGTGCGACCTATCGTGCTTCCTGTCCGAATACACATATTCAAAAAAAATTAAAAAGATGTATATCAAAATCAAGAAATCAAATCACGATTCAAGAAAAAAAAGATGTGTTTGTATAAATCGCAAAGGTGACTATAGTGCGATATCAAAATCGCACAATATTTGTTAAAGGCATTCTGATTGTGGTGCTGCAGACACGTCCCATCCTACAAATCCTATCTTACAGACTAAATAAATAAAAAAAATCTTTGTTTGGGACAGATACTCGCAAAAATTATACTATAATCACTTAAATATAAAAAAAAAATGAAAATAAGTGATACAAAAGGATCAGACCCTCCAATATATGAATCATATCGCAATTGCAATATCAGTCAAGATAATCACAATTCAATATTTCCCTCATATCGTGCAGCCCTAATCAGTCGAAATGATTATAGGCCCAGTAGTGTAGTCTAATGTATTGTAGTGGGTATACTGTACTGTATATAAATATATTAGCCTATATGGGCCAGAATCTGCCTTTGGTGGGGGGGACATATCATAGTGGGGGGTCTGGGTGCCCTCCCCAAGGGAAATTTTGAGCGTCAAAGACTTAATTTCCTGCATTCGGATACACTTTTATGCACCAATTTACGGTGGCAATACCTTAGCCTATGCAAAGAAGAAAAACACGGATGAAAATTCAAAATATATTAAATATAATGGAAAGTATGTTGTCTTTGGGCATTTTTAAGTGGGTATATCGAAATCCTGGAGCTTTCTTAGTGGGTATACTGTGGTATACCTGCGTATCACGTAGACTACACCACTGATTAGGCCTACCCCTTCAGTTACTTTACACACACGTGGGGCCTCATCCTGTCTGCAACAATTCTGGGATGCACAATCAAAACTCAGGCCAATGTGTTTCTGCTTCGGGTAAATACATTCCTGATTTAAAATCAAGCACATAAGCAGGCATCTTGTTGAGCTTTAAAAATAGAATCGGTGAACTTAAAGGATTTAAGATTCAAGCAAGAAACTGTCAGGGCGTCTACCACCCATCTCCAGACACTGCTCGATGCATCGTGTCCATGGTTCTATCACCATGCAAGTGTAAAGCATCATTTCTCTGTACTCTGAAACAATCCGGCGAAGAAATCCAGGCCGAGTGAAAGGTGTGGGACAAAGACATGTCATAAATTACACTCAGAAAAGCAGCAGTGGCCCACCTCTTTCAGTCCAATTTATAAAAGGAAAAATGTTTTATTACTTTTTTTTTTTTTATAAATTCAAGTTTTGAATGAATTCCAGAAAACATCTGTTGGTTTTATCACTGTTATGTGGCCTGATACAGTAATATAGTAACACACTTTTTTTTTTTCTAACTGTATCCCCCCCGCCGTCTTTCTGTTGCTTTGTCAAGTGCCAACAACTAGCAACAAGTCTGACCAATAATCACTTATAAAAAATGTCTATATACATATCTGTCCATATCTAAACAAAAGTGGGTAGCTCAGTCTGTAGGGGGTTGGGTTGGGAATAGGAGGGTTGCTTGTTCGAGTCCCCACACGGACCGAAGTACGCAGTGTGGACTGGTAGCTGGAGAGATGCCAGTTCACCTCCTGGGCACTGCTAAGTTGTTCTTGAGCAAGGCACTGAATTAATACCTTTCTTATTTTTTCATTCAGAACACACGAGAGTTTACTTGAAAAACGTAATGAGCTAAATAATAGTTTTTCTCGATTATTCTGTTTTTGTGATCATTGGGAGCCAAAATCATAATCACGATTTAAATTTCGATTAATTGCACAGCCCTATGTCACGATACAGTATGATTGCGATTTTTAAACCCATTGCGATATATTGCAATTCATTACCTTTTTATTTTTCCCAACTTCAAATGATCTCCCTAAACATCGGTTTTATCGGTGTGTTCCTCTCACTTCAACTTTTTTGCTGGAAAAAAAACTAAACGGGATTGTCAAGCCGACAAACTAACAAACGCCGTCATGAAAGCCTGCCGTAAATGTTGTACACACCTGACAAACTGGATAACAGTAGTCCACCTTATTCAATGCCAACAGGTATGCACTGCTGTGCTACTACAGCTGGAATGTTGGAAACAGTGGGATTCAGCCAATTTACAGTGATACCCTTAATGGCTGCAGCAAGAAGGATTTGCAGAAGGTATATATCATCCCTTCATTCAAAACCACCAGGGGTGACTCCCAACAAAGCAAACAACGGACCCTTAGCAGGGCTCCACACTAACTTTTTGCCTTGGTTGCACTGGTGCGCCTAACTTTTTTTATTTAGGTGCACCAGCACAAAATTTAGGTGCACCCAAATTTTTCCTCGCATCGCCGTAACGCTGAATGGCAATACACGATATATAGCTCTGTATTTTTTTACAAAGTGGGCTAAATGTTCAGTTTTAAGTCAAAGCCACTTTTCACAAGCTCTTTTATTAAAACAGATTGTGATTAAAATAAAATGCAAAGACAGGGTTTTCTTTACCAGTTTGAAAATATACAGCTGCAACACATATAAATGAAAGTTATCTAAAATAAATAGCCTGAGAAAGCTCCTTCATAAGCTTTCAACAACAATAACAGACTGATTAAAAGAGAGAGAGGACGCCCGGATAGCTCAGTTGGTAAATATAGAGGTTTGACTCCGACCTGCAGCCCTTTCCTATATGACAGGCATGAAAACGGGTCAGGGGTGAAAAAGGTGAGAAGGATATTACCCCTCTAGGGGGGTCTGGGGGCATGCCCCCCCAAAAGAAAATTTTAAATATTCCATATTTTAAAGCATCAATCTGATGCATTTTGAGATGCATTTTTTGCCAACCAACAGTGTAATATTTCAATATGCACTCATTAATGTTAATTTGACTGGCAAAACAGTTAAAGTCCTTCTGACATTACACAATAATAAAAGTCATAACTTTTAAAGACTAAAAAGTTTTGGATACATTTGTACTACTTCCAACCATATACTAAATAAAGAGTCAATGTGGATTTACATATTGCAATAATATCATAATCACAATCTACAATGAATCATTGTGAAAACTAAAATTTACTACTTTGGCCAGGTCATCATCAAAAAAGCAAATTAGTACATTCATGATTTTGTCCATGCTGATATTAGCTGCTTTATTTACATTTATTAAAAACGTGGCATTGTTTATCTTTTCATATAGCTAGACGTCTAGACTCTGGGACAAGGCCGTTATGTTTAAATACCTGCCATGCTGATTCCAAACAGACAGCTTTATCAAGGCAGTTTGGGCTTCAGATAGCTTTTACAAATCATGATCCGCTATGAACGTGCACACACGTATTGTTTGTATCACGGTCGGTCAGTAAAGGAACAGTCGCAGTCTTAACGGTAGCGGTCGTTGCCGGTAACGTACTCGTATTACAGAGTGCACGGACCGAAGCTTGTGACTAGCATCTAATGACTAGCAAGCCCTGTCTTACCGCTGCCGGTGTTCTGTCGATGTAGCATACTTTGTCAGAATAGCATACCGGAAGTTTAGTTTTATAGCGGGGTCTGTCAATTTGGCCTACTTTGTCAAAACAGCATACCAGTGTTTATAAAGGGGTATGCTGTTTTGATAACCCCTGGTTTAATAAAAATACAGTCTATAAAGGGGTATGCTGTTTTGATAGCCCCTGGTTTAATAAAAATACAGTCTATAAAGGGGTATGCTGTTTTGATAGCCCATTGTTTAATAAAAATACAGTTTATAAAGGGGTATGCTGTTTTGATAACCCCTGGTTTAATAAAAATACAGTCTATAAAGGGGTATGCTGTTTTGATAGCCCCTGGTTTAATAAAAATACAGTCTATAAAGGGGTATGCTGTTTTGATAGCCCATTGTTTAATAAAAATACAGTTTATAAAGGGGTATGCTGTTTTGATAGCCCCTGGTTTAATAAAAATACAGTTTATAAAGGGGTATGCTGTTTTGATAACCCCTGGTTTAATAAAAATACAGTCTATAAAGGGGTATGCTGTTTTGATAGCCCATTGTTTAATAAAAATACAGTCTATAAAGGGGTATGCTGTTTTGATAACCCCTGGTTTAATAAAAATACAGTTTATAAAGGGGTATGCTGTTTTGATAACCCCTGGTTTAATAAAAATACAGTCTATAAAGGGGTATGCTGTTTTGATAGCCCATTGTTTAATAAAAATACAGTTTATAAAGGGGTATGCTGTTTTGATAACCCCTGGTTTAATAAAAATACAGTTTATAAAGGGGTATGCTGTTTTGATAGCCCCTGGTTTAATAAAAATACAGTTTATAAAGGGGTATGCTGTTTTGATAACCCCTGGTTTAATAAAAATACAGTTTATAAAGGGGTATGCTGTTTTGATAGCCCCTGGTTTAATAAAAATACAGTCTATAAAGGGGTATGCTGTTTTGATAGCCCATTGTTTAATAAAAATACAGTCTATAAAGGGGTATGCTGTTTTGATAGCCCATTGTTTAATAAAAATACAGTCTATAAAGGGGTATGCTGTTTTGATAGCCCATGGTTTAATAAAAATACAGTCTATAAAGGGGTATGCTGTTTTGATAGCCCTTGTTTATAAAAATACAGTTTATAAAGGGGTATGCTGTTTTGATAACCCCTGGTTTAATAAAAATACAGTTTATAAAGGGGTATGCTGTTTTGATAGCCCCTGGTTTAATAAAAATACAGTCTATTATAAAAGGGGTGCTGTTTTGATAGCCCATTGTTTATTAAAAATACAGTCTATAAAGGGGTATGCTGTTTTGATAGCCCATGGTTTAATAAAATAAAAAAGAAAGTCTATAAAGGGGTATGCTGTTTTGATAGCCCATTGTTTAATAAAATAAAACAGTTTATAAAGGGGTATGCTGTTTTGATAACCCCTGGTTTAATAAAAATACAGTTTATAAAGGGGTATGCTGTTTTGATAACCCCTGGTTATAATAAAAATCCAGTCTATAAAGGGGTATGCTGTTTTGATAGCCCCTGGTTTAATAAAAATCCAGTATTATAAAGGGGTATGCTGTTTTGATAGCCCATTGTTTTAAAAATACAGTTTATAAAGGGGTATGCTGTTTTGATAGCCCCTGGTTTATTAAAAATACAGTTTATAAAGGGTATGCTGTTTTGATAACCCCTGGTTTAATAAAAATACAGTCTATAAAGGGGTATGCTGTTTTGATAGCCCATTGTTTAATAAAAATACAGTTTATAAAGGGTATGCTGTTTTGATAACCCCTGGTTTAATAAAAATACAGTTTATAAAGCGGGTATGCTGTTTTGATAACCCCTGGTTTATAAAAATACAGTCTATAAAGGTATGCTGTTTTGATAGCCCCTGGTTTAATAAAAATACAGTCTATAAGGGGTATACTGTTTGATAGCCCATTGTTTAATAAAAATACAGTTTATAAAGGGTATGCTGTTTTGATAGCCCCTGGTTTAATAAAAATACAGTTTATAAAGGTTTTATACCCTGGTTTAAAAAAATACAGTCTATAAGGGGTATGCTGTTTTGATAGCCCATTGTTTATTAAAAATACAGTTTATAAATAAATGTTGTTTTGATAGCCCATTGTTTAATAAAAATACATTTATAAAGTATATGTTGTTTTGATAGCCCCTGGTTTAATAAAAATACAGTTTATAAAGGGGTATGCTGTTGATAGCCCCTGTTTAAAAAAATACAGTTATAAATTTGATCCATTGTTAATAAATTAGATGTTGTAAAAAAAGTTAGTTTTGATAGCCCATTGTTTAATAATAATACAGTTTATAAAGGGTGGCGTTTGATAGCCCATTGTTTATAAAAATACAGTTTATAAAGGGTATGCTGTTTTGATAGCCCCTGGTTTAATTTAAAAATACAGTTTATAAAGGGGGGCTGTTTTGATAGCCCCTGTTTCGATAGGTCTTGCTTCATAGAAAATGAAGTATTGGGGTCCTTTTTTGTTAGTTTTCACACTTACCAGCGTACCCCTTCATAACCTATTTCTGTGTATCTTACTAAAACAAAATAAATTTTAAAAACATTCATTGTTTATAGACTGGTTGAAAAATATTTTAATACAAATTTCATAGAACATTTCAACAGTTTGAGGCAAACATTATGCATTTAACACACTTTTTACACTTGAACCTGAGAGCTGGTTGGGGCTGGGACCTGAGAGCTGGTTGGAGCTGGGACCTGAGAGCTGGTTGGGGATGGGACCTGAGAGCTGGCTTGAGCTGGGACCTGAGAGCTGGTTGGGGCTGGGACCTGAGAGCTGGTTGGAGCTGGGACCTGAGAGCTGGGACCTGAGAGCTGGTTGGAGCTGGGACCTGAGAGCTGGTTGGGGCTGGGTCCTGAGAGCTGGCTTGAGCTTGGACCTGAGAGCTGGCTTGAGCTGGGACCTTATGGTGCGTTCTTTTTGTCCACCGAAGTCGTTTTACGAGTTGTTTTCCGGAGTTACGACCCGGAAGTTGCAAAAAGAGGTCGTATTTACGACTCGTCAAGTCGTCTGAACTCAGAGGACCCCGAGCTCACTTTCAAAGATGGCTACGTCGTGCATCACACGTAGTAAACATTGTGGTTATCTACAATTTGAAGCACTTTTGTCTTTGTTGTAACCAAATGAAGAAGTCGTACACATAGTGCTGTATACTGCTATCTATAGGCATGTCTTATTACGAGTTAAATACCGCCCGATTAGTTATTTTGTAGCTTGTGCAGCTGAAATTGGCTAGAGACGCTCAGTTGCTATATGACAACAACGGCTTTAAGCCGAGCCTTGAGCAGAAAGCAGAGCAGTAGCCCAACGTTAATGTTAATCAAAACGTAATTTTCATGCATCAAACTGTGAAATATAGTTGTGTAATATGTCAATAACTGGGTGAATAGAATCCTAAATGTTACTAAAAATGTTACAAAAATCCATCTTTTCTCCAACTCGTAGTATTGTGTGACAAAAAGAACGCAACAACCCACGGTAACTCGTTTTCCGACATGGATGTGACGTCACACTCGAGCTACTAGTTGCGATTACAAGACAAAAAGAACGCACCATTAGACCTGGCTTGAGCTGGGAACTGAGAGCTGGTTGGGGCTGGGACCTTAGAACTTTTCAACAGTTTGAGGCAAACATTATGCATTTAACACACACTTTTTACACTTGAAATGCTCTGAGGCAAGGGTTGCAGGGGTACACTCCTTGTGCGTCCATCTTGAGCATATGTCACACTGCACCTTTAAAGACAAAATTTTAAAAATTCACTTTAGAAGTGCAATATATAATCAATGAAGCATTGAAGAATTGTTACAAACTTTTTCAGCTGTACTAGCAGTAAGATGAAATACATTTCTTCTTACTGCTACATGAGCCTTAAATAGCCATAGTTAAGACTATTGTAATGTAAATTCTTTCAAGGATGCCTGTATTGCCTGCTTTAGTGAAAGCAGTTAGGAATGTCAGATTGCTGACGGAACACCATACCCATCAGAATGGGATACCTTCGGTTAATGCGCATGCGCAGCAGTGAAATTTGTGGAATTGCGCATGCGTTAAATTTAAACCATCATTTCAGCATACCTAAGATTACAAGCGGTAAGTGTTGGTGTATTATATCGCATATTATATACACATTACCTAATTGCATGCCTTGTACAATCACAAGAAATGTTGACAGACGTTTTAAATATATTATTTTTAGCAAGTGGAGTCGTAAAGTCGCGTAATGTCGTGTTAAAACGTTAAATCTGGTGTTAACTCGAGGTTCTAGCGTTTGGCGCCATGTAATGTTTGACTTTTAAATGATTAATGCTTATTTTTCTAAGTGTTGTATTATATTGCATATTATATACACATTACCTAATTGCATGCCTTGTACAATCACAAGAAATGTGATAGAAATGACTTTTAAATGATTAATGCTTATTTTTCTGCTAACTGTAGTTTAACCATGGAAAATAAGTGGGAGGAAATTTTCAATTACCTTTTAAAGGGTTCATACCCTGCAGAGCTAAATAAAGGGCAGAAGCAAAGCCTAAGGAAATACTCCTCGAAATTCAGGATTCACGGTCAGTATTTACTATCAAAATAAGTCTGTAATACTAACAGGAATATGCACGTGTTCATATTTTGTATTTATTATTGGTTATGTCAATATTCCTTAAAGATGGAGAACTACTCTTTGGCAGTCACAGAAGAGTCATAAAGACAAAGGAGGAGGCTAGGAATTTATTTAAAGAATTTCATGCCTCACCTATCGGAGGACATACAGGAACCTTAAAAACACGAGCTGCCATGTGTTCACGGTTCTACTGGTATGGCATGACAGTGGACATTGACAAATGGGTATGTAGTTTATCTGTTCATCCATAAGCCAAAATTTGTATTTTTATAAGTCTATATCTACATATTAATAGCTATGTGAAAGTTACTGTTTTTTTTTCAAGATATCTGAATGTGACCAATGTCAACGGGTGGGACCACCCCTGAATGCAGTTAAAACTCTGGACTGCATCAAGGTCACCATCTTTTGTAATCGACTAGATTTTAACAATGCTAAGCATTATTTTATTTAATCTATTATGCATTCAAATCACTAATAGGTATCTGCTGTTTGGGAGCTCATCGGAATTGATCTCACTGGTCCACTCCAAAAAACATCTACTGGGTATCAGTATATATTGACAGTCACTGACTATTTTTCCAAGTGGGTGGAGGCCTTTCCTCAAAAGACAGTCTGCATTGGAAGTAGCCAAAAACCTTTGTACAGTCATTTATAGACATGGCTGCCCTAAGCGCATACTGTCAGACCAAGGACGGGAGTTTGTCAATCAAGTAAGCTTCACTTTATGCATTTTGTTCTGATTATGTCATTTGTAATTTGGTGCTCAAAAAATACAGATTTATTGATTGAAATATTTGACAGAAGTACTATAAACCAAATGAAAATAATGTTCTGATTTTTTATTTTTTTTATTTTAGATCAACAGCACACTTTGTGAGCTGCTTTCTATTGAGAGGAGTGTTACGGCTGCTTACCATCCCCAAACAAATGGGCTCGATGAGAAAACCAATGATAACATCAAACGGTAAGCATTCATTATTCTTGCGTTTATTTTCAGGGTTTTGTTTATTTGGTAGCTCTTCTGATCATTATTACCAGAGTGTATTGAAAGTTGGTAGTTTCTGTCTTGAAATACATTCATTTAGAAATAATTCTAAAAATTATTTTTCTAGGGCACTTAAAAAGCTTGTTAATGATCAGCAGGATGACTGGGACCAGTACCTAGATGCAAGTCTTTTTTCACTGAGATCCAAAATACAAACCACAACAAAATTCTCACCATTTCTTTTAATGTATGGGCGAGAAGCTAGATTTCCATCAGAAGTGCCTGTTGAACTGCCGGTAGGTTTTTTTTTTTCTCTTTTTCTTGAAAATGGCTTTCTGTTAGGGCCAAGCATCAAGTGACCAAACATTTTAAAAGATAGGCTTAGATAATATAGCTTAAACCAGTAGGGCTGTCACTTTACGTTCGAAAATCGATTGCACAATCGATCGGACCAACCAACACAATTTTTTAAACGATTTTAACGGTCTTTTCTCGGAGCGCTACGATACGCCCGCAGCGAACGCGCGTCACACAGCAACTGCAGGCTCTGACAAACACAAATAACAGCAAATTATACTTCTGCATAATGTTTCTCTTTTTACTACAAAAGTGTGAATTCTGCCGGTATTCAGACAGTCTCATACATACAGATACAGATTCGGGCTACAATCGCCTAGTCAAAATTTTATTGTAGATTAATTTAGTGTAAAAGTCTATACTATGAAATGTACAAGTCATTCATTATCTATTTTGTTGTAGCTTTCAACAATAATACTCCCTGAAGACTGCAGTGAATTTCTCAGGGACAGTCAGAGAATGCAAGAGAGCACAAGAGAAAAGGTTGAGGAGAATATTGCACAGTCACAAAAAAAAATGACAGAGGCATTTGCAAAAAGAGTTCAGAAAAAGTACAGAAATGTGGAGTTTAAAGAAGGAGATGAAGTACTCTTACTGAACATGAGAAAGAGAAGCAGGAAAGGAGGGAGAATGGAAGCAGACTACACTGGAACCTACACAATTCAGGAGATTTCAGGAAAGACAGCAACTTTACAAACACCACAGGGTGTCTGTCTTAAAACAAAATATAACATCAGTCACCTGAAACCTTATAAAAAAAGTAGTGCCAGCTCTCAGGTCCCAGCCCCAACCAGCTCTCAGGTCCCAGCTCAAGTCAGCTCTCAGGTCCCAGCTCTCAGGTCCCAGCTCAAGCCAGCTCTCAGGTCCCAGCTCCAACCAGCTCTCAGGTCCCAGCTCCAACCAGCTCTCAGGTCCCAGCTCCAACCAGCTCTCAGGTCCCAGCTCAAGCCAGCTCTCAGGTCCCAGCTCCAACCAGCTCTCAGGTCCCAGCTCAAGCCAGCTCTCAGGTCCCAGCTCAAGCCAGGTCTAAGGTCCCAGCTCCAACCAGCTCTCAGGTCCAAGCACCAACCAGCTCTCAGGTCCCAGCCCCAACCAGCTCTCAGGTCCCAGCTCAAGCCAGGTCTAAGGTCCCAGCTCCAACCAGCTCTCAGGTCCCAGCTCAAGCCAGCTCTCAGGTCCCAGCTCAAGCCAGGTCTAAGGTCCCAGCTCCAACCAGCTCTCAGGTCCCAGCTCAAGCCAGCTCTCAGGTCCCAGCTCAAGCCAGGTCTAAGGTCCCAGCTCCAACCAGCTCTCAGGTCCCAGCTCCAACCAGCTCTCAGGTCCCAGCCCCAACCAGCTCTCAGGTCCCAGCTCAAGCCAGGTCTAAGGTCCCAGCTCCAACCAGCTCTCAGTTCCCAGCTCAAGCCAGCTCTCAGGTCCCAGCTCAAGCCAGCTCTCAGGTCCCAGCCCCAACCAGCTCTCAGGTCCCAGCTCAAGCCAGCTCTCAGGTTCCAGCTCAAGCCAGCTCTCAGGTTCCAGCTCAAGCCAGGTCTAAGGTCCTAGCTCATACCAGTTCTCTGCTACCTGTTTGGAGTAGTGCTCAAGAACAAGGTGCAATAGAAACTCATAAGTTAGTTCTGACCTGTTGGTCGTTGGTTTAAACCGGTTGGTCATCAAGTTGCATGTTTCTCCCATGACCTGTTCCTGGTCATGGTTGCATGTGTTCTTTGTTGAAAATGTAAATGTTACAGTTTTTCATCTAAATATTAACAAGACTAATGTTCTGTGTTGCAGTCCAAAAACTTTGGTCTTCCAAAGATACAGGACAAGTGGAAGCGGTCGTGGGACCATACAAAATTTATGATACCTCTTTTAGAACACTATCGGGACACGGCTGGCTTTCAGATGAGGTGAAAGTACATCCATGTGATATACAAGTTTAATGTTTCAGTGCTGTATCAAATTAAATTACTAACAACTTTTTTTGTTTACACAGATCATTGATGCATACCTGCACTGCATTATGAAGTTAGCCAAGGTAATAAATTAAATTTCACTCCTTATCTGTGTTTTCATTCTGTTGTTAGAAATACTGGATCTAACAGACCAATACTGTTACAGATACCTGTGCATTGTTTGGATGCTGTACTTGGGTCCTCTGTCTTTCATCGTGGCCAATTCAGAGTTGTTCAAAAGGTAATATGGTTTTATTACAGACTATGTAACCTTATACACATGCATGTTGGAACTTTGGATTTTAAGTGCTCTCTTCTATTTTTAGATGAAGTTACCCACAGCCTCAACTTGGATTTGTCCTGTAAACGTTGGAGGTCACTGGATTTTAGTGGTACTTTTCTTGATTCTGTATTTACCACAAACTTTCTTGGTAGTTTTTGGTGTGTCTATAAAATCTTTAGGGATTGTTTTAGGATTAACTAATACATTTTTTTAAATTTCAACAGATTGTGAAAATGGATGAAAAATCCCTCCTTGTGATAGACCCCCTCGGTAATGAAAATATGTACCAGAGAAAAATTCTTTGGAATTGGAGGTAATGTAAACAAGCCTTTCTTACTGTGTTTGTAGACTAATTTATTTGAATATGTTTCTGAACTAATGACTTGTACAATAACAGAAATTTTTGGAAGACAAGAAATGTCAGTGAAGGCCCGTGGACGATCCAAACTGCAAAACACAATCTGCAGCAGGACGGCTCTAGTTGTGGAGTCTTAATTTTGATGGTATGGATATTATTGATAAATGTAATTGGGGTGAATGTGTGTTACTTTACACCTACACTGACTCTTTGTAGTTTGCAGAGCTCATTCTCCAAGGTAGAAGTATCTGCGTTGCTCAAACAGACACAGAGGAGGTCTTAGCTGCAAGAGTCAAAATTGCAGCCACTCTTCTGGAATGCAAAGGTATCCATTAATTATCAATGTCTGACTTGTCCTTTGAAAAGAGACTATATTAAGGATAAATTGTGCTAAAGTCTTGAAGCAAATGTCTTTAAATTAACATTGCTTGTGTTGCACTATTTTTGTTTTTAATTTAAGATGGTGTGGAAGATCTCTGTGTTTCCTGCAACATGTTGCAGTTTGATGCTGAGGAGGATTTCACAGAGATGGTAATAAGACAATAGGTTATATACTGACAAACTGGCAACTTTCACTATCCAGCCACTCAGCTTTTTGTCTTCATCTGATGTAAATCAATTCTGATTCACCCGACAATTGCAGAGTCGTCTGAGTATTTCTGCAGATGACAGGTCTCTGACTTAAACTGGAAGTCTGAGGTGTACAGAGGGAAAAGGAATGGTGAGAGTACGGTCCCCTGTGGTGCTCTTGTGCTGCGGAACACCTGGTTTGACACACAATCCTTCAGTCTCAAACTGTGGTCTGTTTGTCAGGTAGTCATTGATCCAGGCGATTGTTGAGGGCTTCACCTGTGTCTTCTGGAGTTTCTGACAAAGCAAATCAGGCTGAATTGTGTTAAATGCACTGGAGAAATCAAAGAACATGATCCTCACAGTGCTGCCTGCTTTGTCCAGATGACAGTGGGTTGGTTGAAGCAGGTGGATGATGGCATCTTCAACGCCAACTCCACTATGATAAGCAAACTGCAGGGGATCCTGATATGTTCTAGTTTGCTTACTCAGGTGGGGCAACAGTTGTCTCTCCAGGACCTTACCTGATTGCCTAATCCTAACCCCTCCCCCACAACTAATCCTAAACCTACCAATACAAGGGGGGTAATAATTTGGCGGGGGTCGAAATTCTGCACAACACCGGTTCAGTCTCTTCAGCTCCCTCTTCATCTGACTTCTAGAGACAGACAAGTGGGAGGCGAAGGGAAATGGAGCAGCAGCATCTCCTGGTTTGGTTCAACTATGCTGTGTCTTCTTTTTGCTTACCTGCAAGCATTTCAGTATAGTGTTGTGACATTTTCTTCATAAGGGATGGCAATAAAATCCTTGGTCTTTTTATGAATTTATTTCAGCTTGTTACCAAGCAGAGCAGAACGCAAAGCATTTTGTATGACTCTTCTCCCCCACTAACATCCGCCCCCCAATCCAGCCCACATGAACATTAGATAAAAGGTTCTCAGGACTGGTATGGCCTTGTAAGATGTCATGGTGTCTTCTGGGACAGTCCACTCTTCTGAAGTAGTCAGTAATCAGCAATCTGACATTCCTAACTGCTTTCACTAAAGCAGGCAATACAGGCATCCTTGAAAGAATTTACATTACAATAGTCTTAACTATGGCTATTTAAGGCTCATGTAGCAGTAAGAAGAAATGTATTTCATCTTACTGCTAGTACAGCTGAAAAAGTTTGTAACAATTCTTCAATGCTTCATTGATTATATATTGCACTTCTAAAGTGAATTTTTAAAATTTTGTCTTTAAAGGTGCAGTGTGACATATGCTCAAGATGGACGCCAAGAAGGTGTACCCCTGCAACCCTTGCCTCAGAGCATTTCAAGTGTAAAAAGTGTGTGTTAAATGCATAATGTTTGCCTCAAACTGTTGAAAAGTTCTAAGGTCCCAGCCCCAACCAGCTCTCAGTTCCCAGCTCAAGCCAGGTCTAATGGTGCGTTCTTTTTGTCTTGTAATCGCAACTAGTAGCTCGAGTGTGACGTCACATCCATGTCGGAAAACGAGTTACCGTGGGTTGTTGCGTTCTTTTTGTCACACAATACTACTACTAAGCTCGGCTTAAAGCCGTTGTTGTCATATAGCAACTGAGCGTCTCTAGCCAATTTCAGCTGCACAAGCTACAAAATAACTAATCGGGCGGTATTTAACTCGTAATAAGACATGCCTATAGATAGCAGTATACAGCACTATGTGTACGACTTCTTCATTTGGTTACAACAAAGAAAAAAAATGCTTCAAATTGTAGATAACCACAATGTTTACTACCGTGTGATGCACGACGTAGCCATCTTTGAAAGTGAGCTCGGGGTCCTCTGAGTTCAGACGACTTGACGATGCGTAAATACGACCTCTTTGCAACTTCCGGGTCGTAACTCCGGAAAACAACTCGGAAATGAAACTTTCGGTGGACAAAAAGACACACCATAAGGTCCCAGCTCAAGCCAGCTCTCAGGTCCAAGCTCAAGCCAGCTCTCAGGACCCAGCCCCAACCAGCTCTCAGGACCCAGCTCCAACCAGCTCTCAGGTCCCAGCTCTCAGGTCCCAGCTCCAACCAGCTCTCAGGTCCCAGCCCCAACCAGCTCTCAGGTCCCAGCTCAAGCCAGCTCTCAGGTCCCAGCCCCAACCAGCTCTCAGGTCCCAGCTCCAACCAGCTCTCAGGTCCCAGCCCCAACCAGCTCTCAGGTTCAAGTGTAAAAAGTGTGTTAAATGCATAATGTTTGCCTCAAACTGTTGAAAAGTTCTATGAAATTTGTATTAAAATATTTTTCAACCAGTCTATAAACAATGAATGTTTTTAAAATTTATTTTGTTTTAGTAAGATACACAGAAATAGGTTATGAAGGGGTACGCTGGTAAGTGTGAAAACTAACAAAAAAGGACCCCAATACTTCATTTTCTATGAAGCAAGACCTATCGAAACAGGGGCTATCAAAACAGCATACCCCTTTATAAACTGTATTTTTATTAAACCAGGGGCTATCAAAACAGCATACCCCTTTATAAACTGTATTTTTATTAAACAATGGGCTATCAAAACAGCATACCCCTTTATAAACTGTATTTTTATTAAACCAGGGGCTATCAAAACAGCATACCCCTTTATAAACTGTATTTTTATTAAACAATGGGCTATCAAAACAGCATACCCCTTTATAAACTGTATTTTTATTAAACCAGGGGTTATCAAAACAGCATACCCCTTTATAAACTGTATTTTTATTAAACAAGGGGTTATCAAAACAGCATACCCCTTTATAAACTGATTTTTTATTAAACAATGGGCTATCAAAACAGCATACCCCTTTATAGACTGTATTTTTATTAAACCAGGGGTTATCAAAACAGCATACCCCTTTATAAACTGTATTTTTATTAAACCAGGGGCTATCAAAACAGCATACCCCTTTATAAACTGTATTTTTATTAAACAATGGGCTATCAAAACAGCATACCCCTTTATAGACTGTATTTTTATTAAACCAGGGGTTATCAAAACAGCATACCCCTTTATAAACTGTATTTTTATTAAACCAGGGGTTATCAAAACAGCATACCCCTTTATAAACTGTATTTTTATTAAACCAGGGGTTATCAAAACAGCATACCCCTTTATAAACTGTATTTTTATTAAACAATGGGCTATCAAAACAGCATACCCCTTTATAGACTGTATTTTTATTAAACCATGGGCTATCAAAACAGCATACCCCTTTATAGACTGTATTTTTATTAAACAATGGGCTATCAAAACAGCATACCCCTTTATAGACTGTATTTTTATTAAACCAGGGGTTATCAAAACAGCATACCCCTTTATAAACTGTATTTTTATTAAACCAGGGGTTATCAAAACAGCATACCCTTCACAAACACCGGTATGCTGTTTTGACAAAGTAGGCCAAATTGACAGACCCCGCTATAAAACTAAACTTCCGGTATGCTATTCTGACAAAGTATGCTACATCGACAGAACACCGGCGTCTTCCTTGAACATGCGCTGCAGAAGGTTGGTGGAAGTTCGATGATTGGTCAAAGCTATAGACAGTATGGTTAAATCCAGCGCATTAAAACAAATCCCATGTGGACTTTTTAATTTATTTATTTTTCTAAAATAGTCATACGGCACCAGGCCCGAGTACTTACACCCCCCCCTCTCCCCCTTAAACATTTTCTCATCAAATCTACACAATTCACGTAGGTCACCTATTTTGGTTTCAAAACGGCGAATTTCGCCGAAAGGTGAGTGATTTTCATGTCTGTACATGTCATCCCCCCACTCTCTCTCCCCTTTCATGTCTTCAGCTTTCCTATCAAAATAAAGGCCGAAATCTTAAAAAAAAGAACGACCGAAAGACAGGGGGAGTGCGATGGACTGAAGCGTATGCTAGGCTACTCAGAGAGTGACGGCTGACTCATTAGCGGCGTTACACCCGTCTTGTCTAGGCTATGAAATGTCTGTATCGTCACTGCGCTGCATTTTAATTAACTATGATCCAGCATGCTCCGTCTTACACGCTATTACTCAACGAACTGAAGTTAGTTTAATAATGTGTTTTTCGCCGTGGCGGCCACAGTAACAGAGTTACCAGCGGAAACACTGCCAATACAGGTTTCCCTCTCATACTTAACAATATACAGCTGTGTTAATAACAATTAAAACTGTAGACAAATGTCGGAGTTTGGACCGGCGCGCGCTGTGTCTCTCCATGTTGCAGGTGAGCCGGGCCGGTGTGAGTGGGAATGGGGGGGGGGCTGCCGGAGGAGAGATCCAAATCCAAACACAGGCACGGCTTTCCAGAAGGAATGGGTCATGTAACGCAACATTAAACCATATCGATATAAACAACCTCGCTCCGTTAGTGGAGAGGCAGCGGATGCGAGGACGTTAGGTGCACCGGTGCGACCTAGGAAAAATCTTAGTCGCACCCTTACAAATATTGGTCGCACTCTCGAGCCCTGCTTAGGGATAGAGCTGGGCAATATATCGATATTATATCGATATCGTGATATGAGACTAGATGTCGTCTTAGATTTTGGATATGGTAATATCGTGATATGACATAAGTCTTTTCCTGGTTTTAAATGCTGCATTACAGTAAAGTGACGTACTTTTATGAACTTACCAGACTGTTCTACCCAGTAAGCACACATACGTCGCGGCGACGTATTGGCGATGTAAACAGAATGCATCGGGGATACGTAGTATTTTGGTAGTTTGCTCACTGGCACGACGTCCCCGCGACGTCGCTGCGCTACGTTTCAGCGACATATAGCCGCTCTCTCCGCGACGTATACATATATACATCGTTCTACCGTATGCCATACGTCTAGAGGCAGGCAATATACATCGTTCTAACGTATGCAATACATCGTAGAGATGTACGCTTATATACGTCGCTCTAACGTATGCAATACATCGTAGAGATGCAGGCTTATATACGTCGTTCTAACATCTGCTATACATCTTACAGATGCAGTCTCAGGTACATCTTCCTGACATCTGTTATACGTAGTACAGATGTCAGGAAGATGTGCAGATCAATTGATCCTGCATTAATCCATTTAACAAAACTGGTCAGTATAGGTCACACACAATTACTTTAAATATCTTTACTAAATTGAATTGCTAAAGTAAGATAGATAAACCATACACAATTACTTATAATAATACATTTTATTTATAAAGCGCTTATCAGGGTACTCAAAGACAATTTACACAAGTTCAAATCATTATAGAAAAAAGCACACTGTAACACATTAAAATATATTCTTGTATGTAGCTAGATTTGGGGATAATTATCCTACTGTGGTCTATACTAAGGGCTAATGTACAAAAACACTACCTTGTGTCTTCCCGTCAACCTTGAAAAAAAAAATTATTAAATTTTTCTTCTACACATTTTCAGCGCTTATTTCTACGTCCCATATTTTCTGATATAAAACAAAAGTTGAAAACGGGTCAATTTGACCCGAAGTCAACACAAGGGTTAAAAGCTTAAACCAGGATATTTTTTTTTAAAGTCTGAGACTGTGGGCTTCCCCTCAGGCAAAGAGTTGGGGCACGCACGTTTCCTGGGAACGGGGTGCAACGGCTTGAGATATGTTTTCTCTCGTTTGGTGGGTGTGTCTCTCGATTATTGGCTGTGTTCCAGGTGATACCCAATTATTAGAGACTGTCTGTAAACCCGTGGTATTAGAAAGGGCTTGCACACACAACAGGATGACAAACACCTTGTTTCAGTTTTAAAAAACGTCACTTTCTTAATTTTTGGATGCCTATGGGATCATGGTAATGTTATTTGAACCCAAACACTTAACAATTGAGCCAAGAATAACATTTATTTATTAACAAAATTCATTATTTTTCTTAATCTGTAGGAGTCGCTGAAATATACAGTATTTCTCTCTTTTGACTACACACTCGTGAGCTGTATATCACTGCTTCACAACAGCAGTGTGTACATGTTGGAGAACAAAAACTAATTGTCACACTATATTGTCCACTTTCTATCATAATGTAAATTATTTCAGTAGCAAAAAAAAATGCTGTCCCTGCTACAGCCTCTGCTCCAGTCTGTTGCCAGTCGGGGAACTCCTTGATGGCCGGCTTCGTACTCAGGAAAGTAGGGTCCCTCAGTGGTGGTGCTGCAGTGACAAGAAAAAAAGATTTGGGTTTTGTGCGTTATTCGAAGAAGTATCTTTTAATAATTTTTTTGTTTCATCTCCCTTTGTTTTGAGTGGTTGAGTAATATTTTTTTTTGCAGATGTGAATAGAAGAATATGACAAGTAGAATATGGCAAGCCAAATGTCGTTAACGTAGTTAAATTCTCTGCTAAATTTTCCTCAGAAACTCCCATTCAGCCTTTAAATATAATTGAACAGTAAGGACATTTGGTCAGTAGGGGGCGCAGCAGTCTGTGCAGTTTCATTTTGGATGAAGTTCAAGGTGGGCTGTTTACGGTAGAAGGGATACAGCTACGGCCAAAAGTTACGCAAAAATCCCGCAAAATCTAGACTAATATAATAATATATTTGTTATACTTTCACCCAGGAAAACGTGTTTCATTCCTCTAGAGTTTTTTATTCAAACCACGATCTGTTTCCTGAACTTAACAAGTCATTTTGGTGCCTAAACTTAACTGTCGTCACCGTAGCTGTATCCCATCTAGCCTCAACCGCTGTTAAAGTGCCATTCTGACAATATGTATTTAGATCACTTTGTAAATTAAAGCTTTAAATAGCATGTTATAAATCGTCCCATAAAAAATAGCATAACTTTCTCTCTAAAAAGGCTAACATCAAGGTTTCATAGTAATCACAATTATTTAAAAAGTAGTTACTTTTGAAACCAAAGGTGTCATTTTATGCTGCCCTCTCTTTACTTCCTACTCCCATTTTCAATTACGATTTTGTAAACTTACCACAGATGATTTGGCAAAGTAATGACTGGGAATATGGCAGCTTTCCACATTTTCCCGTTGAATATCTTGGTCATCATGGCAATTGAGAGATCTGAAAAATACAAACATATAAAAATTTAAAACAAGATAAGATCCTTAATTAATCCCACAGTAGAGGACATTTTCAGTGATACTGCACCAGAAGGAAAGTGCAATGACAAAAGCATCAGTAAAAACGCAAGAATAAAGCAGTTAAAACTGTTCAGTGTACAGACAGAAAGTCTAATAATAAGGTATTCACAGTATTGCACAGAGGAGTTATTGATATTGCATAAAAAAGGTGTACATTGATGTTGCACGTGAGTAAATTGTCAGATAGGGTGCGTGTGGTCTACTTGGAGCTGTGTTGATTATAAAGTCTGGCAGCAGCAGGAAGGACGTGTGGTATATATCCTTCACTGCACATTAGGGTTACATTTGAATACAAAATGTAACTTAAGTACAACTTCCAAAGGGTTAAAATATTTACTGTTGATAGATGGATATGATTTAATAATAGTTTATTACCTACCCATTTCAAAGTCTGCGTAAGTCTTCTTCTTTGGCTTCCTCTTCTGGAATCATTAATGCCTCTTCCTCTTAGCAGGCCAATTCAGCAGTGGTCATCAAATCAGTTTTCAAACTCTTTCCTCTTATCTGAAAGAGATTAATATACAGAGGTAATTAATAATTCAAGTACAATGTAATAGATGGAGAAAGTCTAGGACCCCTTGAACACACAGGGGGTTAAAAAAATAGAGCAACACATAAGAATCATGAGTGGCACTGCGCCTGCCCCAAATACTAGATAGATTCAGATTACAGGTGTGTAATTTGCTTCTTGCAACAAACTAATATGACAATAACATACCTGACTCTTTTCACTTGTTGATCAGGCTTATACACACAACTATTATTGTGGTATGATGTCCTTCATCTCTGCATTGCCTTCTCTCCTGCCGACGTTTTCTGATCTTCCACTGTACATCATACCAACATAAAAACAGACACACTATGTGAAAGCTACTATCAAAAAATACTGCTCTTTTGTGAGGATGCAGTATTTTTAGTATTGTAACTACTGTTTCGCAATGAACACAGTGTATTCCTGACATTTTGTAGAAGATGGTGATATTCTTAGCAAGAACCTCCTTTTTAATGAGGGATAACTAGTGAAACAAACAAGCAAACAAACATCAACTAACAGTTTACCAAAGTTACCCTTTCTTATAAACATTATAGCACACATACGTCGCCACAATGTATGGCGATGTATTGGCGATGTAATCCAAATTCATCGGGGATACGTAGTAGATTGCTCGTTTGCTCACTGGCACGACGTCCCCGGGACTGAGATTTCAGTTCCATTAAAGCCAAAACAAAAATCAAATTAACCGATATGAGCAAAGTATGACTGAGGTGCGGCACTCAGTTACTGTTAGCTAGCTAGCTAGCTAGCTAGCTAAAATTAACGTTAAGGGATATCGGGTAACGTTCAATTAGCTATAGCTAGCAGCCTCACCTTAGCTAACGTTACTGGCATGTACTGCAACTGACATAGCAGCTAACGTTAACTTTACATTCAAATTCAGTCAGATTAGTACATATAGCTAGCAAGCTAACTAGCTAGAGCACGGATATTTTAATTTTAAATGAATGTGAAAAAGGGCGGCTAGTGCGACGTGAGCCTGATCTAACGGCTCTAAAGTTACTTTAAACCATGACATGGCGTAACTTACTAACATATCTTGTTATTAGTCCGATGAACACCAACTTCCACATGAGAAAACTAGGGATGCACCGAATATTCGGCCACCGAAAATTTTCGGCCGAAAATGGCCCAAAAGGGCATTTTCGGTTTTCGGCCGAAATACCTTTATCACCGAAACAATACGGCCGAAAATGTTGTGATGACGCAAACAGAAAACGCGACCTGCACGTGTGTCAGTACCCGATCCGTTCCACCTGCAAAGCGTCTCCTAAGCAAAGAGGTTGAGACGGACCACGGAGTGAAAACAATGAAAAGTGCTCTTAGAGTCTGTCAGCACACGTTTCACTGAGATCTGTTCGGATCCTCTGCACTTCATCGCAACTGTACTTGATCCGCGTTATAAAGACCATTACTTGGATGCGGAAATAAAGCAGGGCGCACGAGAAATGATCCAGGCCGCGATGGATGCGGAGAACCCGCGTGGAGACGGAGCAGCGCCCAGCGCAGGAGGAGATCAGAGCGCAGAAAAAAAGACTTGTCTCGCTGCACCAGATGAAGGGCATGCACCCTCGTTGTCTGATATGTTCAGTGAAATCCTGCAAGAAAGTGCCTCAATTAATAATAATAATAATAATAATAATAATAATAATAATAACAATAGGTAAGCTATTCTGTTCTTAGGCTACTGTATACTGTATGTGACTATCAGATTGTAGCCATATTTCTGCTAGATATTTTTTTAATTAAACTTTAATATTAATTTATACAATTGCAATGCCTTGATTTTAGTAAAGTTAGTACACAGTCATAGCCATAAATGCAATGGTACTAATAATTGGCTTAATTTCTTTCGGTGTTTCTGTTTCGGTTTTCGGTCTTGGTTTCCTCTTTTTTCGGTTTTCGGTTTCGGCCAAGAATTTTCATTTCGGTGCATCACTAGAGAAAACGTCGAAATATTTGTATTAACGTTACGTTAAGATGAAATAGTGCTTACCATGGTATTTGACAGCAGCAAAGAAGCAGTCTCCATCCTAACCCTTCGTAGACTGGCAACTTTTTTTCCCCCTTCCTTTATCGACTGTGGCGCGAATATGTTGCTGGGCAGAATTCAGATTCACTGTCAATCACATCAACAGTGTGTGTGTACAGTAAAGACATCCAGACGCTCAATAAACGATGCTTCCAAATGACCCGCGAGCAACTGAGGAACTGTTAATACATCTCACCGACATAGTTAATATGTCGCTGCGATGTATAGATTGCGATCATAATAAGACGTCCAGACGCTCAATAAACGATGCTTCGTTATTCTTCTTTATGACCCGCGATCAATTGCAGACGAAGCGATCAATTGCATACGTCGTGCCGACGTATGTGTGCTTACTGGGTAGCTGTTCTATTATTTGCCTTTGCCCACTTAGTCATTATATCCACATTACTGATGATTAGCCTATTCATCAAAAATCTCATTGTGTAAATATTTTGTGAAAGCACCAATAGTCAACCCTATAATATCATTGTGGTATCGATATCGAGGTATTTGGCCAAAAATATCGTGATATTTGATTTTCTCCATATCGCCCAGCCCTACTTGGGTATCTCTATATTAAAAATATCGACCAATGGCGAGTAGATATCATCCCAGTATTAGGTTTCCCACAGGACCAAAAGGTGTGGACAAAGTTTGAGTCAGTTTCTCCACAATTCCTCCAGCAGCAACTTGTTGCTGAAGAACTCTACATTACCTTCCTGTTATGTGTGGTGTTCTGAAGTATCTTGCTACCATTTCCCACTTGAATTCTCTCCAGCTGTTGGAGGAAGTTACTCTGTGTGCTTCAGAACAGATTTGAACCCAGGATTCCAGGGAGATATCTTGCTTAAGCTCTGTCTCCCATTTTGCTTTGCTTTACAAAGTGTTGATCTCTGCTCTAATGACCCATGTAATCAATACCTGGAGCTAGTGGAACAGCAAACTGGGAGCAAAGTGTTCCGTGATGATAAACATTGGGAGTTATATTTAATATCTGTGGTTGCAATGGTAAAGTTGTTGCATGATGACTAGAGAATGTATTATAAAATGCAAAAACGGCTTCAAGGAAGAAATAAATGGAGTTCATGTTTATAAAAAAATACATATCAAAACTCAACTCTCTGGAATTTATTTAGGTTTAACGTTGGAGGTTGTTGTTTATGCTAATTAATATACTACTGAACGGTCTGGTGTCTGAAGTTACTCGACTGTAATATTGCAGTTTACTGCATGAAAGTTTCTTGTAGTAGTCTGTGTGCAGTATGTGTAATGATACGTCTGGCCACTTGATGCCAGTGTTTCCTTTTCAAGCCACAGAGGCAGTCCGCCATAAATCCACTGACAGTTGTCCAACTTAGTTTGTGTTTGAACTTTACCAAAGACGCAGTACTTACCGTGTCTATCTCCTCTATGACGAAGTCTCTATCAGTAAATGTAGTGTTTCTCTGGTACTCAACTCTTAGATGCTGGATCTGTTTCCCTCTTTTTGTTTTTGGTGTTAAGCTGATTTATTTAGGTTTTGATTTAGACAGGTACACGTATCACATTCTGTTGTTGTATAGATCAAATATAAGGAAACAATGTATTTGTGCAGAAGGCCAACTATTGCAAATGGCCCCACATATTTCACCTTTCACCCCAAGTCTTTCATCTTTCACAGAAATGTCCGTATCAAATGGTCAACCGTGCGATTTTCTGTATTTTCTTTAAAGTTCATGTACTTTCACAAAAAAAGAATTCGGGAGCTGTAGTTCATGGGAAAATGTAACAACGGCACCAGAAGTCCTGCGTAATGCTTCCTGAGTACAGGATTACAATCTTTTCATCTCCCTTACACTATGGAATAGAGTTGTGTCTCTGGAAAATGGTAATTTGTTCTCCCCAGGGGCTCCAGATGACAAGATGGTCTGTTTGGGGGCAGAAAGGTTGGATGACCGGGGATTATCCTTTTTAATCTGGGTTTGCTTTAGTGTACTGGTTTGCCCAATAGTTTCCCCTCTACTCTGTGGCTGTGATTTGAACATTTTTTTTTCCATATTCAGACTTCTGATCTTGGCTTTTATTACCGACAACTGCTGTATGCTTGCGGACTAGAGCCTGACCGATATATCGGCGGGCCGATATTATCGGCCAATATTACGTATTTTCCAAACTATCGGTATCGACATTTATAATGGCCGATTAATGAATATTTAAAAAATAAAATAAAAACAGACAACCATGTTCTGAGTGTTGGCGTTGCATAGTTTGTCCACCAGAGGGTGCTCTACAAGGTCCCTGTTGGCAACACTCTTGATTTTTTTGTTTTGTTGTTATTGTGGTTTTGTTCAAAGGACTTTAAGTTTCATATCTTAAGTTTGTATTTTTAAACATTTTATTTATCAGAACTTTAATATATTTTGATGTTCCTCTGATTTGTTGAGACAATAAAACAAACTTAAGTTTATTTTTAAACTGCAGGTTTATGAGGACCCATAAATAACTAATGTTAGGGAAATCTGTTTGTTTTGTTACACGTTTCTGGGTTATATATATATATATATATATATATATATATATATATATATATATATATATAGCCAAATATTTCTATCGATCTAGGCCTTAAAAATCCTTTATCGGTCGGGCTCTATTGCGGACCAATTAGCTCCAAGCCCATCTTGTCTGATACTGCTTTAAGGGCCTATTACTGCATGCTGCTATCTTACCTAGCTTAGCTTCAGTTTGGTTGTTTTTTTTTTAAACTGGAAGGCTAACCTTACCTGTGCATGGACATGTTGGATGTACAATACTAATCTGTCAAATGTCAAGACTGACATCACTGACACGTTGGCAAAAATGCAAGCCTTTCTGTTTGTTTTGCATGCCTGCGGCAAAAAGTTTAGTCCGAAATAACTTTTGGAGAAAAGGAACCCGACGTCAACCTGCTGTGGACGTTAACCGGCTATTAGACTCGTCAGTCGCGGCGTGCGAGTCCCGTAACGTTACTGTAAAAAGGTTTTAAACGCTATAAAGGTAAAAAAACAGACATGCACTGAACTGCCCAGGATTTTGTGTAACAGTTCCTTTTGTCCTGCAATAACAAAGCAGTGGCTTCATCTCTCGCTTCGTCACCTACTATTTTCTCTCATTTTCCATGAAATAATTCAATTCAATTTTATTCATGGTGTCAAATCATAACAAGAGTTATCTCAAGACACTTTACAGATAGATTAGGTCTAGACTACAGTCTATAATTTACAAAGACCCAACAATTCCAGAAATTCCACCAAGAGCAAGCATTTAGGCGAGGAAAAACTTCGGACAGACCCAGGCTCTTGGTAGGCGGTGTCTGCCGGTGCCGGCAGGTTTTGAACGTGAGCAGACCCGCGGGACTGAGCCCGGTGGCTGAGCCCGGTGGCTGAGCCCGGTGGCTGAGCCGCCCTGCACTGCAGGCTCATGTGAGGGTTCTCCCGATATAATGGCTGTAATTCATCATTTGTATTTTCTTATAATACTGTATGCTGTAAAGACTGTAACGTAGATGTAATGCTATTAATGTCTCCGTTCCCAAACTGCCGGCTATCGGCTAGTAACTAACATTAGCGGTAGCTTGTAGCCCGACATAATGAACGCGAGCAGACCCACGGTTCTCCTGAGTTACTGACTGTAGCTGTGACAATGGATATAATGGCTGCAATTCGTCATCTGTATTATCTTATACACCCAAGGGCTGCATGCTGGAAATTCGGTAACGTGGACGTAACTGTATCGACGCCTCTGTACCCAAACTGCCGGCTATCGGCTATTAGCTCACATTAGCGGTAGCTAGTAGCACGACATAATGATTACATCTCCTTCGTTCTCTAAATGCATCCCTCGTCAACGAAAACACCTTGTTTAACGCAGAGTTCTCCATGTATACTTGTTTCTACAACATAAACAAACTGTCAATAGTGCGCATGGCCAGTGTGATGTCATTGGTCAACGTGGAAGATCCAGGTATTATTTTAACCTCCATGACTGCATCATGTGCTACTAAGCATTTCTTATTGGAACAAATGGGGCTTGGCACCGAACGCTGTATCCAGTTCTCTTAATACATCCATGATTGTCAAACATGGAAACATGTCACCATTTGGAGTGCCTCCTGCCTGCAATTGGATACACCAAGAAATCAGTTTACACGTTGCCAGATGGAGTGCAAACCTTCAAAGCAGAAAGGAAATTCATATACTGTATTCATCCCACTCCAATATAATACGGCATATTAAAAGAAATATACTAACTTGTTATAGTTAGTTAGTTACTTAGTTTAATTTTATTTCTGTGTCATGCCAAACATTTGGCCCATCCCACATGGGATTACAAGACACCATAAACTTATTTAGCAAACGTCTTCCGGTCGCATATACAAATCATTTTGTGTGTGTGTGTGTGTGTGTGTGTGTGTGTGTGTGTGCACTAAATACAAACAACAAATCCTCATCTACAGATCATCTCGGTAAAGAGTTTTTTTTTTCTCCTCTTCTCCCAGGCTTTCTCAAGATAACTGGCTAATTTCTATGTTTCACATGTGAACAGCCATCTCAGTCGTTGAGCAGCATCCATATTTACCCAAATCAATCTCTGCTTTTATCTTACTAAACAAAAAATCACGCTGTTCACAGTAAAAAGGACAGTAGAAAACTAAATGTAACTCCTTTTCTGTATCATTCAAACAACACATGATGGGACAGATCTGTTTTTCCTCTTCTACATTAACATATTGCCTGTTTCAACAGTCAAAGGTAAAACCCCAGATCTCACTTGAGCACACAGATCTTTGCCTTTTTGACAAATTATATACAACATAATTCTCTGTGCCATATTCCGGTTTTATCATCACAGAAATACGCAATTTTGGCTTAGCCCATATATATCGTCGGCCCACTGCTTTTTGTCTTTACCAAACACAGATTCTTTAAACAAACGATATTCAGCTTTTCATTATTAAGAAACAACTCCCCAAACCCGTAGTTACAAAACAATCTGCATATATCTTTAGACCAAGGACCAAGAATGTTTTCATCCCAGAGAAATATTTTCCTTGTCAACCTACTTGCGTCCATATCTAATAAATGATTCCATAACTGGGCCATAAATATCTTTCAAAGAGCCTCACATGATTCCCCATCCCATGTCTCCCAATATCGCCAATTTTGGAGCATATTCATGCACACCCAGAAAATATCTTATGGCACAATTTAGCGCACTAATTCACAATTAGATATATTTCTAAGTCCTCTAACCCCCACGGTATAATAAAGTATAGGGCACACACAAGCCTGGAACAGTTTAGAATATGTTTGGAAACTTATATCTTTCAGATTCTTGCTTTTACCAATGATTCCTCCCAAAGCTCTATGTGCTGAATCAGCAAGAACCATAACACCTTTTCTAAAATTCATATGTTCATCAATATAGAAACCTAGATATTTATGAGTCTGCAAAGTTCAGGTTGTGTGACCCAATTTTAAACTCATCAATGCTGCTATGCATCCCTGTGTCTGGCTTGCTTAATGACATCTAAGTCACTAGTTTTTCCTTTCGCCATGAAAATGATGACTCAGCCCACAAATGGAGAGGATAAAAACATACAAGAGAGGAATGTTTCACTTTTAAGTGCTTCTTTGTGTACTGGATGTTTGTTGGCAGTACAACTCACTGGTGTATGCAAGGAACTAACAAATGTGTGATACAAATACAGTATGTATCCTGTGTGTTCACGTGCACTGACAAATTGTGTGTGTGTGTGTGGGTGTGTGTGTGTTTTCTGGGGTCATGAGTGACTGTCCATCCTGTGACCGGTACGTGTGACTCACTCCTATTCCAAATGTTTCCATCTTGGCGCCTCAAAGGCAAAACCGTCAGAGCGCCGTCACCATCTGGACATTAAAGGCCCTCCTGGGCTGGCTTCCTCATGTCCCTGACTCAAAGACTTTAACTAAAAATACAACTTTCAGGATGTTATTGCAAAAGCACCAATACATAACTGGACTGGATGTTTCTGCTTCTGGCTCTTGATGTTTCTGTCTTCTTTCCATGAATAACGAAGGCGAAATTGCTCACACACACACATCCTACAGTAGTAATAATGTTGTCACGCTGGCTAATGGTCATGCAATGGCTTTGATTTAAAGACTCATCCTGGAGAATGAATTTTGATGTCAGGCTTTTCCCCTCAACTTCTGCGCTCTGTGTGTCGCTACTGGAAACAACAACAACAACCTTCGAGCTAGCAAGCTACACGCTAGAAATGGCAATGTTTGAAGGAAATTTGGATCGTGCAACAAGGCAGGCCTGCTTGGTTCTTTTGGTGAATGATTGTAATGATTTCCAAAGAATATGTTCACAGCATTTACTCTTTAACTGGGACGTTTTGGGACCGATTGGTGGGATTGGGTGACACACTGGTAAGAGCAAATGAGGTTTAACCATGTATCCAGCAAATTGAAATAGCTCACGGTACTGTATTGTTTGAACAGTTAACTTTATTTTATATTTCATCTGGCATTTTCTTTAGCGGGGTGCAAGACAAGTTCCTTCCCAAGACCATTTTGCAGAGTCACCGTTTCTGCATCCGGAACTTGGTGAGAATGATTGGACGATGGACTTTTCCTTGGCTCATGCTAGCTGCAGTACAGGCCTGGCAGAACATCGTCACAGAGGATGCCAAGTGTCTGCTGATGTCCACAGATCTGAGACTTGGCACAGTCATTGATCGCAAATATGATGGCTTTATCTGAGTACTGTGATGTGTTATGGGTAAAGCAGAGAACTGAGTATGGTTGGGGTGAATTAAGCCCCTCCTCTCTCAGGTTACTGGGTACATGTCAAGCACGTGCCAGTAAAAATAGGTTCACGAGAGATGGGGGCAAAGGTCAGCCTTAATAGTACCTCCCATTATTGGGCTGGGAGAGACAGACTGGCCCTCTTCTGTCCAAATGAGGACAGAAATGGGCAGGGGGAAGAAAGCCACCTGATGCATCCAAGAGAACGGACACACCTGTTCAATGGCTGTTTCGTTTTCACATGCTATTTCTCAACAGGTGGAATCAAAAAAGTACAACTTTTAAGCAACACAAAAAGAGGCTTTTAAGAAAGATGATGTGGGCTGGTTGGATGCTCTCTCATGTTCAAAGTACTGTACACAAAAGGACCCCCTTGCACAGGGGTCTGTAAAGTGTTGCAGCTGGTGCGGTTTTTCAGCAAATCGGACTTTGCAGTGGCATTGTGGTGATTAATATTCATTTGTGTATTCACCAACTCCTTCTAGGGCTGGGTATTGCCAATGATTTCCCGACTCAATTAGATTCCGATTCACAAGGTCCAGATTCGATGACATTTCTGATATCAATTAGGTTAGGGAAATTTCAGATACAAGATCAATTTTGCTTGGATATAAAAGATTCTCAGATAACTTATGCTGTGAATTGTACAAGCAAGAAGCAGCCCTCAAATATTTTTATAATGCACCAGGTTAATGTTTCAATAAGAATTGGCACCAAAAAAGGGGGTCAATTTACCACATTCATGGTGAAAAGGCATATATTAAAAGATTGATTTCAGGGTTTTATTATTCAATATCAGATCACTCAAACGGAGATGATCGATTGTAATTCAAGAATCAATTTATGTAACCCAGCCCTTGCTCCTACCATCTCCTATTTTAAAAACACATTTTCATGGTGGACTAACTCACAGCTGACGGGAGCCAGCTTTTTCAGACCTGTTTTCCTGGACTGCCTTTGTTAACTTTAGTGAAGCCAGGAATCCCAGAGAGAGCCTAACTACGTTGAACTCCTTGGAAAAGGACCCTGGGGCACAAATCATAAGTACAGTACTTTTTATATGCCTTGTTTTATCCAACATAGAGTGGGAACATGTGCACCAGAATTTTCACACAGCTGCAATGTGGTAAACCCTACCCATCTAGTAAAATGGGACCCCTGAAGACAAGATGGTATCTCTGAAGGGGTATTGCAATTGCTACGGTTTGTAAGAAAAAGACCATTTCATGCAACTCAGGAAACAGATTGTTTGTATTTAAGGGCGAGATGGGTTTTATGGCAGCACGGATGGCTCCAGTGAAGAAAGACAGCAGGCAGAGATGGATGCGACACTGTAACATGAGCCAACATTCATCCCAAGCTGCTGTGAATGTATGCTGTGCTACAGGGTGCAGCGATTCCATATTCTACAACCTTTGCGCATGCCAACATACTTAGGCAGACAGGTGTTGAAAATGACTCTTTTTGGGAAAATTGTTGTGCGGTGTGTCACTTTGAACCCCGTCATGCTTTGTGAACAAATTCCCTTAAAGCTCCTCAGTCACCCATCACCAATCCAGGAGCCCCCCCCCCAAGCCAATCAACACATCTCAGAGCCCTGTAACAGATGGCCGCAGGGGTCAGCAGGGGTTAGCCGGGGCAGGGAGGGGGTTGGCTAAGGTTAGGCCGGGGCACAGGGCTGTTTGGGATTGTTGTGACATGGCCTGTCTGCCTGTCAGTATGCAGGTGGATGAGTAGCATGTGGCTATGTGGCCCACCAATCCCCTCCCCCCACCGTGTACTCTGCCAAAGTCAGGGCTTTGATTGCAGGTCAAGAAGCCGGGGTCGAGGGATTCAGTGGTCATCCTACCTACCTCCGACCAACCCCCAAAAATCTATGTGTTCGGCTTACTCAGCACCCTCTCGCACCTGCTCTGGGAAAGTGCAGTGTTAAGCCTTGGAGGGAGGGGGATGGTCAAAGCAAACGCAGGGCACATGGAACGGCTGAACCTGGCCAGCGTGGAACCATGATTAATCTGTGCTTATTAACCCCAAAGACCTTTGACCTTTTTGGTTTATTCAAGGTATGTTTTAACTTCTTTATTTGATTATTTTGCAGAATTACACTTTTTAAGTAGGCTACTTGTGCTGACAGACAAAGTTTTCTTTGACTCGAGGATGACAAAGGTTGAGATTTTCCCAGACAACTTAAGGCATCCATGTAACTGCAAGTTTTCAGCAATGCTTTAGTCGATCTAAGGATAATAATGTTGTTTTGTCCGTCGGTCGGTCCACTCCTTTGGTCCAGAAATATCTTGACAACTACAGGTTGGATTCCCATGAGATTTGGTACAGGCATCCATGGGCCCCAGCATGAATCCCACTGACTTTGGTGATCCCCTGGCTTTTCCTCCGCCACCAGCAGGTTGACATTTTTAGTGAAACCTTGCTTTGAAATGGGGTCCAGATATTTGGTTCCTAGACAATGATTCCTACTGCTACTACTTCGAGTACTACCCTGACCTTTTCTCCTCACCCCCATGATGTCTACATTAGTGTTTTTTGTGAACCTATTGGTAAGACCAAAGGATGTTCATCAAATTTGCTACAGATATTCAGGGTACCCAGAGTATGAATCTTTCAGCTACAGTTTAAGTTTTATAAAAATTTACTTTTTGTAATATTTGCTCAAACTGTCTTGCGAGACACATCGCTGTGTATCGAGACAGTACTATATGAATAAGATCATCTGTGGAAAAAATCACATTCCTCTGACTCCTCCTGGTGCTCCTCATGGCATAAAGAAAACAACCAATCAGAGCCGAGGAGTCTCTAACGCGGTGTCAATGACTGCTCATGAACTCCGAACAAACTGTCAAACCAGGCATCACTGATCTATGAATCATGATTTTGTTACTGCATTGCCTATTTCTCTCCTTAAAAGTATTCAGAAACCTATTTTAGTGTACTGCTAGCTGTAAAATGAGTCCGCTGGTGGGTGGGTGATGCTTGATTTTGGCTCGAACTTCTCATTTTACAGCCAAACGGTAAAAGGAAAACCTTTGAGGCGACAAATAGGCAATGCAGTAACGGAATCATATTTGATCATCGCTGCCTAGTTTGACAGTTTGATCACAATTCACGAGCAGTGGAACATTGCGTTAGAGACTCCTCAGCTCTGATTGGTTGTTTGTCTAAGGGCGCTGTGGAAACTATCAGGATATAGTGACAATTTAAGCAAATATGACAGTATTTCTAGTTATTTTTGTTAATAAAAGTTACCTACTAAATCTTAATTACTTTGGTGGTCTCTTGACCTTTCCTCTGGTGCTACCCGCAGGCCAAAGCTGACACTTATGCTGTGAAATATCTGAACTATATATATTTATTTATTTATTTATTTATTTTATTTATTACTATGTGACTCACTCCTATTCCAAATGTTTCCATCTTGGCGCCTCAAAGGCAAAACCGTCAGAGCGCCGTCACCAT